>NC_142065.1:203576253-203876253 GCF_059756535.1 Pantherophis guttatus
GAGGTACGAATTGTTTATGAAGATGTAGAAACTTTGATATTAAATACGGAAGTTGAAGGTTTATGTATATTCATATTCCATGAACTCAAAGCTGCTGGGTATTGACATTCAACCCTTCGACACCTTCAGGAGTTTATGATGGAAAACCTAAATTTCAGAGTAGAAAAAGACATCCAGGCAATTGGGGTAAAGGCCTTTGCCCTTGGCGAGCCGGAAGAGCAATTTTGGAAGGCTCCAAAGGTCTTCTCCTAAAGATGATAGCAGCTCATTGCAATATTTACTAGCTAATGTTCATGCAAGATACTGTCATCTTGATGTAAAGAGCCTTGAGGAGGGATTCTTCATTTGGTAGTCATGAATGTCCCAGACTCCTGCTGTTTTCTTCAAAATAACAAAAGGCTGTGCCTTCTGGATGTATGTGCAACATCAAAACACTCATAAAAAAATGGGTGTCATCGCTCCCAGGTAAATCAGACAGGAAGCACAACTAAATGAACTAATTCTAATTTACTGTAAGGCTACATTAACAGAATCTTGCAAGTCTGAAGGTGCAAACTTCCTGATGCAGCTTTTCATTGCATGACGCATTAGGACAGGTCTCTCCTTAGTTTCTTTCTCTTGACTGTTAAGCCACTGGGGGCTCTTGTCTCTCTTATCTGATTGTTTCCTAGCCAGTATCTCTTCCCCTTGTTCCCCAAAGTCATCCATACATTCCATTAGAATGAGTGGTGCTTGTGTTACACGGTGCAATGCTGCGTTTTGTCAGACTGACCCTCTTTGGAAGTTGTTGCTGATGGATTTGACATAATAATTGAGGTTCCTTTCCAAAAACAACTTTGGAGAGACTCAGCCATAGCTTCAGCTAGGAAGCTGTGACAGTCTAGACTAAGCTAAATCCAAAAACGCTAGAGAATTCCTGGAAGCTCTGCATTCAGACAAATCAGCCATCTACAGATCCATAAAGATAAACCACATTTACACAGCATTCAAAAGAGGCAATAAGAAAGCTAAGAAGGGCACAAAAGGATCAGAAAACATCTTTTCCTGCAACCAAGACCCAGAAATGCAGGGATTCACATCAGACAACCAATCAAGGAGAAAACAATAGCCTAATCAAGCAACTAACAAAAAAAGGCACACCCCCACCAACACCTGTAGACCAACCTATTGTATATTAACAGGAAGCAAACCCCACACTCAATAGCACCAATGATGTTATCTTGACGAGTAATGAAGTATCGGCAAGGTCAGAGAGCACCTAGGACTCCACAGAAACAACTGCTTAGAACTTCCCTTACAGAAAAGAAAAATTAAAACACACCAACAGAGGAAGAATTGATTAAAAAAAAAATCCTAGAGTGTGCCAAGATGGACAAATTAACAAAAGAACTTAAAGAAAAAGAAGATACGGACTATTATGTAATATGGAACAAATGGTACACCTGGCTGGAGACCAGAAATAGTGAACAGTAAGGACAAGGGAGAAGTTATAAATGTAAAATGTTTATAGGACCATGTATAAAATGTACAAAATTAATATTATGATTGTTAGGAATTATAGTGTAAATAAGAGAGAAAGGGACAAGAAGAAAATGAATAGTATAAAGGGAATTGGGTAAAAATGTAAATATTAGAAGATGACCGTTACGAAACAGTTGTAAAAAGGGAATATATATCACGTGTTTTGTGTTTGTTATATTGTGTTGTGTTATAAATAAAAACAATTTTTTAAAAAAGAACTTCCCTTATACCAGGGGTGTCCGAACTTGGCAATTTGTGGACTTCAACTCCCAGAATTCCTCACGCAGGCTGGGGAATTCTGGGAGTTGAAGTCCACAAGTCTTAAAGTTGTCAAGTTTGGAGACCCCTTGCTTTACACCAATGGAACAAATTCAAATATAACGTTTAGAATATAATAAATACTACATATTGGCTTCACACAGTATTAGAGAAGGAAGGCGAGCCAGTTTGGTGTAGTGGTTAGAGACACTAGGCTAGAACCCAGGACACTGTAAGTTCTAGTCCCACCTTAAACACAAAGCCAACTGGGTGACTTTGGGCCAGTTATTCTTTTATAGCTCTAGGAAGAAGAAAGGGGGACATCACTTCCTAAAAATATTACTATGAAAACTGCCTAAACTTGTCCAGGAAGTCACCAATGTCTACACTGACTTGAAGGCACACCCCAAATTTAATACAATTCATTTACAGGAACAGGATTTCTATTGCATGCTTTCATATTGAACCTTAGTCACTTCTTAATTACTTCTCAGTTTATGGCAGCCGTAGGTTGCCAGTAGATTCAAGATACTAACCTTCCAAACTAGAATTACAAGGAAGAATTAAAGACTAGAGCATGAAAGAAGAGAAAGATGGAGGGCGTAAGTCCAAATTATGATTACAGGTTGGATCTGATGTCACATACATTCTGCTGTTTGTATATTGTGGTGGGCCATGGTGGCACAATGGTGAGAATGCAGTATTGCAGGCTGACTCTGCCCACAGCCAGGAGTTCGATCCTGACAGGCTCAAGGTTGACTCAGTTTTCCATCCTTCCGAAGTCGGTAAAATGAGGACCCAGTTGTTGGGGGCCATATGCTGACTCTGTAAACCTCTTAGAGGGGGCTGCTAAAGCACTGTGAAACGGTATATAAGTCTATGTGCTATTGCTATTGTATCACTCAAAATAAGCTAACTTGAACGGCGTACCTTGCAGTAATAATTCCTATACATTTAGACAATAAATACAATATGTATAGCTTTACAGCTATAAATTGGGTCTGAGGAATGGAAAAGTTATTATTTTATTATTGAACAGATTTATTAAATATACTGTACTGAGCAGGAGGAGATTGAAGAAGAAAAATGCGCTCACTTAAAATCATTTCAACTGTTTCTCCAGAATTATCCAGTGCAAAAACCAAACAAGAAAGTTAATTTTAAAACCCAAATTTAGGGTGAATGCCATTACAAATGACTGCATAGACTGAATAGCTTCAGTCTTCACAAAGCTAGACCAAGTGCTTAAAAACATTGCATTAGACCTCAGAAAACCTACCATTTTTTCCATAGCTGCATCGAACTGGATTTAAAATGTAATGTTCCCTCCAGAAATGTAAATGGTTCGGTTGTTTATTACAATCAATACTTACGTAACATTTATATAACTTATATAACAACTGTAACGTCCCAAAATTCACAACCCTTATATAATAATAACTGTAGATATTTTAGAGGACAAAAAGATTAGAAGCGTCTCACCAGATTTTTAAGCAGTGTTGACAATTCCTTAGTTAGCGTGGAAAATTTTACAAAAGCAGTGCCCAGGTCTGGATTATCTCTACTTAAGAAATTACTTCCAAATTTATCTAGCACTTGTGCATAGCTTTCTTCATTTTGGCTATGTTCTGAAAGAGAAAAATGTTCAGTTAATTCCACTTTACAAGAAGACAAAATAATAACAATGAGAAATAGCAAGTATTTTTTTTCTAAGGGAACAATGCTAAAATTGGCCATTTGTTCGCTTCAAAGATATTAAAAGTTATGTTATTTATGTTAGTTATTTTCAGCTATTTATGCCAGTTAAAACCTGGAGGGTGTCAGCAAGTATTTTAACAAGAGACTCGGCGTCTTCCAACCAAGATTCCATTGTCAAATCCTAAAGATTTGCTATTTTGACCATGTTACTAACGAAGAAGTGCTCCTGCAAATTACATAACATAGTCACATGCAGAAGATTCCAACTTGCAGGTCATAAACTCCGTATGGAGAATAATCAAATTCCCAACACAGCAAGAAGATAATAATGCCAAACGGCCAACAGGATGCCCTTGAAATACATGATGAAGAACATTCATAGATGACTTAAAGACCTTAAATGTCACATGGGAAGACACCGAAGTCTTCGCCCCAAATACATAGCATGGGTGTCAGCCCTGGAGGCCATCTTTGAATCTTCAGGGCTGCCACATTTAGTGCTGTGGGAAAGTAGGAAGGGGGATTGCATGGAGTTGGAGAGATATCTAGCCATAACAACGTTCTTTTCTCTGGGAGTCAAGGACATTCAGCCTGCACCTGGAGTGGCGTGACTGGGAGGCATCTCCAGTTGGGACGGTGCTTTGATTGGACCACGTGGTGGACATGTGGATGCAGGGTAGGGACTTCAACTTTCTTTTGGGTGGGAAAAACCCGGAAGCTTTCAGATTTGGGTTTTCCCAGATGTGCCAATATGACATCTCTAATAAAGTGGAACTTTGAGGAACTTCTAGCCTTGGAGTCTTCTTTCATTGGGAGTGTTACTTGGAACCCTGACAATGGGATGCTTTAAAGCAGGGGTTCTCAACCTGTGGGCTGCGGCCTATGGGCCACCGGGCCATGTGAGTATAGCTGGCCAGTGCGCGTGTGAACACACACACAGGCCCATTCACGCGAACATCACGGGGGCTAGCAGCCCCACTCATGCGGGCACTTGCAGCCCCACTCATGTGATCAACAGGTGTTTGTGCACATGCATAACCGTGCGCGTGTGTCTGCCGTTACCATAA
This sequence comes from Pantherophis guttatus, assembly GCF_059756535.1. Lineage (NCBI taxonomy): Eukaryota > Metazoa > Chordata > Lepidosauria > Squamata > Colubridae > Pantherophis > Pantherophis guttatus. Next base: position 203,580,798 of record NC_142065.1, read on the forward strand.
AACCATCCCCTCTTTTCCCCCTTCCCCCACTCCAGGCCACGAACCTGGAAAGGTTGGGGAACTACTCTAATGCTAATAATGCTAATAATGCTAATTGCAATAGCAATATTGGACTTTTAGAGAGAAATTATGCAAATAATGTTTTGCTCTCTTAGAAAGTCAAAGCTGAGACTATTAAAAAAATAATTTGAATAATGACTTAATAATAAGAATTCAGCATCAACAGCACATCATCACTCCAGGAACATCTTGTGGTAGCATATACAGGTAGTCCTCAACTTACAACAGTTCATTTTGTGACCATCTGAAGTTATAACGGCACTGAACAAAAGGGACTTATGACCATTTTTCACATTCACGATCGTTGCACCATCCCCATGGTCATGTGATCAAAATTTGGATGCTTAGCAACTGACTCATATTTATGACGGTTGCAGTGTCCAGGGTCATGTGATCACCTTTTGTGACTAATCATGTTACTAACTTAAGAACTGCAGTGATTCACTTAACAACTGTGGCAAGAAAGGTCAGAAAATAGGTTGACATGATAGCAGCGTTCCAATATCTCAGGGGCTGCCCCAAAGAAGAGGGAGTCAACCTATTCTCCAAAGCACCTGAGGGCAGGACAAGAAGCAATGGGTGGAAACTAATCAAGGAGAGAAGCAAATTAGAACTAAGGAGAAATTTTCCGACAGAACAATTAGAACAATGAATCAGTGGAACAACTTGCCTCCAGAAATTGTGAATGCTCCAACACTGGAGCATTCCAGTTATCCATTCTTTTTAAGATGTTGGATAACCATTTGTCTGAAGTGGTGTAAGGTTTCCTGCCTAAGCAGGGGGTTGGACTAGAAGACCTCCAAGGCTCCTTCCAACTCTGTTCTGTTCTGTTCTGTTCTGTTCTGTTCTGTTCTGTTCTGTTCTGTTCTGTTCTATTCTATTCTATTCTATTCTATTCTATTCTATTCTATTCTATTCTATTCTATTCTATTCTATTCTATTCTATTCTATTCTATTCTATTCTAATGGCAAAACTCACTTAACAAATGTTTTGTTTAGCAACAGAAATTTTGGGTTCAGTTGTGATCATAATTCAAGGTCTACCTGTACCAGAGTGTGAATAGACTAAAGTCCATTCCCTGCTTCAATCATTAAGACATAGCATATTAATTTAAAAAATCATCATGCTTTAATAGCATATTAATTAAAGAAAGGAAGAAAAGCAGTAATGTCCAACAAAAGAATTAGGGATGAAATTGGGAAAACAAGCAAAAAGAAAAGAATGTTTCCTAAAACAAAACAAGTTTTCAACATTGAGTCAGTAACAAATTATTCACTGAAGAGATTTGGTCTCCTTGACTATAGTTGAGCAACCAAGGGCATGGCATAAATAAAGGCTATGAATCACAGCAAACAAACTAAAGGCTAATTAAAAATCTCTTCTCTGTTGTGTCACCATCCTACAAAAGCTGTATTCGACATGATACTCAAGTATTTCTTAATATTAGTATTGGATATATTAATAGTGATAAATAAGTGCATCACAAAAGACAGGGACCTAAAGAAGAAATATTTTATTGGTCCAATTGTAGAAATTCCTGTGGCAACATATTTTGCCATATATATATATATATATATATATATACTGTATTTTTTGGAGTATAAGACGCACTGGAGTGTAAGACTCAGCTTAGTTTTTGGGGAGGAAAATAGGAAAAAAAAAATCTGCCTACCAGGTATTCATCTGGCTAGCGTCCTTAGTCTGGTCAGCTTCAGCACATTAGTTTGTTGGTTTTTTATCCCCTACTTGGGGATAAAAAACAGCTTCTAAGGCACAGCTGAGAGGAAACAGCAGTAAGAAAAGCAGGCAAAGCACGGGGAGATCGCTTCACTCGGCTAGCGCCTAGTTAGGGCTGGAAAAAAGCTTCTAAAGAACAGCTGAGAGTCAGAGCAAAGCATGGAGATCGCTTCAGTCACGTTAGAGCAGGCAAAGCTAGCGCCTCGTTAGGGCTGGAAAAAAGCTTCAAAGCTACATTCAAAGTATGAGATGCACCCAAATTTTCAGCCTCTTTTAGGGGGGGAAAAAGGTGAGTCTTATACTCCGAAAAATATGGTGTGTGTGTATGTATGTATGAATGTATGTATACACATACATATATAAACAAAAAAAATTCTGCCTCTATCTCCGCAGCCCGTTTGCCTCCGCAATCCGATCACTGCAGCCCCTCCCCCCACTGCAATATTCACTGTATAAGATGCACAGACATTTCCACCCACTTTGGGGGAGGGGGGGAAGTGCATTTTATAATCTGAAAAATACGGTAATTGCTTGTCTGTTAACAAACATACATGCTGCCCATTTACCAGAAAGCAACTCTGATTGTGCATGTATACAGGTAGTCCTCGACTTACAACTGGTTGCTTACTGACAGTTTGAAGTTACAATGGACCTCCCAAAAGTTACTTACAACCTAATATCAACGTTACGATCGCTACACATACCCCTGCAGTCACATGATGACATTTTGGGCACTTGGCAACTGGTCTACTTGTATGACTATTTTCAGTCTCCTGCAAGTCACATGACTGTGATTTTTGATGGGGGGTTTCACTTAAATCACTTCACTAATGTTTCATTTAGCAACAGAAATTTTGGGGTTAATCAGATTTACTTTATTTGGTACTTTACTTTGCTTTCTAGGACTAAATCTGGATGGGAAATAACAAATCAGTTAATTATATCTCTTCGTAAGTCAATTTTCAAGGCCTGGTTACCACTATTCCAGCATTTAAGGTGTCAGACTCAAAACAACTCTCAGATTTTTCTTTTTCACATACGAAAAATGCAAGCACGTTCCTTTTTTAATGTAGGGAAGAGAGATTAAAAATTAATGATGAATGTAAACAACGCTGCAGAATTACCACTGTGCTGAATGTCACACTTATTACCTTTAGCGCTAAAAGCAGATGTTATTCTAGGAAAACTGTTAATGTTCGCCAGTAAGATTTATTAGTACATGCATATAATATCCTTCAGCTACTACCCGGATGATGATTGATATAGCTGTTGAGGAATGTTATGGTGCCTTTGGTTGTCTAAAATGGTTTTATTTCTTTGGGTTTTATTACCTTTTGAGTGATGTTGTGAGCCACCAAGAGTTGTGTTGAGTAAGACGAGCATTCCATATAAATATTTTAAATAAATATGGGCTGGCAAGTGGAAATAGAAGGAAGCCTTCTCAAATACTGGTTCTCTTGGTTTTAATCAGTACGTTAAATATATATACTGCTCAAAAAAATAAAGGGAACACAAGCAGAAGACATCCGAGATCTGAATGAATGAAATAGCCTTATTAAATACTTTGTTCTTTACATACAGTAGTTTATACACTGCTCAAACAACTAAAGGGAACACAAAACTACTGTATGTAACAAACAAAATATTTAATAAGGCTATTTCATTCATTCAGATCTCGGATGTCTTCTGCTTGTGTTCCCTTTATTTTTTGAGCAGTGTATATTCAAAAATGCATTTGAAGCAAAAAAAATTTTGAAAGAACACCATAACTATTCCGAAGGTTTAGGAGTATTTTTTTTTTTAATATATTGATAATACAAAGAACTATACAGAGGTAGTCCTTGACTTATGACTACAATTGAACCCAACATTTGTTACTAAGAGAGACATTTGTTAAGTGAATTTTGCCCCATTTTACAACCTTTCTTAGGTTGTTCAGTGAATCACTGCAGTTGCTAAGTTAGTAAATCTGTCTTTTACTTGCTTAATAGAGACAGATATAGCCAGAGAGACACTTAAAAGGTTCTGAACCTTTAAATAATTCCTGGGAATATAAACAAAAGGATATAAACTTGAAAAAAATTACATTTAAAAAAATGTTTAAAGTTATTTTCTTTAGTCTGCTTCATCTCTTGTGAAAATATTATAATAAAAATCTGTATTTTTCCCACTCCATTGTATTTTGAAATTCTCCCTAATCCTTATAGTTCAAAACGATTTATTTCAAATGTATTTATTATTTGTTAACATGCAGTAAATAATAATATAGAGAAATAAAGCTTACCTTGCCCAGAATTATATATTGCTTTTACAGATTTTTTCACTTTTTGTAGTGCAGTTCTGTCCTGATCTAAAGCCTAGAAGGAAAAAGAAAACAGAGGAAAAGAAATTCAAATCAGGGAAAAGAAACTCAATTGGATACAGGCAGTCCTCGACTTACGACCACAATGGAGCCCAAAATTTCTGTTGCTAAATGAGACTGTTGTTAAGAGAATTTTACCCCATCTTGCAAGCTCAGAGGGCACCACAGGCCCCTCATTTCAATCCTGAGCTACAAATATTCTCCTTTAGTTACTTGCATGCAGATGATTTATATTATGTATTTCTGTCTACAAATAAATGCCGTTTTCATTACTTTTCTTTGTTTTGTTGTTTCCTTTTCAAAATTTCCAGATTGTTTATTTTTCAGTTTGTTTTTGTACTCAATTAATAAAAGGCAAAGCAATAATAGTAAAAGGCAGACTGAATAAAAGCTCAGAGAGCTGAACGCTTTAGACAATTAAGAACGGAGGTTTAATTTTTTTTCAAAGGTACTAAATTATTAATGCCATGTTCTTTTGGTGAGCAATTATGTGAGAAAGAAAGCCTTCTAAATGGAAAGTATTCCTTTGAAATGTATTTTATAATCACTTAAAAGACAGAACTTAACATTTTTTTTGCAAAAAGAACATCAAATCAAAATAATTATCAATATACTGAAGAATAAGCTTCATTTCTCTGCAAGATTATTCCGTTTAATTAGCTCTACAAATGAAATACAGCATCTGGTCTGCAAGATTCACTGATAAAATAGATAGCCTTTCACTGCGAGGACCTCAAATAATCCAGCTCTAATCAACAATTCACAAATGTTACCATCTGTTTGGTCTCTAGCATGTTGTTATCCAAGATAAAGAATATATTCAGTGCATTCTCCTATAAGTAAAATTAGACACCCTTGGTTAATTAGCTTTACATTTGCATTGGCATCCTTCAGTCTCAAGAGACTATGGTATCGTGCTCTGGAAAGAGGTCCTAAAACAGCATCTAGTGTGACTAAAAAGGCCAATTCGAGAATGGCAATCCCTTCTACACTGAGGGCAGATACATTCTGTCCCCTGCCCACCCCCCCAGATTTCGCTGTTTCCGGGATTGCCTCTTTGCCTCAGCCTGCTGAACAAGGGTCTCTTCGAATTGGAGAAGGCCATGCTGCGTCTTTAGCCTCTAAGCTGAACGATCGGAGGTCAAGGTTTCCCAGTTGTTAATGTCCATTCCCAGGGCCTTTAGGTCCCTCTTGCAGAACCTTATATCGCAGCTGTAGTCTCTCTCTGAGGCGCTTTCCCTGCATTAATTCTCCATACAGGAGATCTTTTGGAATCCGACCATCAGCTATTCTCACGACATGCCCCAGCCAGCGTAGACGTCGCTGTTTCAATAGTGTATACATGCTAGAAATTCCAGCACGTTCCAACACTGCGCTATTTGGAACTTTGTCCTGCCAGGTGATGCCAAGAATTCATCGGAGACAGCGCATAATTAGCTTTAACCAGCAAGGTTAAAACATTTTATACCTGCAATTATTATGGTAAACTCAGCCACTACAAAATAAGTTAACCAAGTTCAATAACTTGACTTAATAATTAGTTTTCAGGAGTATATTTGCCCAGAAAATCTAGGACAAAATACACATTGTAATGAACACTACCAAAACATATTTTGCAAAGTAATATTTCTTACTTTGGTCCAGTTACTTTAATTTTCTTTTAATTAACAATGCTAAGGAAGAACTTTTCAAGTTAGGTTTACAAATTAGACTTATGTTAGGTTTCAGTAAAAATAATGAAGGAGGCTGGCTATCTTGAAAAAAACCAAAGAGTTGTGATTTGAGGGATCCAATCTGGGTCAATCACCGGGACCAGAGGTTTAGTGTTCTGAGCTTTCGGACTGGTGCTGGAGTCCATCCTCAGGGAACTTCTCTCTAGTAGAATGTGCTAGAAAGATTGGGTCCTGCAAATTTATCCTGGGACACGAATATTCACCTTCATTTGTGAATTGAGATTTTGGTAGCATCAACATCTCAAGTTAAAGTTAAAAAAGAATCTTAGAAATTCCTATTATGGTTTCCCCCCCAACCCCCAAAAAATCCTACACGTCATCCTGCAATCTCTTGGTAACAACTTGAGTGCTCTATGTTGATCTATCACCCTACAACACCCTTAACTGATTTCTTTTCTACATTTCAAAGATTTCCTTTACCACTGACTTTCATTGACTTGCTGTTCAAAACTAATTGGTTTATTTTCTTCTCTCTAGAACCGTGATGGCGAACCTGTGGCACAAAGTGCCCTCTCTGTGGGCACGCGAGCCGTCATCCCTGTTCAGCTCTGCCGCGCATTCGTGCGCGCCTCCCGCCAGTCAGCTGGTCATTAGGTCTTTGCCGCGCATGCGTGAGGGGGCGGGGTGTGTGCAGGGGGCCATGCATGCATGGGGGTGGGGAACATGGGGGGGATGCACGCACATGCGTGGGGGCTTGGCATGTGCAGGGGGTTCGTGTGGCATGCACAGGGGGCGGAGGGAGTGGGGGGCATGCGGATGCATGGGGCGCATGAGGGGGGCGAGGCGCATGCGTGGGGGCTTGGCATGTGCAGGGGGTTCGTGTGGCATGCACAGGGGGCGGAGGGAGTGGGGGGCATGCGGATGCATGGGGCGCATGAGGGGGGTGAGGCGCATGCGCAGGGGGCATGTGCGCATTGTATTTTGGGGGTTCGGAACGGCACTCAGTCAGGAAAAGGTTAGCCATCGCAATTCTAAAACAACTCTCTCTACTTTAACCTGTGCTGAATTCTTTCTCAATGATTACCGAAACAAACACAAATTAAGAGTTGCAAATTCAAAAGAGTGATGGGAACAACAATTAGAAATTATTTCTTCTTTCTAACCCATAGCGAAGATTATTTATTTCAGTCAAAGAAATTAAAAATAGATTACTATGTAGTTCTGAACTAGTAGTGCAGTTAGTACGTAGTTCTCTTCTATTGGTATCAACCCAAAATTTTCTTGCATTCCTGTCAATAGCTCTGCATTTCTTGCCATCCAATACTGTGTAATCCTCCCAAAATAATCTGAGTAACACGTCACTGCTTCCAAAGAACAAGTTACAGGTATTAAAAATAAGCACAAAATCAAAAATCGTGTTGAAAAAATATACACAGCACAATTGCAAAAGTAACCCCTCCTCCAGAGTCACAATGATTGATTTTAGGATTTTTTGAAGTATGGAGTTGCAACCTAAAAAAAAAGCATGCAGTTCAACCTAAGGAATATTTGCATGAGAGAGTTTTCTGCTTATCCAAGCTTCTTCAATGTGACTATTGTGGTCTTTCAGATGTCAACAATGTTCCTTTCAATATTGAACGTGTTCCTGAACTTCAAAACTGAATTCTCTAGGCCCGTGTTTCTCAACTTTAGCCATTTTAATATGTGTGGACTACAACTCCCAGAATTCCCCAGATACCAAAGCTGTCTAGGGAATTCTGGGAATTGAAGTCCACACATCTTAAAATGGCTGAGGTTGAGAAATACTAGGGGCTATAGGAGGGCATGAGAGTTCAAGTAGAAATATGTTTATTACTTTCTGAATCCAACTGTTCTTTCTGAGATGTATTTACTTCATAAAATATTAATGTTCATTCCTAAAAATGGAAGCATAAACATAAACATTCACAAAATGACCTCTCTTTTCTTCATGCAGTGAAAGATATCTCTACTGTTATCAGAATTGTCCAGAAAGAAATTTAGACAAACTGGACAAACTAACCCCTTGATTAAACTCAAAAAATATAAAGGATTTCTCCACAATAAAATATATTTCTGAAACCACACATTGGCCACCGAAGAAAGACTACTGTACAAATTTTAACCTAAGAGTGTCTACTGTTGACCTCACCCCATTCTTAAGAGGTCTGTAAGGGGCGTGCATAAGCGCACCAGCGTGTCTACCGTCCCTGTCCTAATGTTTCCATTAATTGTATTCATCTTATGTATTCAATTCATGCTTATACTTAGATATATTATCTAATATGTACTCGGCTAAATAAATAAATAAATAAATAAATAAATAAATAAATAAATAAATAAATAAATAAATAAATAAATAAATAAATAAATAAATAAATAAATAAATAAATAAAAATAAAATAAGTCGAGGATGCCTGAACTAGATAACTTTTCATATTTATATGATAAGCATTTTCTTCTCCTGAATTGTAGAGAACATGGGTTTCTTACAGCAATTGTCACCACAGATAATTAATTCAAAAAACCGACTTTCTAAAAGTTATATAAATTTAAAGTCAGCTGATAACAGTTTGAAAAAAACACCATGTAACACTTAGTACACTAAGGTAGTTAAGCAGCAAATTGTTCATCCTACAGGTATTTGTTGAGAAAAGTCGTCTTCACTAGATTGTAATTATCTTAACAACCTATTCATTAGGAGTAAAATGGATTAAAACTCTTTCACAATTTCCTGAAATTGAGTAAAGACATACCGAGACATGAGGGCATGACTCATTCCAATTTTCTGTACCACTATTTACATTAAGTAGTCAAAAATCAGAAAGAGAATCTGATTTTAAAATCACCAAATGTGATTAAAAGGCAAAAGGTTTTGTGAGCTGCAGTTCATAAATAATAAAATCTGCTCGCTTGAAAACATGTCATAAAACACCTTCAGATGTTTTGCTGCCGTGCAGTAACACAGCTCTCCTCCTACATTCACTCAGGCAATCCTCGAATTACGATCGGTTGCTTAGTGAGCATTTGAATTTCTGACGGACCTACTTTGGGGCTAAATACAACCTAGATTTGGAGTTCCAATAGTCCCCTCCCCTCACAGTCACGTGACTGCACAACCCAACTGCATTTACAGCTGTTTACAGCATCCCATAATCGCATGACTGCATTTTACAATCGTTTTGCTGAAAACCGGCATTTTACTTCCGGTTTTCAGCAAAATTGCATTCATAGCGAGTCACTGGTTCACTTAAGAATTGTAGCGTTTGCTTAACAACCATCACAAAGGATGTAAAATCAGATTGATCCGAGTTTTATAACTGGCATGTTATGCCCATAATGGTTCCATTACAGTTGAAATTCTAGGACTAACTATAATTAGAATCAATTTTTAGTTTCCCTGGTTTACAAATGCCCCTGCTCAAACTAGTATAGGTAGTCCTTGACTTACCACCACAATTGAGCCCAACATTTCTGTTGTTAAGTGAGACAGTTGTTAAGTGAGTTTTGGCCCATTTTATGACTTTTCTTGCCACAGTTTTTAAGAGTGAATCACTGCTATTCTTAAGTTAGGTTGCAGGAATTGGGTATGTCTATTTTAATGAAAAGAAGGACTAGCATGATATGACATGATAGCAGTGTTCCAATATCTCAGGGGCTGCCGCAAAGAAGAGGGAGTCAAGCTATTCTCCAAAGCACCTGAAGGAAGGACAAGAAGCAATGGGTGGAAGCTAATCAAGAAGAGAAGCAACCTAGAACTAAGGAGAAATTTCCTGACAGTTAGAACAGTGAAATAGCTTGCCTCCAGAAGTTGTGAGTGCTCCAGCACTAAAGGTTTTTAAGAATAGATTGGACAACGATTTGTCTGTAATAGTATAGGGCAGTGATGGCGAACCTTTTCAGCACAAACTGGAACGCACATGCATGTGTGTGCATGTGCACATGCGACAGAGCACTGGAAACCTGAAGAGCAGCTGGCTGGTGTGCATGCACCTGCTGGCCAGCTGGTCTTTGGATTTCTGGCACATGCATGCACCCAAAGACCAGCTAGTGCATGCCTGTTTTTTGGCCCTTTTTGGCTGTTTTTCGGGCCCCAAAACAGCCTAAAAACGTCCTGAAAATGGCCTGTAAAATGGCCTGTTTTGGGGCTGGTTTCAGGCTGGTTTTCAGCCCATTTTGGGGGCGATTTTCAGGCCTAAAAAAGGCCTGGAAAATGGCTCAAAAAACTGCCTGTTTTATGGCTGTTTGGGGGGCCGTTTTCCGGTGCTCCAGCACCTGTGAAGACCAGCTGGCTGGCGTACCAGAAACCAGAACAGCAGCTGGCAATGGCGCATGTGCCCACAGAGAGGGCTCTGTGTGCCACGTCTGGCACGTGTGCCATAAGTTCGCCATCACGGGTATAGGGTTTCCTGCTTGAGCAGGGGATTGGCCTAGAAGACCACCAAGGTCCCTTCCAATTCTGTTATTCTAGTTATTCTATTCTGTTATTAGTAACACTGTTGTTAAGTGAATTTGGCTTCCCCATTGTGAGAACAGCGCTTGTGAGAACAGCGCAAAAGGTAATCACATGATCCTGGGACAACCACAACAGTTGTTCAGTGGTTCATAAATATGAACCAGTTGTGACCACCAAATTCCAGGAGACTACCAGAGTGGTTCAGTGGTTCCTAAATATTTTTTTGCCAAATATCCGAATTTTGAACATGCGACCATGGGGGATGCAATGTTGTAAAAAACAGTCATAAGTCACTTTTTTCAATGTCATCACTAAATGAACTGTTGTAAGTTGAGGACTACCTACACTCAAACTACTTCTACCCAGGGTGGATAAAAATCAATGATTTTTTTAAAAAATCAAAAAAATCCGATTTTTTTTTATTTAAATCGGATTTTTTTGATTTTTATCGAATTTATTTTAATAAAAAACTTTTGGGGTAAAAATCTATCGTAAGATAGTTTTCTATTTAAGATACATAAATAATTTAGTTTATTCAGCATGAAATGGAGCTTAGTTATGTAGCATGAGGCTGTATATTCTGCAACACTGGGACTATTGGTGAGTTAACGGTGGGTCAAAGGAGTAGCAGAGATGACAGTTGCTCTTTAAAAATTATGATTTAAATCGAGTTGATTTAAATCAAGCCTTTTTACTAGTGATTTAAATCATGATTTAAATTGTGATTTAAATCAACTCAATTTAAATCAAACCCACCCTGCTTCTACCTATGCACATATACGCTATATAACAATTCAGTGACTAATAACAGGAAGTTCTACCGTATCTGCTTCATGAAAAAAAAAGAAACAGAAGCTGAACATTCTTTTTCCCCATACATAAATATGCAATCAAAAATGCTGTAAAATTGTTTGTGATTCATAAAGAAGTTGTAAGGTCAACCCTTCATAGCATCAAAGGGAAAAAATGCACACATGTCATTCACATACTCAACTCCAAAAGCATACATATGTGTCACTTATTTAGTTCTGGAAACACTTTGGTTGCAAAGTCATTCCTATTACTGTAAATGCCAACAACAGTTTAAACTCCAAGTCAAGTATAAAGAAAATAACTGAAGATAGCTGAAAAAGATTTGAGAGTAAAGATAATGGCTGACAGATTACACCAAATCTCAGAATTGTCCTATTAACTTCATTACTTGTGCTGTTATAATTGTATCTAAGCCATTCTTTAAAACAACCTTTTTTTTAAAATCATCTGTGGCGGTAGCAAGGTCATGAATCAAATCTACTTAGCTCTGATAAGGCTCAAACAATAACTGCTATTGTCTTTAAACTTCAGGGAAATGCAGCATCATATAAAAGACTATATTTGCACAACATGTCGAAACAGACCAGATAAATACCTAGCTAAGCTTGATTAACTTTAAGGGGGCTTAAGGTCTTTTTAATGGTATAGTAGAGACTGAATAGAGCAAAATCAGCAACTTCTATAGTTCATAAATTCAAAAAATAATTTGTTCAAATCCAGCAAATTGCACAATCTATGTACAGACCAGAAGAGACCCCAAAGGGATGGGATGGGATAGGATGGGGTGGGGAGGGGTGGACTAGACTAAACTAGACTAAACTACACTAGACTAGACCAGAATATTGGCCAAGTGTGATAGACATACAAGGACTTTGTCTCTGGTGCATATGCTCTCAGTGTACATGCAAAACAACAAAGTGATAATAATCACAATAACAAAGTAACAATAATCATAATAATGATACAATAAGAGATGGTAGTGGAACATATGAGAAGGATTATAGTAACACAGCCATACTACATGGGTAAATAAAGATAAGAGAGGATTGTGGGACAGTATGTTGCTTAAGTGGACTCACTGGAGAAGAGCCTAATGCTGGGAATGATTGAGGGCAAAAGAAGAAGGGGACAGCAGAGAAGGAGACGGATGGATGGAGTCACTGAAGCAGTAGGCATTAGTTTAAATGGACTCGAGAGGATGGTAGAGGACAGGAAGACCTGGAAGAAGGTTGTCCATGGGGTCGCGATGGGTCAGACACAACTTCGCAACTAATAACAAATGTTGCTTAACCTCAATTAAATGTGTGCACAGAATGCAATCTTGGTAGCTTTATAGAGGTACTAAAACTGGAAATAAAATCTGTATTGCCTGCTTCCAACAGACCTCCATTTAAATTGATTACAAGGGATAAGTACTTATGTCCCAAAGCATGGCTTATAGAACAAAAGAAAAACTAATGAGTGGTAATAATTCTAAAATATGTTAAAGATATAATCACTCTCAAAGGTGTTTGAAAACCTGAACCTACTTTCCTAATTGCCCAACTATTCCACTCTTTCCTTGATCACTAGTAACCATAGAAGACACTACAGTAATTAGGATTTTCCCAAACATAGAAAGCTTTTTGTAAATCACATAAAACCAATGATGTGGCACAAAATGAAGGTATTTTGGGCAGAGATAATAGAATAACAGAGTTAGAAGGGGCCTTGGAGGTTTTCGAATCCAACTCTCTGCTCAAGCAGGAGACCTATACCAATCCAGACAAATGGCTGTCCATTTTTTTTCTTAAAAACTTCCAGTGATGGAGCATTCACAACCTCTGAAGGCAACCTGTTGTGGCTCTGTTGCCTGAGCCTGGGCTATCGACAGATGCAGACTCTGAGAGTGAGGGAGAGGAGTTGGCAAGGCCTCCCTCTCCAGGGCCCTCCTCTCTGGCAATGCCTCTGGAGGACACCGAAGGCCAAAAGATAGGCCCAGAGCCAAGCATGTCCCCACAGCCACAGGTGGACAGTGACGAAGTAGATAAGTGCTGGCTGGACCCTCGGGAGAGGCGCAGGGAGAAGCGTGCACAGCAGAGGGGAAGGCGTGCCAGAGATTAGCTGAGTCACTGGACCATACCCCACAGAGTATAAATGTGGGTGTGGTGGCCGGTTCAGTTTGTGATGAGCAAAAATTAGAAATAATCCATGATCTCTGCGTTACTGGACTTCTGCCTGCCTTGTCGGACTGCATTTGGACTAATCCTTGTATTGCGGAAACTTTGCCTGCTTTATCGGAATGCTTGCAGTCTAATCTTTGTTTTGTGTGAGTAAAGTCTGAATTGGCAGCTAGCCACTGGGTTGCTGCCAGCTTTATCTTCAAAGATTTTGTCGTGTGGCTTATTAACTCCGGGCCATCTGTGGGGGTGCGTGTGTGGGACAGGGACAGAACACAACCCATTCCACTGGTTAGTTGTTCTCATTGTCAGGAAATGTCTCCTTAGTTCTAGGTTGCTTCTCTTCTTGGTTAGTTTCCATCCACTGCTTCCTTGTTTTGCCTTCAGGTGGTTTGGAAAATAGGTTGACCTCTCGTTTTTGTGGCAGCCCCCTCAAATATTGGAACGCTGCTATCATGTCGCCCCTAGTTCTTAACAGCCATACTGTCTACTTGGTTGACTCTAAAATGCATCACCACGTCTCTTTCCAGACTGTTTATGAACTTGGAGAATTGTCAACCATGTTTTGTATCCATCATGAAGCTGTTTTTAAAAAAACGATTCTTGTATACAGCAATACCTAAAACATTACTCACACTCGAGAGCAATTTCATCTGCTATTTTCATACTAATATTAGATGGGTAGATTTCTGCTCACCTAAGGGGATCTGCTCATTGCTCTTCTCCCCGCTGATGTGCAAATGCACAGACACACGGACACACACAAACAGATCCTTTTCCCAAAGTTCCAATTTGGTCCAAAGGGCCCCCAACTATTTGAGAGACATCTGGATGATACGTGGGTAGAGAAGACATTCTGTTGGCAGATTCTATTCTGTTAGCAGATGGGAACTACTGGAAAAGACTTATGTTCGTTTATATCTATGAGTAGAAATAAGTTTGGAGGAAAAAAACTACAGCAGATAAAAGTGCAAAAACATGGAAAGCAGAGTTTAAACAGCATCACAACGAAGTGTGACAGAGCTGTAACCGTTGTCTAGAAACTGAAAAACCGGACTTAAAAAGAAAGATTTGCCAAATTTGCTGGTTTTCATGGCCAGGGTGAATTTGATTTAAATCGAGTTGATTTAAATCACAATTTAAATCATGATTTAAATCACTAGTAAAAAGGCTTGATTTAAATCAACTCGATTTAAATCATAATTTTTAAAGAGCAACTGTCATCTCTGCTACTCCTTTGACCCACTGTTGACTCACCGATAGTCCCAGTATTGCAGAATATACAGCCTCATGCTACATAACTAACCTCCATTTCATGCTGAATAAACTAAATTATTTATGTATCTTAAATAGAAAACTATCTTACAATAGATTTTTACCCCAAAAGTTTTTTATTAAAATAAATTTGATAAAAATAAAAAAAATCAGATTTAAATAAAAAAAATCCAATTTAAATTTAAAAAATCTGATTTTTTTGATTTTTAAAAAAAAATCATTGATTTTTATCCACCCTGTTCATGGCTAAGGTGGGTATAGAACTCACAGTCGCTCAGTGATGGGCACAAGGTCATCTGACTAATTTTCATGGCTAAAGTGGGATTAGAACTCATAGTCTCCTGGTGATTAGCCAAAGTCACCCAGCTGGCTTTCATGCCTAAAATGGGACTAGAACTCAGTTTCCTGGTTTCCAAGCCAGCACCTTCACCACTGCACCAAACCTGCTCTCAATTTTCTGTTTTGACAGTTTGCAAAAGTATGCAGCCTCCATTGTGTAAAAACTGTTGCACAACATGAATTTCATTTACATACAAAATCATAATAACAATCCCTACCTGAAAGGTATAGCAAAACCAGATTTCCTGTAAAGATTTATCTTAAAATGCTGTCTTCGCTGATAACATAAATAGTCAGAGGTAAAAGAATTTTAGCTTATGGATTAATGCTGTAATGATGTGGGAGAAACAGGTTGAAATATGGGATACTTCAAAAGTCTGTTTCTTTTGTTCTTCTATTTTTGAAGATCAACATGAGCAACGTTCTTCCACCTACCTTAAGATACATATTTGCCAGCTACTTAAAAATACACGAGGCCAATCTGCAATGTTCAGATTGTAGGAATATGACCAGCTTGTTCAGGCTAAGGATTTTTTTAAATATTGAGGATGGACAAATGATTAAAAAAAAAAAAGGAAATTACCATCTGCTAATAACCAAAATGAACATGTAGCACAGTCTTTCTCAATCTTGGTAACTTTAAGATGTGTGGACTTCAACTCCCAGAATTCCCAAGCCAGCATGGCTGACTATGGAATTCTGGGAGTTAACGTCCATTATGTCTAAAAAATTGAGAGTTGAAGTCCATACATCTGACCAAGGTTGAGAAACACTGATTTAAGGAATCATCATCATCAAGAGAGAAAAAACCTACAATCCTAAAAACTATAGATGTTTAGATGAATAGATCTGAAGTTTATTCAATGGGTCCTTTGTGTTCAATTGTATCCTAGTCAATACAAACCTGGGTGTACAATACAAACAAAATATAGGTTTTGTGACAGGATGGGTTTTTTAAAAATTAATTTCGACATTATGTTGCATCATCCATCCAAAAATAATAACAAGACTCTTCCAAATGATATAGGGAGCATCTTCTCCTTCCTTCTCAGAAAAATCACCACTGAATATAATCTTAGTTATATTTTTCTAAACTCTAAATATAAGGCAATCCCATCATTTTCTACCAACAGTTTTCAAAAGTTTATTTTTAAAGGAATAAATACAATCTTAATATTAATTTTAAATGTAGCAAGATAAAAGGCATGTAAATATGTTATTAAAGCAGCTCCTTAAAGTAAACTTCCTCATAAGGTTATTTCTCAATTACATGTACACCCACGTGTATCTTTATATATATATATAAATAAGCTACTGACATTGCTAATTTGATCCGGAAATACTTGAGATGTAGCATATAATTTTATTCATCCAGAAAAACACAAGGAGCAGCATAAATCAACTTCTCTTATGTCCCAATGTGCTAGGGAAGTGATGTACAAAAAATTCCATAGCAATGGTATCGAGACATACTTCTCGGCTTAAAAGCAGTCGCTTAGCAACTATTCAAAGTTATGACAGAGCCCCCCCCAAATCTACTTACAACCCAGATTCAAAGTTATGACAGCTGTCCTGTCCCCCCCCCCCAGTTACATGACTGCACTTTGATACTTGGCACTGGGTCACATTTAAATCTGTTTGTAGTGTCCTACAGTCACATGACTGCATTTTACAACTATTTTGCTGAGAACCAGCATTTACTTCTGAGTTTTGGCAAAACCACCACAAAAAGGATCAATTGGTTCACTTTAAAAAATTTGAGTCTTAATCCTAAATTGCATTAACAGAGGGATACAATCAAGATCAAGTGAAGTACTAATACCACTCTATAAAGCCTTAGTAAGATCACACCTAGGATACTGCATCCAATTTTGGTCACCACACTATAAAAAAGATGTTGAGACTCTAGAAAAAGTGCAGAGAAGAGCAACCAAGATGATTAGGGAAGTGGAGACTAAAAGATATGAAGAGCTGCCACAGAGAAGAAGGGGTCAAGCTATTTTCCAAAGCACCTGAAGGCCAGATAAGGAATAATAGATGGAAACTGAACAAACAGAGATTCAACCTGGAAATAAAGAGAAATTTTCTGACAGTGAGAACAATCAACCAATGGAACAGAAGTTGCCTTCGGAAGTTGTGGGAGCTTCATCAATTGAGACTTTCAAGAAGAGATCAATTGAGACTACACCATTTCTCCTGCTTGGGTGGGGGAATTGAACTAGAAAACCTACAAGGCCCCTTCCAACTCTGTTAATCTGTAATCTTGAGTCAGTCAAATGGGTTACCCAATTGACAACTGTCACACAAATTATGACTGAAATGGGTTGGCTCCATTCCAGTCATAATTAGAAGGACAACCTCTATTTCAGGGAAAAAATTACAATCTTAACCAAGATAAATTAAAGGAACAATGAACTTTTAACCTACATTAAAACAAACCAACATAATTCAATATTAAACATAAATGCCAAATAACAACATAGACAATGTCATTCACCTTCTTTATAATTGTTTGTGCAGTAGCTTGAGTAAGAAATTAAGTCAGGGATGGTAACACATTAGTGTATGCTGTATACCAGGGGTGTCAAATTCAAGGCCTGTGGGCCGGATCTGACCCATGGGGTGCTTAGATCTAGCCCACGGGGTCGCCCTGGAAACAGCGAAGGACCGGCCCATGGTGCCTCTGCCAGTGAAAAACACAGCTCGGGAGGGCCGCGTGCAGCCTTCCGAAGCTCCGTTTTTGGCTGTGACAACCTCCTGCAGCTCTCTGCCAGTGAAAACAGAGTCCACGAGGGCCGCGCTGGCAGAGGGCTGCAGGAAGCCGTTGCAGCCGAAACCGGAACCCAGGAGGGTCACTCACAGCCCTCACAGGCTCCATTTTTGCTGGCAGAGGACTGCAGGACGTTGAGCTGGCCATGCTCACCCCGGCCACGCCCACTCGCCCCCCTCCCCAAGGTCAAACACAACTCTGATGCAGCCCTCAATGAAATCGAGTTTGATACCGCTGCTATATACAAACACTGTACACTGCATGGATATTGTGCAATGATGATTACCTAGTTGAGTAATGGAATGTCTGCAGGCAAACATCCATGCACAGAGAGCACCATATAAATATTATCTCCATTTGAAGCTTCTCAGCCCCTCCGAACTTGACAAATTGAGGTACACCTTTGCTTGATTATGAAAAGCCACAAACCAAGTCTAGAAATATAATAATTTTGGAACTTGCCGATACTATATTTTGGGAGGTGTGAATAAAAACTGGAGAGAAATACAACATATATTTTGTTACCAAACCTAAAATTCTGAATATTGGCAAACCTACCTGCCAATGATCAATACCCTCAATATCCAGTAGTCTATAAAAGAGGAGATCTAATGGTATAGTCTTTACTTGTTATCCTTTTTAGCGCGAGAAAGTAACAAACATATTTTTTTTCTCTAAGCAATAAAGTAAGTTAAATATGCTGCACCCATGTTTATCCATTTCATTCAAGCAAATACAGTTCCGTCAAAAACAGAAACATTTAAATTTTGTTAGATTTCAGAAACAGAAACAGAAAAAAGGGAGGGGAGACAAGAAGAAAAATTTAAAAAGTGACACAAATAAAATAATAATAATAATATAAGAAAAAGGTACTGCCAACTCTCTTCAATACTGATACAATTATAAAATACTCCCTTGTTCTAGTACAGCCAAAAAGTGAATACAAGGCTAAAATATAAAAGACACATATACCAAATCATCAAATAATAAAACCAATATATAAGATCATAATCAAAAATAGCAACATCTGGAAAATACAGTATTCGAACACGATCTGAGAGATCTATTTTATGGGCTTTAAAAAGGGACGGAGCTTCGCATGACTTGAAACCAATTTCCATAGGTTCAATGGCCAGTTTACTCTTTCTAAAATTTTAAACATCCACCATGGATTTAAAAACAAAGGACTCTGAATCACATTCTGGGCTAACCATGCCACTATGACGTAGGAAGAATTCGTTTGGCAGAAATTGAGACTGCAATCGTAAACCGAACCTTAAAAACTTCAATCTCTAACATCGTTTTTCCAAAAAAACCCCACACTATATATTTTGTAATGTTGCTCTTCGTAATTACAGACCTTAGTAACAATAGTAATTAACTTATTGTTCACATTAGAATGAAAGAATTTGCCATGGTATATATATTCCTAGAAAATTTTAAAGACCTCTTGGGAAAAAAAGATAACATTCTAGTAGTGAAAAAAGAGGATTTTTGTGAAAGATGCAGTTTTGCAGTTTATTCATCTATCTGCTCCCCATCCTTTCCCACAGCAAGCTCAGGAGGTATTCATTTTCATATCATTACAGTTTGCCCTGGTTTAGCCAAAACAGACTGTGTTTAATGGGAAACAGAAGCAATCTCCTTTTTTTGGTAGCTTTGGTATGAAAAGGAAAGAAAAGACTTGTGTTCATCAGGGTGGATTTGATTTAAATCAAGTCGATTTAAATCACAATTTAAATCACAATTTAAATCGCTAGTAAAAAGGCTTGATTTAAATCATAATTTTTAAAGAACAACTGTCATCTCTGTCCCTCAGCGGTTCCTCCTCTGACCCACTGTTGACTCACTGACAGTCCCAATATTACAGAATATACACCCTCATGCTATAAACTAAGCTCCATTTCATGCTGAATAAACTAAATTATTAATGTATCTTAAATAGAAAACTATCTTTAGATAGATTTTTACTCCAAAAGCATTTTATTAAAATAAATTTGATAAAAATAAAAAAAAATCTGATTTAAATAAAAAAAAATCTGATTTAATTTTTTTAAAAAATCAGATTTAAAAAAAAACATCATTTTTTATCCACCCTG
This sequence comes from Pantherophis guttatus, assembly GCF_059756535.1. NCBI lineage: Eukaryota > Metazoa > Chordata > Lepidosauria > Squamata > Colubridae > Pantherophis > Pantherophis guttatus. The sequence continues at coordinate 203,600,560 of NC_142065.1, forward strand.
ATCACACTGTTATGTCTTACAACATTTGCTTCAGAATTTCAAAAGTGGGAATGGAAAATATATATACCAATAGAAGTGAATAGTTGTAGCTCAGGGTTGAATTGAGGGTCCCTTGCAGTGGTGGGTTCCTCCCGATTCTGTCCAGCTCTATAGAACCGGTAGTAAAACCGGCGGGAGGCTCCGCCCACCCGGCATGATGTCATCATGGCTGATCTGCACATGAGCAGAAGCTTCTGCACGAGTGATCCCGCTGCGAACCAGTAGTAAAGGTAAATGGAACTCATCCCTGGTCCCTTGGTGCTCTCTGAGCTTGGATGTTTTCTTGCAGATGTTTCATTACCCAACTAAGTAACATCTTCAAGGCTTCAATGCATTGAAGATGCACTGAATCCTTCTGAAGTGCCCTGAAGATGTTACCTAGTTGGGCAACGAAAGGTCTGCAAGAAAAAAAACCAAGCTCAGAGAGCACCAAGGACCCCACAAAAGATATTCTAACCCAAACCAAGTTTTCTCAGTATCCTTTCACTATTTATAATGCTGTTCCTGGTTCAGTTCTTAAATAGCATGACATTGACTTGTTCTAACCCTAGATCAATGTCCAAAATATCTCAGTGGCTTGGTGAGTGCCAGATATTCTGAAACTAAAATCCATAGAGCTGAAGGACATTAAGGTTGGAGCCAGCAGCCTACTTCTTCTTCTATTTGACTCAGCTCAATTTTGAACAAATTCACTGGTAAACAGTCACAGTGGAATGAGCTTAGAGAGAACTCCCGCTTAAGCCATTCAGTTGTAAGAAATAATCATGCAACTTTTTGTTTCTTCGTAAAGCAAATTACAGGAGGGTTCTGGTGTTCATTTAAATAAAAATTTAAAAAAAATTCCAAAAGCCAGACTCAAAAGCAGAGGGAAATTCCAGTCGTGTAGAGGAAAAAAACAAAATAATTCTCCAAAAGGTCATTTGGGGTTTGTAGGATAAGAAGGAACACGAAAGTATTCAGCTGGTGGCTAACTAGTCAAATTAGAAATTCATGTCCAAGAAGCTTCTGGGACTTAATTATAACTATAATGTGACTTAGCAATCGTCCCCCCCACATCTATTTGTTGCCCTTGTTATGAATCATTCTCTTAAAAAAAAAAAAAAAAACTACAGATATGCTGGCCTAGTTACACTGAGTTTTATTTTGTAGCAAATTGTTTTCTGTCCTAACAATACCTGGATGTTCTGCTTAAACATTCATTGGGCATTAACAGTAACATTTTTTTCTTTTAAGCATTTGACCACAAGCAATAGGATAAGATAAAACACTACCCTAGACAAGAAAAAGAAAAGGAAAAGAAAGGTTGAGTTTGAAGCAGCGGTGAAATCCAAGTTTTTTTACGACCAGCTCTGTGGGCGTGGTGTGGCTTGGTGGATGTGGCTTGGTAGGCGTGGCAGGGGAAGGATACTGCAAAATCTCCATTCCCACCCTACTCCAGGGGAAGGATATTGCAAAATCTCCATTCCCACGTCACTCTGGGGCCAGCCAGAGGTGGCATTTGCCAGTTCTCTGAACTGCTCAAAATTTCCGCTACCGGTTCTCCGAACTACTCAAAATTTCCACTACTGGTTCTCCGAACTACTCAAAATTTCCGCTACCAGTTCTCCAGAATCTGTCAGAACCTGCTAGATTTCACCCCTGGTTTGAAGCTATTCGTATGCTACCATGTCTGTCTGTCTGTCTGTCTGTCTGTCTGTCTGTCTGTCTGTCTGTCTCTCTCTCTCTCTCTCTCTCTCTCTCTCTCTCTGTGTGTGTGTGTGTGTGTTTGTATGTGTACAGGCAATCTTTGAGTTAGAACAGTTCGTTTAGTGTCTGTTCGAAGTGACAATGGCACTGAAAAAAATGACTTATGACCGTTTTTCACACTTACAACCTCTGCAGAGGTTGCTTGGCAAATTCAGATGCTTGGCAACTGGCATGTATTTAGGACGGTTGCAGTACCTTGGGTTCATATGATCCCCTTCTGAAAAGCAAAGTCAATGGGGAAGCCAGATTCACTTAGCAACCGTGTTACTAACTTAACAACTGCAGTGATTCACTTAACAACGGTGGCAAGAAGGGTCGTAAAATGGGGCAAAATACACTTAACAACTGTCTTGCTTAGTAACAGTGGTCAAACACTGAGGTCTCTCTCTTTCTCTCTCTCTCTCTCTCTCTCTCCGTGTGTGTGTGTGTGTGTATTCCCATAGTCCTCATTTAAGACTTCAACTGGGATCATGGGTGGGGAGGCATGTTTTGTTCAAGTAATGCTATGCTTTACCTCTTGTACATCTACATTTTGAAAAGAAAAAAAAAATAAACAAACGTCAAACAAATCCTCAAAACACAGCTATGGTTTTAGAATCAAGAGTTATAATCAAAAAATGTATAATTAACTATAAATAGCTGTATTTAAATCTCAGGGACACAAAAGCAGTCCTTTTAAAATCATCTAAGTATTATGATCCCATTTTGGGCTGTACCTTCCAACAACACAATGCAAGGAAAATGCTAATAGTATATATATATATGTAGTTTAGGATTGAAGTCTTTGATCTTCTTTGATCTTAGTTGTTTTCTTGAAGACTTTTCATTACCCAACTAAGTAACATGTTCAGTGCTGATAGGGAGTGGCTTTTGCTTTCAATTTAGAACAGAACAGAATAACAGAGTTGGAAGGGACCTTGGAGGTCTTCTAGTCCAACCCCTTGCTCAGGCTGGAAATTCTATACCATTTCAGACATATGGTTCAGACAATCTCTTTTTAAAAACTTCCAGTGTTGGAGCATTCACAACTTCTGGAGGCAAGTTGTTCCACTGATTAATTGTTCCAATTGTCAGGAAATTTTTCCTTAGTTCTAAGTTCTCTCCTTGATTAGTTTCCATCCATTGCTTCTTGTCCTACCTTCTGGTGCTTTGGAGAAGAGATTGTCTCCCTCTTCTTTGTGGCAGCCCCTCAAATATTTGAACATTGCTATCATGTCACCCCTTTTTTTCATTAAACTAGACATACCCAATTCCAGCAACCATTCTTTATGTTTTAGGCTCCAGTCTCCTAATCATCTTTATTGCTCTTTTCTGCACTCTTTCTAGAATCTCAACATGTTTTACATTGTGGTGACCAAAACTGCAATAGCACTTAGACTTATATACCGCTTTACAGTGCTTTACAGCCCTCTCTAAGTGGTTTAGAGAGTCAGCATATTGCCCCCAACAATCTGGGTCCTCATTTTACCCACCTCGGATGGATGGAAGGCTGAGTCAACCTTGAGCCTGGTGAGATTTGATCTGCCAAATTGCTGGTAGCCAGTGATCAGCAGAAGTAGCCTGCAGTACTGCATTCTAACCACTGCACCACATGTGCCACCGTGGCTCATAATTGTGTAAAAAGTTTCCCCCTATCAGTCGCTGTTTGGTGCTACAGGATAGTGCTCATCACCACTTCTTGGCCAAGGGAGCCAGGGTTGTCCAAAGACACTTCCATAGTCATGTGGCCAGCATGACTATACACTGAGGCACACACAACACTGTTATCTTCCCACCAAAGTGGTATCTTTTTATCTACTTGCATTTGCATGCTTTTGGGCAGGAGCTGCAGCAAGGGACTGGAGCTCATCCCATTGCATGATGCTCGGGTCTCTAACCCAGGTTGTCAGCTTTCCAGCTTACAAGCTCAGCGTCTTTAACCATTGAGCCATTGCGCCCCTCTTAATTGTTTAGGGTATTAATTATTTGAAAAGAATCACATGAACACAGAACTCTGGAAAAATCAACCCACTGCTCCTATGAATCTTGCAAGTCTCAAGCCAAAGAGCCAACTCATAACTTGTTATTGGCTGTCTTGCTTTACAATAGATATACTTCCTGCCACTTCTACAATGGTAGAATAAAGGTATTAATTAAAACAATCATATCTGCCAACACCCTCATGCAAATTCCATGTGGAATTTCAATCCAGTTTGCATTATATAATCCCACTGCTATGGAATCTGATGGAAATTTGTAGCAAGTAAGTCTAGTGATTAAAGGCGCATGCGTGCACCAGGCCCACGCACACAGCAGACCTCTAAATGCAAAATTTCAGAGCGAGTCTCAACCAAATATAGTCACAAAAACCAATGTATATAAATATTGTGCAGTGTAACCCCACTCCGTAGGATTTGCTGCTGGATTCTGTTTCCTAAAGCCATTGCCGCATATAGTTGCACGCTCAAAACATTCAAAATACACTGGCTTAAGAAATATGTCATTTTCATTTAGCACACTAAAAGAATTGTGCTAATGTGCATGAAAAAATAATAATTTATACTGAAGGACTCTCAATGATGAGGCGTTAACTATTGTTGCATATCCAGAAAGAAAATGATTGTACATGATATTTATTTGAATGCACATATGCATTGTTCACTGCCTAAAAACTGTAACGCCATGCAACTAGGCTGCAATTGAACACGGGTTATATTACTGTGCATGCATGGTTGACACACCCCAAAATTATGAATCAAGAATTACTTAATTAGTATAAAATATTTGTTTGATATTACACCAACAGTAGGTTTTCAACTTCCACAACATCCTGTTTCCTCTCTCATTTGTCACAAATTGCAGAAAGCAAAAAAGAAAACTGCAGAGTCAACAGAATGGAACGTTTCATCAAAATTTAATTTTATGGGAAACTTTTCCTCTCATGTTTTCTTTACAAGTTAAAAGCCTGTTTAAATGTTTAAGAACTGGTGAAACAGCACTTGGAACGCTGCGTCTAATTCTGGTCACCATGATAGAAAAAAAAAAAAGATGTTGAGACTCTAGAAAGGGTGCAGAGAAGACCAACAAAGAAGATTAGGGACCTGGACATAAAAATATATGATGAACGATTGAGGGAACTGGGTTTGTCTAGTCCAGAGGTGTCAAACTCAATTTCATTGAGGGCCGCATTAGGGTTGTGGTTGACCTTGGGTGGCAGGGTGGATGTGGCCAAATGAGTGGGTGTGGCCAAATGGGGGGTGTGGCTAGTTTGACGCCACTCCCCAAACTGCTGGTGGGATTCCTCTTTACACTGGGTAGACTGGGCCAAAGCCATACTGGCTCAATCTTTTTTCTTTGCATTGGGTAGACCAGGACGGCCCTGTGGGTCAGATCCGACCACATCACAAGCCAGATCTGGCCCACGGGCCTTGAGTTTGACACCCCTGGTCTAATCTAATGAAGAGAAGGACTGGGGGTGATATGATAGCAATTGTCCAGTACTTGAGGGGTGTCACAGAGAAGAGGGGGTCAAGATCCAATCTGAGATGGTCACCGGGACCAGAAGTTCAGTCTTTCAAGGTTTTGGGTTTGTGTTGGAGCTCATCCTCAGAGAAATTCTCTCTCACCAGAATATGACACATTCCGATGAGAGAGAAGTTCCCTGAGGATAGGCTCCAACACAAGTCCGAAAGCTCAGAAGATTAAACCTCTGATCCTGGTGATCAACCCAAATTGGATCCTGCAACATTATCCTGGGACACCTATATTTGCCTTCATTCATAAGAGGGGGTCAGCCTATTCTCCAAAACACCTGAGGGTAGGACAAGAAGTAACAGATGGAAGAGCATTAAAGAGAGAACCAACCTAAAATTAAGGAAAAATTTCCTGACAGTAAGAACAATTAATCAGTGGAACAGAAGTTGCCTCCAGAAGTTGGGGATGCTCCATCACTGGAGGTTTTCAAGAAGAGACTGGACAGTCATTTGTCCAGAATGGTATAGGATCTCCTGCCATGGATAGAGGGTTGATCTAGAAGACCTCCAAGGTCCCTTCCAACCATATGATTCTGTTCTAGAATTTACCATGCATACTTCCCTTTGATAAGAAATAATTAATAATTATTTTTAATCCCAAAAAGCAGCAGAGTTTTTGTGTTTGGGGAAGCTCAAAGCTTGAAGAATCAATAAGAATCGACAAGAACAGCAAACTTAAAGCCAGAATTAAAAGATGATATTCATCAAACGGATTCCTGGAAAACCACATTTTGTAGGTAAGAGAATTCCAAAAGACAACTATGCTTGAGTTCACATTCTACATTAGGCCTTGATTTGTATAACCGTTTCTCAAATTTGGAACAATGGATTCATACTCTATGATACTCTACATCGGGGATCATGGCTGGTTGAGGAATTCTGGGAGTTGAAGTCCACAAGTTTTAAAGTTGACTCCTCATCATTCATTAAACTATGGTTTACAGATCATGCAGACCACACCACATTAGAGCTTAGTGTAATGCATAAATTTGAACTCTTGATGTTGTCTGCTGAATCTCAACTAGTACAACTAAGATAGGGAATTTGTAGCTGCCCCATATATTACTAACAAGAGTTAGTGCCAGGTAAACAGAGCTATTGGTGAGTGGAAATTACAACATCTGAAGGTTCACACACTACCCATCCCTTTCAAAGTTACTACAGAATATAATGCCGGATTCTGATACTGATCAAGAAAGAATAGGAGAATGCATTTTAAAATAGTATTTCTCAACCCTGGAAACTTTTGGTGATCAAAATTCCAACAGTTGGCAACTGACTCACATTTATGACAGTGGCCTGGGGTCATGGGATCCCCTTCTGCGACCTTCTGACAAAGTCAATGGGGAAGCCAGCTTCACTTAACAACCTTCTTACTAATTTAACTGCAGTGACTGACAATTGTGGCAAGAAAGGTCATAAAATTGAGCGAAACTCACTTAACAACAGTCTTGTTTAGCAACAAAATTTTGGACTCAATTGAGGTCATAAGTCGAGGACTACCTGTATTTCACCATTACTTTTAGATCCCTTTGAAATACCAGATGCTATCCAAAACTGCTAAAAATTTACTGTCTTTATATCTTATATGTAAGACTTTCCAGAAACATCTGTTTGGACGTTTTTATGAAACAGGATATTTTCTTAAATGGGCACTTGATCCCATTCAGCAGGATTCCCACAAATTATATTTACACTATAATCAGCTATAATATAATCACATATAATATAATCAAATATATACATATATAGAGATACATATGCACACAGTCAAACTGCATAACGATAATTACCAGGAATGAATAAAGTCAAACAAATATTACATTATTCTGTTTTGACAATTTAAATGCAACGCTTTTGGTTTCTGCAAGGAGAGATTCTTTTTGATTTTTTCTTTCCAATGGAATGCCAGAAAGAATGTAAGTAAAATGTCCATCGGTAGCATAACTGTCCAAAATAATCGAACAGATCAAATCTGGTATGGGTTAGAAGCCAGCAAAAAAAAAAAAAAAAATCAGATTAGAAAAAGAAACTAGATCAGGATAGAGGCTGCAAGGGGGAAAAAATAAAATAAAAACCACCCAATTCATTCCATTTGGAGACACAGCAAAGCAAGGGCTCAGAATATTAGTGTCTCCTCCATACTTCCGTTCTGGTCACATGACCCAGAGCTAAGTCATCATTAAGGGAATGGAAAACATTTCAAGTGCCAAACTCTGCATGCCTGCTATAGCAATAGCAATAAGACTCATATACGGCTTCATAGTGCTTTTACAGCCCTCTCTAAGCGGTTTACAGAACCAGCATATTGCCCCCAACAATCTGGGTCTTCATTTTACTGACCTCAGAAGGACGGAAGGCCGAGTCAACCTTGAGTCGGTCAGGATTGAACTGCTGCCAGTGGGCAGAGCCAGCCTGCAATTTTAACCATTGCACCACCCTGGTTCTACCAATCTATCAATTACAACCCATGGGTCTTCTGGATTTTGTTGTTGTTCAGACACTAAGTCATGTCCAACTCTTTGTGACCCCATGGACCACAGCATGCCCGGCCCTCCTGTCCTCCACTATCTCCCAGAGTTTGTCCAAATTCATGTTCATTGCATCAGTAACACTATCTAACCATCTCATCTTCTGCTATCACCTTATCCTTTTGCCTTCCCTCTTTCAAAACAACAGAGTTTTTTCCAAGGAGTCCTCTCTACTCATTTGGTGGCCAAAGCATTTGAGCTTCAGCTTCAGTATCTGACTTTTCAAAGAATGGTCAGGGTTGATTCCTTGACTGGTTTATCTCGTTGCAGTCCAAGGGATTCTTAACACCACAATTTAAAAGCAGTCTTCTGGATACCCCCCTTCTCATTAATCTGAAACTGGTCATATTAGTCATGCAGCCATCCTTCATCTGATTTATATAACCACCCATTAGTTGATGTGTGGAAAGTCTATCCCAGGTTTTAGGCTGGCTGGGGAATTCTGGAAGCTGAAATCCACCCACCATAAAGTTGCCAACTTTGAAAACACTGGTCTAAACAATGGTTTACTGCCTTTGGTAATAAATTCTTATCTGGCAAAGTCTTGAAGAGGCTTCGGAGAACTGGTTCCAAATGCACTTGACAGGCAAAAAACGGTAGCCATTTTGGATCCAGTTCCATTCAAAATGCTAGCTTTCTTCCTTAAAGCTCTGAAATGCTTCATTTCCAAGTCAAGGTCAGAGTAGCATCAAAATACAGGTAGTCCTCGACTTACAACCACAATGGAGCCGAAAATTTCTGTTGCTAAATGAAACATTTGTTAAGTGAGTTTTACCTCATTTGACAACTTTTCTTGCCACTGTTGTTAAGTGAATCACTGAGGTTGGTAAATGAGTAACACGGTTGAGTAACTGGTTTTCCCACTGCATTTTCTTGTCAGAAGGTTGCAAAATAGGATCACATGATCCTGGGACACTTCAACATTCATAAATATGAGTCAGTTGCCAAGCGTCCGAATTTTGAGCATGTAACTATGGGGATGCTGCAACTGTTGTAAGTGTGAAAAAAGTTCATAAGTCACTTTTTAAACACTAGTTGTAACTTTGAACCATCACTAAACGAACTGTTGTAAGTCGACAACTACCGGTATTTCCAATAAGTCAATGCTGCCAGAGTAATAAAAGAGAAAACCAGAGACAATAGGATTTTTTTTGGTTTGAGACATCTCAATGAATCATATAGAAAGATTTCCAATAAATGCTCATTACATTTCTCCATGTTGTATCATCTGAGTAAATAGAATTCAAAATGCAGAACTATAATGGAATAGACCATCACTGTCTGCCATTCAAACTTAACATTGTCTTTATTCATGATAAAATCTTTGGTATTTGAGAAGGATGGCCAAACAATGTTGGTGATATCAGAATATAAACATGGGGCACCTGAGGGGAAAAAAAAACCCATCTTTGCCTAGCCTAATTACATGTATGATTATTGGTGTATAATCACTTAATAATTTTAATATTTTATATTGTTGTTTTATGATGCTGTAAGCTGCCCGGAGTCACTTGACAGTTAAGATGAGTGACATATACACTTAATAAATAAATAATAGTATCACTGCATGGTTTTTTCTACCCCAACATCTTTCAGCAAGTGATTTGGAACTATTTTGAAAAAAAAAATACTGGTAATTATTCTTAAAAATATAATTCATAGGTAGAGTAGGGATTTTATCAACTGCAACTGTTTCTGCTTCAAACATTTCACTAAATAGTTTTCAATTGGCCATTTTGAGGGTTCTTTTTTCCAGCAGAGAAAAATTAAGTCCTTAAAATGTTACAGAAAATCATTAAGTTTTTATATAACCAAGCAATCAACAATCTGGCTTGCTACTTAAACAACAAAAAAATGACAATCAATAAAACCGTTGAATTTCATTCTTTTCTTTTCTTTCTCCCTTTATTCGATTTGTTATGACAAGAGAAACAAGAAAATGCATCTCTCTGATTTCTTGTTAGTGGGGAAAATTATTTTTTTTAAAAAAAATACTGATATTTGTTATTTTCTTAGCAAGGAAAAGAACACAGATTCAATGATTAACCAAAGAAAAGAAATGTAGTAAATTACTTTAAGAAAGGATGGTTTAAAGGCCTGGTCCTTACTTTAAGGTACATGGATTTCAATTCCCATAATTCCCCAGCCAGCATGAGGAATTCTGGGAATTGTAGTCCACATATCTTGGAATTATATAGTCTCCAAAACACTGGCTTAGTCCAACAATATTTCTGAGCATTCTCAAAAAGAATAAAGTATCTCTAAATTCACTGTCCTGAACATTCCCAAGGATTTGAACACATGCTGAGGTAATAATTATATCCAATTTATTTCAAGAATTTACTTTACCCAAGATGCTTAAAACCACAGCCTTAAAGAAAATACTTTCATAACACATTTTAGCCAAAATGTAGCAGTTTCTTTCTTCCTCTCAGTACAAAACTAATGAAAAAAAAAAAATCTAGTCACACACAAAGCGTAACTTTTCATAGATTGATACACTAAGTATATGCAGCCAACACAGAAGGCCACTGTGAATACATTTTGTCTGGCAAGAGTGTTTATTTGAGTAACATACTGTCTTTTAGTATTTCACAATTGCAACTGGATTTAAAATCGTTTGCTAAACAACAACAATCCTCAAAGGCACTTTATTAAAGCTTGAAGGTCACCCAGAAAAAAAGTCCTGAATTGTCAGATTCCAGCTGCTACTCCACCCCATCCAGGCAAGATGAGAGAGAATCATATGACTTGTAAAATTCCTCCCGTCTACATCTTTTGGGGATCAGAAACCCAGAGATCCATGGTAGCAGCAGGAGTGATTATCTTTTTGTTGAAGTGCAAGCAAAGCTCTGATTTTCCTTTATCTTACTAAACTCCTTTCAGAAGAAAGCTTGAAAGATGACATAAGGGGATTTAAAAGAAGCTGTGAAGATTGTTGATTCAGATCCCAACAAACCTTGGAAGAGCCAGCCAAAGGGATTCAAACCCACCAACCCCCATAACAGACTCTTCTCTTAAGCTGAATGAACAGCCGATCGGAGCATTTGATTGGTTACATTCATTATTTGGGAAATTGTACTAAACAGTACTTACGCAGCAAAAACTACCAAGCTGCCACAGCACAGTAGAAAGTTACAATTCTATTGAAACAATGCCATTCCTCCAACGAGACATTAGACATTCGTAAGCAATTGATCTTATCCTTTGGTTCTTTACCCAATTAGTTAACAACATTAAAACGGCTTTAAGCAAGACTCTGAATAAAGACACAATTACCACCAATCTTTCAGAATGTCATTTTATCTTCCCTAAAGCAAAAGCATTATCAGCGCAATCTCGGTGTCAGGGAATTAAAGCTCTTTCAAAAAGGGCAGAAAACATTTTCTGCCAGCAATAATTTAAACTGATGCCAGAAAAACACTAGGTTAATTTGATAGCCTTTTAACCAATGGCCGTAAGATGCTGGGATAACAATTTAAGGAATGATACGGATAATGACCTGATAGAAAAATAAAACAGATTAGTTTTGCTTCATTTTTGCAGAAATGTCTTCTACTATGCATTCTTGAAAAACACAGTCATCCAGTCCAGTCCACACATTTGCAGATGTGAAGAATGACACCTATATCTTTGTTAATCGTGACCTTTTAATTTTGGGGGAAATGGATTAGACCGAGCACATTACTACTGCCACAAAATAATCCACACCGCATCCTCCCTTACTTTCATCATCTTCCAACTTCTCATCAGTGCCTTCACCGGGGTTCTGCATTTGTGAGCAATTTCCTCCACTCCTTGTCCTTGCCACTAATTATTTACTGTTTCACCTGTGCTAAAGATACACCAAGCTTCATTCATTCCATACAACCATTTCCTCTGCGTAATTATATGGACAAACAATCCTGCCTCTGTTGCCCCTAGTGTCATCATGAATGCAAAAATAAATAGCAGGATATGGAAGAGAGAGCACGCAGCCTCGCCTGCCTCCGAGCTTTTCAAAAGAGCACAGGAGCCCCGAAGCCCCTTATCGCCCAGAGCACACATGTCACAATCATGAAGAACACACAAGGCAGCACCCGCCACCGAAAAGGAGGAGAAGCACTGATGTACTGTACCTCTTCTAGCAGCGTGACGGTGTTCCTGCAGTTCTGTAGCCGGGTGGTAAAACTGGACGTCGTTGGGGAATTGTAATCTTCCGTCGTCTCAACAATAAACTCCGACACAGTGATCTGGTCCGGCATGATCCTGCCCCACGGGGACAGTCGAAAAGCCACAAGGAGAAGAAAGGGGAGACAAGGAGAGAGTGAGAGCATTAAACATAAGGCAGGGCATCAAGGAGAGGAGATCAGCTGGGCTCCTGACTGCAGTGGGAGCCTGCTGGAAAGAGAGGAGAAGCAGGATGCCCTTCCGGGTAGAGATTATACTAACTAGGGGGGTGGGGGACCATCTCCCCTGGGCCACCTCTGTCTGACTAAAACCAGCTCTTCTTCCACCATCCAAAGTCAGCAGGAGCTGCTCAGGTTGTCTCAGAGCCCCTATTCCCCAAAGGGAGGGGGGCGGGTCCCAGGCTCACCCCAAACTATCCCCACCCCCAAGACTTTGCCAACAAGCTGCCAGCCCAGTGCCAGGTCCAGCCATACACCCACCACCACCACCCCTTTTTGCAAAAATGCAAAGTGATCCCTCCCAGCTCCAGAAAGCCACTGGATCTCTCTTGGTCCCAGCAATGGGCAGGAGAGGAGTGGGATGGGCAGGAGAGGAAGGGGCCCCTCCGCTAAGGTCTCCTCTCCAGCCCCCCCCCCCGAGAAGGACGTCGCGCCTCCGGGGTACACCAGCTCTTTGGCATCTCCCCTTCCCCAAAATTTAGGGGAATCCATCCAGCTCTTGCTTCTTGGCCCCGGTCGCGCCCCCTCCCCACCACCACCCTGGAAACTGGGGGGGGAGGGAGAAGCTGCTTTGCAAGGGATGGACCCCCCCCCCTTGGCGGGTTGCTGCAGGAGGGTCTCCCCTTCTCCCCCAGAGCTACTAACTTGCGCAGGCGCCCCCTCTGCCCCTCCGCTGCGCCCCCCCAAGATGGAGCGGGGGGGGAGGGACCCGGCGAGGGGAAAATCAGCAACAGCAGCGGAGGAAGAGGAGGAGGAGGAGGAGGAGGAGAAAGGACCCCCAGCTGCAACCTCCCCAGCAAAGACCGCCGAGCCTGCCCGACCGTCCGTCCGCCCGCTCTCCAGACGCGCCTCTTCCTCCCTCCCTCCCTCGCGCTCTCTCTCCGTGCGCGCTCCCGCGCCGCCTGCTGCAGCCGCCTCCGCCAGCGGGCGGGCGGGGGCAGCAGAACGCACGCGCGTGCCTGCCTGCCTGCCTGCTCGCCTGCCCCGCCTACTCCGGAGCGAGGGTGGGGAGGAGGGACGACGGTCAGAGAGAAAGAGCGCGGGCGTAAACGCGCAGGCGCGCTCTCTCCTTCGGGTTCGCTTGAGATCTCCGGCGACGCATGCGCTCTGGTGGGTTTTTGTTTTAAGCGAGCGAAAGAGAGGGAGAAATGATTTTACCAACGCGCCCCGCCCACTCCTCCTGCTTCTGCTTCGCCGCCGCGCCTCGCGGTCACGTGAGGAAAACAAGGAAGTGGCCGGCGCACGCGCCTCGTCCCTTTACCACCCCCCCTCCTGCGGCGGAACTCCAGCATAGGGGCGAGCGGGGGAGTGTGTGTGCGCGCGCGCGGGAGGGGGGGAAGCAGCAGCTCCTCCTCCGCGCGCGTGCCCGCGGCAGTCCCAGCTGTGGTCCAGCTCCCCCCCACCCCCCACCCCGACTTTTGGATGGTGGCAAAGTTTTAGCTCCTAATCCAACAAACAAAAATGTGACTGGACTTTGCTTAGGGAGAAAGGTCCCAAAAGGTGCTTTTTTTTGTTGTTGAGGCAACTGGACTTGATTGTGTTTTTTTTTTCTTTTTGAAGACGTTTCTCTTCTCATCCAAGAAGCTTCTTCAGCTCTGACAGGATAGTTGGGGGAAATGGACACTTATCCTGTCAGAGTTGAAGAAGCTTCTTGGATGAGAAGAGAAACGTCTTCAAAAGAAAAAAAAACACAAGCAAATCCAGTTGCCTCCCCCCAAAAAAGCACCTTTGGGACAACCATGACCTGGATGACTGAGAATCTCTACAGACACTTAAGTAGAAAGTCAAAAGAGAGATTCTGTGAAAAGCTCAAAGGATTTGTGTTTCATTTGTTGCTTTTATTTGGGAAAGAAGAATATCCAAGCTGAGGGGAGGAGGAAGAGGACTTTCCCAGTTCAGACTTGGAAGGGACCTTGGAGGTCTTCTAGCCCAACCTTTGGTGTAGGGTCTCCTGCTTGAGCAGGGGGTTGGACTAGAAGACCTCCAAGGTCCCTTCCAACTCTATTCAGATTGATTGATAACCTTATAGCATTTCAGACAAACGGTTGTCCAGTTCAAAACATAAACTGCGGAGGCAGACTCAGTTAAAAAGATTAAATTCTTCAACATAACAAGCCAAGGAATTATTTTATCTGAAAGAGCCAGTTTGGTCTAACTGTTTAAGACAGGGGTCTCCAAACTTGGCAACTTTAAGACTTGTGGACTTCACAAGTCTTACAAGCTTTGCTGGCTGAAGAACTCTGGGAGTTGAACTCCACAAGTCTTAAAGTTGCCAAGTTTGGAGACCCCTGGTTTAAGACATCAGGCTAGAAAGCAGGAGACCTTGAGTTCTGGTTCCACCTTAGCCATGAAAGCTGGCTGGGTGACTTTGGGCCAACATTTGGAGACTGTCCCTTCTAATCTTGGGAACTCATGCAAAAAGAAACTCCTCTAAGGATGGAACCTCACGAATTGAATTAAAAAGAAAACTGGTGCAAATTTTGGAGGGAAGAAAAGGCCACAAATGATTTAATCCTACTTTGTCACACCACACTTTCTCTTTTTAAAAGTAGGCTGACCCACATTTTCTTTATAAACTTGTTCCTTTGTTTATTGCTTGGTTGGAGTGGGGGGGGGAGGGAGGCATTCAGCTGGACCTGCTCAACTGAATTCAAAAGAATTTCAAAGGCTAAAAGTCAAAGTGAGATTAACTTCGCTTTGCAGGACGGAAAGGCTTTTCAGGTTCCTGTGAACAGAAGTAGCCAAATAGGAATATTTTTCGACAAATGGGGTTGCTGTGCTGGTTTTGAAAAGTCGGACTGATTCCTCTGTAGGAGATTGCAAAAATGGGGCAACTCCAGCATTGATCACCCAAGACAAAGGAGGAACCTTGTATGTGTGTGTGCCACCACTTCCCCAAGAGTGTGGAGACCTCGGTGCTCTCTGAGCTTGGTGGGTTTTTTGCAGACATTTTGTTACCAAGCTAGGTAACATCATCACTTCCCCAAGTCCATACCTTACATACTCTGAAGAAATGAATTTGTATTAATTGCCAGGCAGTGAAGCATGACAGAGAAATGCTGAAATTGGTGCACCCATTCAACAGAAAATAAGGTCAGTGTGATTGCTCCCCCCCTTTCAAATCACACCTCCAGCTAAAGAGAAAATGTCACAGATTTTGCACATGTGCCTTTTGATGGAATGGGGAAGAAAAGGGATACGGTTACTCTTATTGGTAAAGCTAAGAATTTGACCACAAGATGAAGCAACTTCATGGGAAAGCTGCAGGGGAAAAAAAGGTGTAACTGAGGCATGTTAATACCAAAGTATGAGGGGAGCCTGCCCTATATTACTCTCATCTTGTGAAAATGCAGTGTTTGATGTGGCTTCTTTGTATGTGTGGGAATTCCTTTGGCCCCCGCTGAAATGGGTGTGTTTGTGTATGTGTGAAAAATGATCTCCTACCATCTGTTGAACATCCTTTTACATGACAAAGTGAACTTAAAATATACATGGTAAAAAAAAACCCTAACCCTTACTCACTGTAGCATCTCAGGGCAGGACCAAGAAGCAATGGGTGGAAACTCCTCAGAAGGAGTTCCAAACTGGAAACATGGAGGACTTTCCAGATTATGAAAGCAATTAACCAATGAAATAGCTTGCTTCCAGGAGTTGTGGATGCTCCATCACTGGAGCTTTTCAAGAAAAGATTGGAAAAAAACATTTCTCCAGAATGGTATAAAGACTCCTGCCTTGGGGGGTGGACTTGATGACCTCCAAGGTATATTCATGAATCTATGAAACATATTGGACTGCCTGAGGACCAAACTGTGTTACTCACAGCCTAATGACAGGGAAAAAAACAAACTAGGAGCGGTATTGCTTAACTCTTTCCCTTCCTGCTATTTTAGTCTCCTCAAATTGCCTTGGGCAATTTAGCTGTCCACATCCTTCACTTTATATTCCCCAGTGGATTTTCAATCAAATATGGAATGTCCGTTAATTTACATGCAGACTGTTAGTGAATCAAGGGAAAGGACTGAAAGTTTTATTTTTCCTTTTACCCTTCCTGTTCTGTCTGCAATTATAGGAGTCCCCTTTATATTCATCATAGCCTTCGGTTAACTTTCTTTCTCTGCCCCATTTTAATGCTTTGAAAAATGTGTATGTCTCAATAGTTCCAAATTTAATAAAGCCAAAAGGAGGTTTAATTCCATTTTCTGGCATCTTTTCTTCATGCTTTCATAAATATCATTAAGATTGGAATCTGGAGAATGACAAATACTTTGTAATTTAAACATATGTTGAAATCCCACAAATTTCAGAGGGATTTAGACTCACCAAATATTCTTATTTTGGAATTACAAATTCAAAAGGGGGCTGTAACTCAAACATTCCAAATTTAGTCCCATTCTCTGGTGTTTGTAACTAGATTTGGGGGAAATCTAACTGAAAAGTGGCCAACTAACTCTTTCTTAATTTAATAACCTTTGGATCTGTTCAGTTTCCATTCTCATAATCCTCCTTCGGCACAGCTGGTGTAAACAACAGCGAGCTGGATGGATGTGAAGACTTTTGTTTTGCTTTGTTATTTTGGTTTTGTCCTAAAAGTTACCATTTTGGCAAGTATAAAGTGAAGGAATTATAGTCATTGTTTTGCCAGTATGAAGTCAGGGAACATCAGATGGCTTTAGCATTGTAAACGATACAGATGTTTAGCAGTTGCCCTAAAATAAATTATTATGTAACTGACCTCATGGCAGTTCCTAACAGAATAGAATAGAATAACAGAGTTGGATGGGACATTGGAGGTCTTCTAGTCCAACCCCCTGCTTAGGCAGGAAACCCTACAGCACTTCAGACAAATGGTTATCCAATATCTTCTTTAAAAATTTCCAGTGTTGGAGCATTCACAACTTCTGGAGGCAAGTTGTTCCACTGATTAATTGTTCTAACTATCAGGAAATTTCTCCCTAGTTCTAGGCTGCTTCTCTCCTTGATTAGTTCCCACCCATTGCTTCTTGTCCTGCCTTCAGGTGCTTTGGAGATTAGCTTGACTCCCTCTTCTTTGTGACAGCCCCTGAGATATTGGAACACTGCTATCATGTCTCCCCTAGTCCTTCTTTTCATTAAACTAGACATACCTCAGTCCTTGTACGTAAGGACCATAGTGATAAAAATTTGGGCGCTTGACAATCAATATCTATTTACCACAATTGCAACTTACTGATAGACTGTAGCTCATGGCTGGACTGTGGGGTCTCTGGTGCTCCCTGAGCTTGGTAGTTTTCTTGCAAACATTTCAGTACCAAACTAGGTCTAACACTGATGATGTCACCTAGTTTGGTAATGAAACATCAACTGACAACTTGCATGCATTTACTATGGTTGTAGACTACCTTCATGGAAAGTCCAATATATCATTCTGAAGTGCCATACAAAGACCAAATAAAAGCGTAATCAATAGCAGCCTTGAAATTTATTGGGCATTTTTGCTGTTTTGAACCTTTCACTGTGAAATGCAAAGGGCCACCTTCATTTTAAAAACAGTTTTCAGATGAGAAGAAAGTGATTTCCATCACAGCAGGAGAATTTAGCATCATTATATCCCGGTACACTTTTTAATGCTGCCATCAGCAGTCTTACTGTATGCATTTCAAATGTGAGGCTTGATGTGTCCTGCAGAAGTAAATTTAAATGTCTTTATTATGGGACAAATTCCCTATGTATGTATTACTTCCTCCTATTTTCCCTACAATAACAACCCTGTGAAGTGAGTTGGATTGAGAAAGAGTGACTGGCCCAAGCCACCCAGCCGGTTTTCATGCCTAAGGCGAGACTAGAACTCACTGACTCCTGGTGATTGGCCCTAAATCACCCAGCTGGTTTTCATGCCTAAAATGAGACTAAAACTCACAGTCTCCTAATTTCTAGCCTGGTGCCTCAGTCACTAGACCAAACTGAATCTCCAATGCTTTCATAGTGTTTCCTTTGTAATTTAGCTGTGGTAATTGGGCAGAGGACCTGGATTTTGGGAGGCATCTCACCGTTCCCCTTCCCCCCTTGCAAAACACAAACATTAAATAAAAAAATAAAGTTCAAGTAGTAAGAACTTTCACTGAAACTTCCTCACCAGTGGAACCATAGATAAGATTCCTCCACTTTAATATCCCTACCCATCAGTGGTTAAATCCAATTTTTTTTGCTACCGGTTCTATGGCTTGGTGGGCTTGGTGTGGCTTGGTAGGCGTGGCAGGGGAAGGATACTGCAAAAACTCCATTCCCACCCCACTCCAGGGGAAGGTTACTGCAAAATCCCCATTCCCTCCCCACTCCTGGGGGAAGGACATTGCAAAATCTCCATTCCCAGCCCATTCTGGGGCCAGCCAGAGGTGGTATTTGCCGGTTCTCCGAACTGCTCAAAATTTGCGCTACAGATTCTGCAGAACCTGCTGGATTTCACCCCTGAATTTTCATGCATTTTCTCCATATTTCTGTTTCAAACTTCCTCTGGATAGAGTTGGCTCCAATCCTGGCCTTTAATGAAACTTGTCATTAGATGGCTTGCATTCCTTACTTTGGCTTGAATTGGATTCTTAGCATAGTACAGCTATGAATCTCAAATGGACTCTACTGCAGGGAAACCGGGGAAAAACGTTTTTTAAAAAATCCCCTGTGTTTTTTTTGGAAGGGTGTGGCTCTAGGATGGAACAGGTAAAGAGCCCTTTCGGTGGCATTAAAAATATATTTTCCTTTTGTTGTTTGGGCAGTGGACAGTAAACAAATGATAATTTTAAATCTTTGTAGGCAGATTCCAGCAAAGCCTAATGAAAGTCTTGTATTAGTGTTCAAGACTAGCCTCACCCTGTTGGAAATACCTCTTTCCTGTTACACTTAGAACTCTTATCAAAATACAATTATTCCTCAACTTATGATTGATTGCTTAGCAACCGTTTGAAGACCCAGTGGTGGTTTCAAAATTTTTACTACCGGTTCTGTGGGCGTGGCTTGGTGGGCGTGGCAGGGAAAGGATACTGTAAAATCTTCATTCCCACCCCACTGCAGGGGAAGAATACTGTAAAATCTCCATTCCCTCTCCAATCCAGAGGAAGGTTACTGCAAAATCCTCCCGATCAGCTGGGAGGCAGAGAATAGTTGGGGGTGGGGCCAGTCAGAATTTTTATTACCGGTTCTCCACAGTATTCAAAATTTCCGCTACCGGTTCTCCAGAACTGGTCAGAACCTGCTGAAAACCACCTCTGGACGGACCCCAAAAAAGGTACTTACGACCCAGATTTTATATCCAAGCTCCCTCTAAGCTCACATTGCCACATTCTAGGTGAAATTTTTGGGCATTTGCAGTGTTCTGAAGTCAACTGACAATTTGCATTGCTTTTTCTGAAAACCAACATTTATTTCTGGTTTCCTGGCAAAAGAACACTCATCCTGAACAATGGCTTTGCTTAACAATTGCCCCTCAAAAGTGGTAAAATCAAGTATGGTCACCCACTTAATCACCATCATGACTTACAACTGTAACTGTGGGCAAAAATACAAATTGTAAGTCTACTTAGAGTCATGTTTTCAAAACCATCCTTTATGCAATTATTCCGATTTTCTTGGTTAGCCTGACACGCTGAGCCCTAAACTCAGCTAAGCTCATAAAACACAAACACAAGTGTGATTGGTTTCTTTGTAATTTAATTTATCACGTAAAGGGAGCCATCGTCTTATTCTTCTAGGAGGTTCTATGGTGAGAAACATCTACTGTGTTTACTCAGCATGGTTAATTTGGTTACCGAATCTACCCATTTTCTGTGTTTACACAATACACTGAACAATGAACCAACCAAGTGTAAAAGTAAACAAAGCTTGAATTCTGCATGAAGGCACTGAAGCCATTCAATCCATTTGAGTATGTGGTTAGTGGTTGTATCGAAAAAAAACAACACGAATTGTTTTTTGAATTGTGGATGATCTCATATCATTCTTTTCCAAGCTAAAATTCCTTTTTAAAATTCAGCACGTCATATATGTCCATACTTCACCTATAAATAGGTTAAGAGCACAACTGAGCACAACATTTCTTCGCTAAGCAATACAGTTATTGAGTTTTGCCCCATTTTCCGATCTTTCTTGCCACTGTTGTTAAGTGAATCACTGCAGTTGGTAAGTTAGTCACCCGGTTGTTAAGTGAATCTGGCTTCCCCATTGACTTTGCTTGTCAGAAGGTCGCAAAAGGGGATCACATGACCATGGGGACACTGCAGCCGTCATAAATACAAGCCAGTTGCCAAGCGTCTCAATTTTGATCACATGACCGTAGGGTGTTGCAACAGTCGTTAAGTGTGAAAAATGGTCGTAAGCCACATTTTTCAGTGCCGTCATAACTTCGAATGGTCACTTAACGAATGATTGTAAGTCAAGGACTACCTGTATTGACTCTAAACAAGGATTTGGGCAAACATGTTAGCTTCAAAACTAGTTGGTTTGTTTGTAGTTCACTGCATCCTATGGTCCCAGCACATCATATTATTGTGCTTTGCTTCTTTATCATTCTGTTTATAGTTGTCAGCTTTCATCATTTTGAACATTTTTATGATCTGGCTGTCTATTCTCATCTAGAGTTCTCATATTTCAGCAAAAAACCGTAGCCATCACTCATTCATGTCTCTATCAAGTCTCTCCAGTACTAATGCCTATAACCTTTAAGCTCCTATATGCTAAATCCATGCTTTTTTTTGACTTTTCCCACATTTCCTGCTGTTGGCTGATCCGCACTGATGCTATGTAGGTCACATCCAAATTCCTCAGGAAAGAAAAATGACATAGGCGATGTTTTGCATAACTGTCAAGCCAAAAAGGAGGCAATCACATTTTAGTCTATTGTTGGCATGTGGTTTTACGTGAAGGGAGAAAAAGGAATTTCGGCTCATTTCATCTCTGTATATTAAGACCACCGCAAAATTAAAAAAAAAAAAAAAGATGTTGAGACTCTAGAAAGAGTGAAGAGTAGAGCAATAAAGTTGATTAGGGGGCAGGAGGTTAAACGTATGAAGAACAGTTGCAGGAATTGGTTATGTTTATTTTAATGAAAAGAATGACCAGGATAATATGATAGCAATGTTCCAATGTTTGAGGGGCTGCCACAAAGAAGAGGGGGTCAACCTATTTTCCAAAGCGCCTGAAGGCAAAAGAAGAAGGAATGGATGGAAACCAATCCAGGAAGGAACCAAGCAGTGGTGGGATTACAAATTTTTTACTACCAGTTCTGTGGGCGTGGCTTGGTGGGCATGGCAGGGGAAGGATTCTGTCAAATCTCCATTCCCTCCCCACTCCAGGGGAAGCTTACTGCAAAATCTCCATTTCCTCCCGATCAGCTGGGACTTGGGAGGCACAGAATAGATGGGGGCAGGGTCAGTCAGAGGTGGTATTTACCGGTTATCTGACCTACTCAAAATTTCCGCTACTGGTTCTCCAAAACTGGTCAGAACCTGCTGAATACCACCTCTGGAACCAACCTAGAAGAAATTTCCTGACAAAACAATCAACCGCAGGAACATCTTGCCTTCAGAACTTGTAGGTGCTCCATTACTGGAGTTTTTCAAGAAGAGATCGGTCAGTCATTTGTCCAGAATTGGACTGAATGACCTGCAAGGTCCCTTCCAACTCTGTTATTCTGTTAAATAATCTTCAGATTATGACAATTTGTTCAGCAACTCGGAGTTTTCCCCACTCTCGAGACACTCTATGCTCTGCATAGTGACTGCAATGGGGAGAGCCGGGATTGCATGGGTGCCTTGCTTAATGACAGTGGCAACTTAATGACTGTAATTCTGGACTCAATTGCGGTCTTAAGTTGAGGACTACCTGTATTGCTTTCATCAAATGGCCAGGAATTTTGAGAGAGCTGTAAGTAACCCCAATTCATTGGAAAGAAACCGGATTGAAGAGAATTGGACTAGTCTCGACTCTTATTGTAATCCTAGTCCCTTTTATCCCAAATCCCCATCATAAGGGGTGTCTGCAGAGGTGGGTTAAAAGTTTTTAATATGGTGGCCAGAACCGTGCAGTCCAAACCCACCACCTTTCTCATACATTAAAAACAGGACTTTGATACCTTGGTTGCAGGGGTGGGCTGCTGGGAGTTCGCAGGGGTTCAGGAGAACCTCTAGCTAAGATTCTATGCTGTTCGGAGAACCTCCAAATCCCTCCTGGAACTCCTGGCTGGCCCCATCCACCCCTGCCCTCCCAGGAGTCCCCACACGGCCCGTTTTGGATTAAGGTAAGTGCAGGGCGCGCACGGAGTCTCAGGGAGGGTGAAAAACAGGCCTACTGGAAGTTTGGGAACCTGTTTCCGGATTCCAGAAGGCCTCCTGAGCCTGGGGAGGCTGTTTTTGCCCTCCTGGAGGCTCAAGGAAAGCCTCTGGAGCCCGGGGAGGGCAAAAATGTCCCCTCCCCACCATGGTGCAGGAGGCCGACTAGGCCACGCCCACCCAGCAACCGGGCAGAGAACCCCTTGCTAAAATTTTTGAAGCCCACCCCATCTGGTTGTAACTGACGACTTGTTTTTACTTACTATTCACCACCTTATACAACATCTGGAAAATCAGTCTGGCTTTAACAGATTTAAGATATTCAGCTTCTATTGTTGCAGAATGTTTGGAAGGAACAGAAGTTTTAACGATCTATTTAAACTAACCGGAAAGTGGGTTCCCTATGAATATTCCACCTTGATTTAAAATGGGTAAAATTAGGACATTAATGTTGTGCATTATTTCCATATGATAATCTGTTCTTATAATAAAATAATTCATGTTAAGAAACAACACACCTATAATCCGCCCTGGTATATCAGTATTTTCTTGAGAGACAAGGGAAGTTTCCATGTTAGGTGATTAATTCACTAAGTGCTTTTTCAGATCAATTTAAACTCACTGTAGGTGGGATAGAGCTTAGAAAGGAAACGTAGGAGTACAAAATATTTTCAGGTTCTTTGTACCCCATGTTTTCTGTATCTCTACATGTTTAAATTCTCTTCATTTTCTGCAGTCTCTCTAAACTGCTGTCAAATAGGAAATTGTGTATGATAGTTGCTATATATATTGCCGGTCAGTACATCTCTATCTATCTATCTACCTACCCTGTTTCCCCGAAAATAAGACATCCCCTGATCATAAGACCAATTGGGCTTTTGAGCATATCCGCTAAAATAAGCCTCACCCCGAAAACAAGCCCGCCCCAAAAATATTTAAACCCAGAACTGGAACTCAGATAAGACAGCAAGAGGAGCCCCATCTTGCTCCATGCACCCCAAAATAATAAGACTACCCCGAAATAAGGTCAAGTGCTTATTTTGGGGTTCAAAAAAATATAAGACGGGGTCTTATTTTTGGGGAAACACGGTATCTAGCTATCTGTCTATCTATCTATCTATCTATCTATCTATCTATCTATCTATCTATCTATCTATCTATCTATCTATCTATTAATGTTCTTTAATCTTAGAATACATGGGCCTGTCAGTATATCTATAGCACCTGGTGTGGCAGTGTACAGGAAAGGTTATATAATTTGACATTTATTGAACTTGGCATAGCTTCCCATGTTCGCTATTATTTACGTTTGTATGACATCAAATAAATTAAATCAAATACGATTTCTTTATCATATGTGCATAGCCGTCCAACTCACATAATGAATCTAGGCGGAATACCTGATAAAACAAGAATACATAAAAGCAAAATACATTAAAAACAATAAAACCACAATTTTAAATGAAAAATGAAAACAAGTAAAATAACAAAAATGGCGGCCAGCACCCAGGGAGTGCACCAGTTTATGATCAATTGGTTCTAGTGGTTAAATGGTTTAGTGGTTAAGTATCAGTGGTGGGTTCCTTCTGGTTTGGCCCGGTTCCGCCGAGCTGGTAGCGGTGATGTTATGATGTCACCGAACTGGTTCTGCCCCCCTGCCCTCCTCACCCCCCCTCGCGTTATTCTTACCTTTTATTGGCCCCACCCCCAATCTATTGCTGCCTCCTGAGTCCCAGCTGATCGGCTAGAAGGAAAAAAAACTGTTTCAACTCTTGCCGGGGGGGCTTCAAAGGGCCACCCTACAGCTGATCAGTGTTAAAAGGCAGTGTGGTGGTAGACCAGTGCGCTCGAAAAACAAATGGGTAGACCAGTACAGCTCTGCAAGCAGTTAAAAGCCTGGTAGACCAGTTCCTCTGCTAAATCCTAAAGAATTGTCACATGATCATCAAGCCACGCCCACAAAATAAGCCACGCCCACAAAACTGGTAGTAAAAAAAATTAGAACCCACCCCTGGATCATGTGACCTTGGGAGACCGCAAGTGTCATAAATGCATGACAGTTGCCAAGTGTCCAAATTTTGATGATGAGACCATGGAGACGCTACAACAGCCAGTGGTGTCCGAAAGGATCCTGTCACTTTTTTCAGTGCCGTTGTAACTTTGAACGATCACTAAACTAATGGTGTTAAGATGAGGACTGCCTGTAAGCATCCCATGAGAGCAAAAATCAATGAAATTACCAATGGTAACTCAGTAATATTGACAGAATAAAAGAGTTGGAAGGGATCTTGGAGGTTTTCTAGTCCAACCCCCTGCTCAAGTGGGGACCCTATAGCAATGAGGGCTAACCTTTTTGTCATTGCGTGCCGAAAGTGCGTGGGCACAACAACGTGTGTGCGTGCCTGCACCCATAATGCAATGCGCGCGTGCCCCCTGCGGCCCATTTTTGGTCCCAGGAGGCTGCAGGGAGGCCTGCTAGGCCCAAAATGGGTCACGGGGGGGGCGTGCTGCACCCCCTCTGTGCTCCCCCTGTGCATGCGTGTGTGACCCCCCTCAGCCCCCTGCACATGCGCAAGCAACCCCCCCAGGAATGCATATGAGTCTGCCACATGCTCCCTGCCCCCCCCCACGCATGCACAGCAGAGACCCAAAAATCAGCTGGCTGGCAGGAGGCGCACATGCATGCAGGGTGGAGCTTAGCTGGGCGATGGCTCACATGCCCACAGAGAGGACTCGCCATCACGGCCCTAGAGCATTCAGGCAAATGTTCGTCCAATCTCTTCTTAAAACTTCCAGTCTACCATCTGGATCTCCCAGCTTGTTTTTAATCTGCAAACTATCAAAATAGGAAGCTCAACAAACTCCACGTGGGCTCAGCTGCACAACTTATATAGGCCCCTGTAAAGCCCAGGGGATCATGAATTGAGTATTTTACCGGTCGTAAAAAAGAACAGGCAAGCAGCTGCGTGTCCCATATCAAGATCTATTTATCTACCTCTCTTTGAAATGTCCCTTTGACCCCGTTGTGTTAGGTAATTCCATTTCAGAAGACGGGGCAAAAAAATGATGGTAGCGGTAATATTCATTAACGTCAGTCTTAGGCTATGGAAAGAAACCCTAATTCATTTGCCAGCTTAGACTCAGCTGAGGCCATCCATTTCATTTTGGATAGGTCAAGAAATCAATTGCCCGGCAGGTCACTCGCTTGTTGCCATTAGCTGATGACACTCGTTTTGCATATGTGTGTCCTCCTTCCATCCATAGGTTTCATCTCTACTTAACCCCAGAGATTTTCAGATGCCATCAAAGTAGTCCCTCAGGGCAAAGAATTCTGGCTAATTTAGTCCTATAAATGCCTGGGAAAAAGCTTCTGTCCCTTGATCTTGTCCCTTCTTTTTATGTCCTTTATTGTTTTTTTGGATCTTCACTTTGTGTTTTTTGTTTTGCAGTTGTCTTGACTTCTACTGCTGTCTTTTATTTCTTCCCTAATGGAACGTGTTGTTATAACTTTTAGGAGGTGTGTTTCAAGAACTTGCCATAAGCTTTTGTACCCATCAGCTTCTCTTGTGTTGGAGCTAAACTAACCGTCATTAGTTGTCCCAAAAGTGCTTTTTCAAGAGGCAACCGGACTTTCTGGTTTTTCTTTGAAGATGTTTCGCTTCTCATCCTAGAAGCTTCTTCAGCTGAAGAAGCTTTTTGGATGAGTTGAAGAAGCTTCTTGGATGAGAAGAAGCTGAAGAAGCTTCTTGGATGAGCTGAAGAAGCTTCTTGGATGAGAAGAAGCTGAAGAAGTTTCTTGGATGAGTTGAAGAAGCTTCTTGGATGAGAAGAAGCTGAAGAAGCTTCTTGGAAATGTCTTCAAAGAAAAACCAGAAAGTCCAGTTGCCTCTTGAAAAAGCACCTCGGGGACAACCATGACCTAGATGACTGAGAATCTCCATAGACATCACTGTTGTTGTTTTTAACCATTTAGTCGTGTCTGGCTCTTAGCAACGTTATAGGCAAAGGCTCTCCATGCTATCCTGACAAGCACAGTTTCTTTCAATTGTTCAACTTTGCATCAGATTTGATGTTATCAAGCCAGCCTGTCCTTTGTTTACCCCTTTTTGCACTAATCATTCCTAGCATATTGACTTCTCCAATGAGTTTGCACACCTAACATGGCCAAAATAAATCAGACATAGTCTTATGATATTTAGCTTCTAGTGACGTGTCTAGTTTTATACTATTTAACACCTCTCTGTTAGTTATTCTGGCTGTCCATGGTATTCTGCAATAATTTAGTCAGCACCACAGTTCAAAGGCGTCAATTCTTCTTTGATCAGCCATTCTTAGTGTCCAACTCTCACACCCACACGGCATTATAGGGAAGACTATTGCTCTAACTAGCCTGCTTTTTGTACTTATATCAATATCTCTGCTTTTCCAGAACCATCACCAGGAATTGAAAGTGGAAGAGCAACTAAGATGATTAAGAGCAGCTAAGACGATTAAAGGCCTGGAGACTAAAACATATGAAGAACGGTTGCAGGATTTGGGTTTGGCTAGTCTAGAGAAAAGAAAGACTAGGGGCGACATTACAGCAGTATTCCAGTATTCGAAAGGCTGCCACAAAGAGAACTGGGTCAATTTATTTTCCAACGCACTAGAGGGCAGGACAAGAAACAATGGATGGAAACTAATCAAGGAGAGAAGCAACCTGGAATTGAAAAGAAACTTCCTAACGGCGAGGACTATTAACCAATGGAACAGCTTGCCTTCAAAAGTTGTGTATGTTTCATCACTGGAGGTTTTTAAGAAGAGACTGGACAATCACTTGTCTGAAATGGTATAGGATCTCCTGCTTGAGCAGGGGGCTGGAGTAGAAGACCTCTAAGGCCCCTTCCAGCTCTACTCTGATTCTGAGACTCTAGAAGGAGTGCAGAAAAGAGCAACAAATATGATTAGGGGGCTAGAGGCTAACATATGATATTGAGGGAACTAGATATGTCTAGTTTAATGAAAAGAAGGACTAGGGGAGACATGATAGCAGTGTTCCAATATCTCAGGGGCTGCCACAAAGAAGAGGGAGTCAAGCTATTCTCCAAAGCACCTGAAGGCAGGACAAGAAGCAACGGATGGAAACTAATCAAGGAGAGAAGCAACCTGGAAATAAGGATAAATTTCCTGACAGAACAATTAATCAGTGGAACAGCTTGCCTTCAGAAGTTGTGGATGCTCCAACACTGGAGGTTTTTAAGATGAAATTGGACAAACATTTGTCTGAAATAGTATAGGGTTCCCTGCCTAGGCAGGGGTTTGGATTAGAAGACAACCAAAGTCCCTTCTAACTCTGTTATTCTGTTACAGCCAACATAGTCTTA
Organism: Pantherophis guttatus; assembly: GCF_059756535.1. Lineage (NCBI taxonomy): Eukaryota > Metazoa > Chordata > Lepidosauria > Squamata > Colubridae > Pantherophis > Pantherophis guttatus. The sequence continues at coordinate 203,628,434 of NC_142065.1, forward strand.
AAAGAAGCATATACATATTTTGGTATGGCACAGAGTCTCTTAATATAGCAAATTCTGCCAGTAGTTTATATAAAGAGTAGTAGAGTACTATGTCAATTTAAGCATTTTTTAATTTTAGCATTTTTTAACAGCAAGTATTTCTGGTACTTGCTTCTAGGAACCATATCCAGGGGCACCTAATACTGAATACATGAATAACAGAGAAATCTTTTTTTTCCCCCTTGACATTAAGTGCCTATTTTAGATACACATACCAGTTGATATGATATCAAAACCCAACCAGCAACTGTAATCTGAAAGAAAGAGGGAAGTGTTGGTAGACAAGGGGGTGACGAAACAGAGGTTTGGGCTTACAGTTAGAAGCAGAGGCGCAAGAAAACTATTTCGGGAGCTGCGATGTGAATTTTAGAGTTTTCAAGTGGCAAATGGGAATGGAAAAAAAAAAGACTCGTTTAAAATTAAATGATGCTATTAATATGATGAATGAATGATAGCCAAAAAAAAGTTCCATAAGTGCTTTTGCAAAAGACATCTGGACTTTTTTTATTTTATTTTATTTGTCAAGAACGTATTAGGTATAAGTATAAACATAGATAGGATACATAAAATAGATACAAATGGAACATTAGGACAGGGACCATAGGCAGGGACCATGGTGCGCTTATGCACGCCCCTTACAGACCTCTTAGGAATGGGGTGAGGTCAACAGTAGACAGTCTTAGGTTAAAATTTTGGGGGGTTTGGGGAAGAAACCACAGAGTCAGGTAGTGCATTCCAGGCATTGACCACTCTGTTGCTGAAGTCGTATTTTCTGCAATTGAGTTTGGAGCGGTTCACTTTAAGTTTGTATCTATTGTGTGCTCGTGTATTGTTGTGGTTGAAGCTGAAGTAGTCACTGACAGGTAGGACATTGTAGCAGATGATTTTGTGAGTTACGCTTAGGTCATACTGAAAGCGGCGTAGTTCTAAATTTTCTAAGACCAGAATTTCAAGTCTGCTGGCATAAGGTATTTTGTTGCGAGCAGCAGAGTGGAGAACTCTTCTTGTGAAATATTTCTGGACACGTTCAATTGTATTAATGTCCGATATGTAGTGCGGGTTCCAGACAGATGAGCTGTATTCAGTCTTTTCTATTTTGAAGACATTTTGCTCCTCATCCAAGAAGCTTCTTCAGTTCTGACAGTCAGGATGAGAAGCTTCTTCTTGGATGAGAAGCAAAATGTTTTCAAAGAAAAGCCAGAAAATCCAATTGCCTTCAGAAAAAAAAAAGTACCTTTTGGATCAACCATGACTGAGAATCTCAATAGTCAATGGATAGAAACTAATCAAGGAGAGAAGCAACCTAGAACTAAGGAGAAATTTCGTAACGGTGAGAGCAATCACCCAATGGAACAGCCTACAGAAGCTGTGGGTGCTCCATCACTGGAGGCTTTTAAGAAGAGAGTAGATAGTCATTTGTCTGAAATGGTATAGGGCAGTGATGGCGAACCTTTTAGGCACAGAGGGCCCAAACTGGAAGGTGAGCATGCATGTGTGTGTGTGCCAGAATGCCAGAAGCCTGATGATCAGCTGACCAGCGGGCATGCGCGCCTTGGAAACCCGACAACCAGCTGGCCAGCATGCATGAGCTTGTCGGAAACCCCGACGATCAGCTGGCTGAGCTGGGGCAACGGTGCGTGTGCCCACAGAGAGGGCTCTGTGTGTCACCTCTGGCATGCGTGCCATAGGTTTGCCATCATGGGTATAGCAGTGGTGGGTTCCTCCCGGTTCCGCCCGGTTCTGACGAGCCAGTAGCGGTGACGATATGACGTCACCGAACCGGTTCTGCCCCCCCCGCGTTTACCTTTTATTTGGCCCCACCCCCAATCTATGGCTGCCTCCTGAGTCCCAGCTGATGGCTAGAGGAAAAAAACTGTTTAAACTCTTACCGCGGGGCTTCAAAGGGCCACCCTACAGCTGATCAGTGTTAAAAGGAAACAAATGAGTAAACCAGTGTCTGCAAAAATAAATGGGTAGACCAGTGCCTGCAAAAATACATGAGTAGATCAGTGTCTGCAAAAATAAATGGGTAGACCAGTGCCTGCAAAAATACATGAGTAGATCAGTGCCTGAAAAAATACATGAGTAGATCAGTGCCTGCAAAAATAAATGGGTAGACCAGTGCCTGCAAAAATACATGAGTAGATCAGTGCCTGCAAACATAAATGGGTAGACCAGTGCCTGCAAAAATACATGAGTAGATCAGTGCCTGAAAAAAATACATGAGTAGATCAGTGCCTGAAAAAATACATGAGTAGATCAATGCCTGCAAAAATAAATGGGTAGATCGGTAACAGCCTGGTAGACCAGTACCTCTGCTAAATCCTAAATAATTGTCACATGACCATCAAGCCACGCTCACAAAATAAGCCATGCCCACAAAATAAGCCACACCCACAGAACTGGTAGTAAAAAAAATTAGAACCCACCCCTGGGGTATTCGAGCTGGGGATTGGACTAGAAGACCTCCAAGGTCCCTCCCAGCTCTATTATTTTATGTTCTATGGTTTTCAGAGAATTTATCAAAATGTCTCACTGAAATTTCTTGGAGGACTGGGAGCTACTGAAGGATCAAAGGAATGTCGCTTAGTGTAGCCTCTGGGAGAAACGTCTTTATCCCTTTGCATTCTCCGCTGTCCTTCAAAAGTATTAAAGGAAACTGATGTTTTGTATTTAAGTGGTGAGATTAAAGGGCTATGAAAATCTGAAAGTTGACTCTCTTAAGCAGGTGAACCTCCCATTTCCAAAGCTGCTTTCAACCATCTGTCTCAAAAAAAAAAGAAAAAGAAAAAAATGCCGGAAGGGAAAAAAAAAATCCTCAGAAGTTGAAGTGAAGCTGAACTCAGAGCCGCAGATGATAAGCTGATTTACTTGCTGATTCAGTTTTGCCTTTGTGTTTTGAAGCTGTCATGCCAGAGCAAGTTACGCTTAACAAAGGCATTTAAGGCATTCGAGATTTGCAAGAACAATAAGCAATAAAGCCCTATACTTTGGAACGGCTGCATTCAGGAAAGAAACGGAAAATGCAACAAATGAGAAATGCGTAAAGAGCCGGAGAGGGGAAGGTGGTGTGTTTGGCAGGGGTGGAAGGAAGATAATGGGATTGCTGGAATGGAGTCGCTTTTCTGTTCTGCTTCCTCGATGCAAAAGGCCGTTGGCAATTGCTAAAATTGTCAAGTGTAAAGAACAATAATAGGATGAAATCATTGACCAATATAACAAAATAACAGAATAGCAGAGTTGGAAGGGACTTTGAAGATCTTCCAGTTCAATCCTCTGCCCGAGCAGGAAATCCTATACCATTTCAGAGAAATGGTTGTCCACTCCAATCTCTTCTTAAAAACCTCCAGTGTTGGAGCACTCACAACTTCTGGAGACAAGTTATTCCACTGATTAATTGTTCTCACTGTCAGGAAATTTCTCCCTAGTTTTAGGTTGCTTCTCTCCTCTTGTTGTGCCCCAGCTACGGATCCCAAAGAACACAGCACACACAAAGTCTATATAAAACTTAAATTTACTAAAATAACTCAGTCTTTTCCAAACAAAGGCTGTTAATAAACTTTCTTAACAGCCTACAAGAAACCAAAGATAAAGTAATCACAATCTTACTAAGGTTGGCAGAAAGCCCAGAAGAAATTTGCAGAGAATCCAGACGTGAAGGAGAATGAACTAAAGTTATTCCCTACAACTTGCTTCAGTCGGCATTCCTCCTTAAATAGGCTAAGGGAGTGGCTAATTAGCCCCAAGCCTTACTCTCGAGGAGACCTCCTCCTGAGGAGCCACTCCTGCCTTTTGGCAGCTCTGCGCCTCCATGCATCGAGAAGAGGCTCCTCCTCTTCATCCTCTTCACTTAAAGGAGCTTCTGGAGGTTCTGAAGGCCCTGGCTGAATCCCTGCCTCTGGCACCACATCTTCTCCAGCCTCCTCATTGTCTGACTCGAGTGACAGCTGCACAGGCTGCTGGTGCAACACCACACCAGCCTCCTCGCTGTCAGAATCAGCTACAATCCACACAGGTTGCTGATGGGCCACAACACCTCTGATTAGTTTCCATCCATTGCTTCTAGTCCGGCCTTCAGGTGCTTTGGAGGATACGTTGACTCCGTCTTCTTTGTGGCAGCCCCTCAGATATTGGAATATGATCAGCGGCTGCAGTAAAACTTCACAAACTGACTACTGTACAGGTAGTCGAGTTAACAGAAATCCACTGCCTTGCTGAAATTTCTTGGAGAACTGGAAGCTATTGAAGAATCAAAGGTATGTAATTTAGCATAGGTCCTGCAAGCTACGGTTGCTTGATGACCATTTGAAGTTAAAGAAGCGACGAAAAAAGGAGACTCACAACCTGGATCAGGAGTGAAATCCAGCAGGTTCTGACAGGTAATGGAGAACCGATAGCAGAAATATTTTGTAGTTCGGAGAACCGGCAAATACCACCTCTGGCTGTCCCCAGAGTGGGATGGAAATGGAGATTTTTGCAGTATCCTTCCCCTGCCACGCCCACCAAGCCATGCCCACAGAACCGGTAGTAAAAAAAATTGAATTTCACCATTCACCCGGATCCAAAGTTATGATGCCCCCCCCATGGTCACATGACCACACTTCTGGCGCTTGGCAACACAGCTACATTTACCGCCATTTGTGGTGTCCTGCGGTCAACATGACTGGGTTTTACAATAGTTTTGCCCAAAACTGCCATTTACTTCTGGTTTTCAGCAAAATTGTGCCACAGTGAACAATGGGTTCACTGAAGAACTGCACGGTTGGTTTCACAACTGCCGCATTCGCCTAACAACCTCCTCAAAAAAGTTTGTGAAATCGGTTTGGTCACATGACTGACCCGTTTTACAACCGTTACGACTTGCAACTGTAGTGAATAAGCTCCATTGGGGTTGTAACTCGAGGGCTACCTGCATTTTAATCTATTTATTTTTAGTTTTTCCCTTTAAGCATCCTCCCAGTTTTTGTTTTTTTAAAATTTCTGATACTTCTGCTTCACAGATCCTTTTCATACTGAGCAAATTCATTTTATTACCGGAAAATGAAAAGCATTGCATTATTTATTTAAGGCGGAGGAAAAATTAATGAAAACAATAATTCCAGAGGTTATGAATAGCTATAGTAAAGCAGCAGAGAACAGTATAATAAAATAGTCCTTTCCAGACCTTATGATTACATATATATATATGTGCCCTAACATTTTCAATCATGTAAAAAAAGAAAAATCTAGGTCAGGAATGGGGATCCTAGTCTGGCTTAGTTAGAGATTAAACCAGGTTGGGCAAGGGAGTCAGATACTGGATAGCAGGCAGAAATCTATGTTAGTAAATCCCCCCATTTCCTTTGACCTCCAACAATTGAGCTTTAAAATAGTCCAAAATACTAAACTATTAATCCCATGGTTTTGATGGTGTTCAGTCAAGCAGGAATTTAGGGCTTGGCTAACCCATTCCTTTCTATGAGGCTGATTGTCGATAATCTACCATTGGTGGAAGCCAATAAGGTTCGCAAAAGCCATGCTTGATTTCCTATTCAATGATGAAATCCTCAGTTATCCTAGCCTACCTCCAAAGATTACTGTGAGAATAACAGAGAGGAAACATGTATGCTTCTCTGATCTTTTAGAATTAGGAAGTGGATGGACTAGGGAGGTCTTTCCCTTCTCCAACTGTCTGCTGTGAATTTAAGATAAACCCACAGTACAGACTTCCTTTCAGTATTCCGTATGTCAAGAAATTGTAAGTCTTGTGGTGTCACCATAACTTGGCAGCATTGCTGATTTTACACTTCCGGGATCCTAGGTTATTAATGCATCCTACTTCGAGTTGTCCAACTTTCTCAGTTTACATATGAGGAAGTTAGATGTTTATGGCAGGATCCAATCTGGATCAGACGCTGAGACCAGAGGTTTAGCCTTCCAAGCTTTCGAACTTCTGCTGGACCCTATTCTCAAGGAACTTCTCTCTACTGGAATGTGTGCTTTGAGCTATTCTATGCATCCTATAGGGACTGGGTGGCTCAGTGACTAAGATGCTGAGCTTGTCAATCAAAAAGTCGGCAGTTCAGTGGTTCGAATCCCTAGTCTGCGTAACAGGGTGAGCTCCCGTTACTTGTCTCAGCTTCTGCCAACCTAGCAGTTCAAAAGCATGTAAAAAATGCAAGTAGAAAAAATAGAGACCACCTTTGGTGGGAAGGTAACAGCATTCCGTGTGCCTTTGGCATTTAGTCATGCTGGCCACATGACCATGGAGACATCTTCGGACAGTGCTGGCTCTTTGGCTTTGAAACCGAGATGAGCACCGCCCCCTAGAGTCAGGAACGACTAGCACATATGTACGAGGGGAACCTTTACATTTACCTTTTATGCATCCTATTTATGTGGTGGCTGGTTGGGTGTGGCTTCTTACTGGTTGATTGGGGTGTTGACGGCCAGCTATTAAGTCACTGGCTGTTGTGTCCTTGTACTGTCAAGTCTTCTGCTCCTAAATATCAGATAAGGTGGTAGTAAATCACCACTCCTGTTAAATGACAAGGGCCCGTTTCCCAGGCTTCAGTCATTTCCCTGGCTGTTTTTGTGCCTGCTCGTCCAACAATCTTTCTAGCTGCTAAATTGAATGCATGTCCTTGTTCATTGCAAAGTGAGGCCACCCATGAGTGTGGATCTCCTCATTGCACCTTCCTCCCCACTCTATCCTACATAGTTACTAGGACAAGCCATGCAGGGATTGTACAGTTGCTTGATTAATATTGACAACCCAGTTTATTGATGCTGACTGAGGGCCTTGTAGCAGGGGTGAAACGCTACCGGTTCACTCCAGTTCGGGTGAACCGGTAGTGATAAAAACTACGAGTTTGGGTGAACCGGTAGTAAAAAAAAAAGCTACCATTTCAGTCGAACCGGTAGTTTAATATGGTAGTTAAAAAGCTACTGGTTCTTCCAAACCAGTATTTCCGACAATCAGCTGTGCCGCGTGGTTTAGCTTTGCTTGAAAGCAGGAAATCCTGCTTTCTAGCGAAGCTAAACCACGCGGCACAGCTGATTCCCCCCTTGCTGTTCTACTTACCTTCCGAAGCCTCCTTTTGGCGTGTACTGCGCATGCGCGTGTGTGTTTGGTGCACACTGCACATACACCCGCAGCACGTGCTTGGCGTGCAGTGCGCATGTGCAGCCAGCACACTGGTAACAAACCGGATCAGATTTCACCACTGCTTTGTGGGATGGACTTTATAATAGCAATTAGCAATAGCACTTAGACTTATATACCACTTCACAATGCTTTACAGCCCTCTCTAAGCGGTTTACAGAGTCAGCATATTGCCCCCAACAATTTGGGTCCTAATACTTGCAATATGGTTTTTGTAGTACTGTTGCATTGGCTCTAGGGCCAGATTTGGCCATCAAAATTACCAACAATTAAATGGTTTTATAAAAACAAGCATCTCTCCCTTATGAAACCCGAAGCCCACCAGATGTTTTGCTTTCAATTTTTATAATTCCCAGTAAAGAAGGAGAAGTTACCTTTGAAGTTTTAACTTAGCTTGCTTTCACTTCCCGTAACCTTATCAGCTTATCAAAGGAAGTTGCTACAAAACTAATTTGGATTAAGTGCTTTGATCATCCAAACTACTCTGCATAAAATTAAGCACCGCTATCAATAGTGGCTATTCATATAAAATTTAGAGATGGGAGTAAATACTGTCAGGATAAAATGCCCCATCAATTTCTCCAGCATCAGAAAGCTTGGGCCATTGAGCCCCCGATTTTTGTTGCTAAGTAAAACATTTGGCTAAGTGAATGTTGCCCCATTTTACGACCTTTCGTACCACCGTTGTTAAGTGAATCACTGCTGTTACAAAGTTAGTGGCATGGTTGTTAAGCGAATCTGGCTTCCCCATTGACTTTGCTGGTCAGATGGTCGCAAAATATGATCACATGACCCCAGGACACTGCAACCGTCATAAGTACGAGTCAGTTGCCAAGCATCTGAATTTTGATCACATGGCCATGGGGATGCTGCAACGGTCATAAGTGTGAAAAACGGTCATCAGTCGCTTTTCCAGTGCCGCTGTAACTTCGAACAGTCACTAAACGAATTGTTGTAAATTGAGAACTACCTGTACAAGTAACGCTGTAAGATACTACAAGCATTGTTATTATACTATTCAACCAATGTGTATCGGATTTTCATTATGACTGAAAGCAGTTGTGTCCCAAATCTTGTTCTCCTCCTGCAGTGTCTTCCTCCTCACCTTATTCACATTTATTTATTTATTTATAAAATTTATAGGCCGCCCGACTTACTTTGAGGCAATTATGGGTGGCTTACGCACAGAAGCATTACATATTCACATACAGAAAACCTTCAATAAGATTCTGGAGAAAGAGCAGAGCAGGATCAGCCACATTAATTGTGCCACCAACTTATTGCTCCAATATACAGTAGTGGCCAAAATTATGGAAACCTTTTAGGAAAAGTGTATTTTCTAAAACTAGCTAATAACACCATTTTTTTTTTTTTTGGAGTAGTACCATAACATTATATATCAGTGGAAAGATAATTTAATCAGGAATGTAATGCAATAACTTTTATGAAGGATTTGCTGTTAGAATAGCAGTTGCCGTATAAAGAAGAAAAGTGAAACACGTAGAAAAAAAATGAGATATGCAAAAATGATCACCATAGAAAAAACGAGATATACAAAAAGGATCACCATGTCAGTTAATACTTAGTTGGGTCACTTTTAGCATGAATTATGGCTACGTCTTCCCATGGAATGAAGCAAGTCTTTTAGTTCTGCAGATGTTATAATGCGAAACCAAAATTGAAAGATGGCTTCTATTAACTGGGTTTTATTGCTGGGTCGCTTCTGACTAACAAGTTTCTTTAGTCGGCTCCATAGATTTTTCAATCTATGAATCTATAAGGCCTGGGCTATTCCCAGGCCATTCCAGCAGTGGAATATGACTATCTTGTAACTCCCCCAAAAAAGTGGTGTTATTAGCCATAAAATCTCAAAATACACTTTTCCCAAAAGGTTTCCACAATTTTGGCCACTACTGCATGGTATTATATACAGGTAGTCCTTGGTTTATGACCAAAATTGAGACCAGAACTTTCATTGATAAGCGAGGTGGTCATTAAATTGTGCCCAATTTTCCACACTTTTTTTGCGGTTGTTGTTAAGCAAATCTTCATGGTCATTAAATGAAACATGATCATTAAGCATATCCGGCTTCACCTCCATTTGACTTTGCTTGTTGGGAAGTGATCTGGGAAGGTTCCAAAAGGTGATTACATGATTCTCCGGGACATTGCAAATATCGTTAAGTGCATCCTAGTTTGCCAAGCATCAGAATTTTGGTTATGACTACGGGATGCTATAAAACTGCTCATAAATCACCTTTTCCCCCAGTGCCATCGTAACTTTGAATGGTTGTTAAACAAATGATTGTAAGTCAAGTTTTACCTGCATGTGAAAAGGCCATGAATCAGGGATGAAATTCAGCAGATTCTGACAGGTTCTGGAGAACCAGTAGCGGAAATTTTGAGTTGTTCGGAGAACCGGCAAACACCACCTCTGGCTGATCCCAGAGTGGGGTGGGAATGGAGATTTTGCAGTATCCTTCCCCTGCCACGTCCACCAAGCCACACCACGCCCACCAAGCCATGCCCACAGAACCGGTAATAAAAAAATTTGAATTCCACCACTGCCATGAATATCTACCTCAGTCATTGTCAAGTATTTCAATCTTTATTTCCCTGTTTATTAAATGGCCATAATAGCCACTTTTTTTACAGAGATCAGGAAAAATTCACTCTTTTTTAAAAAATTGTATTTGCGTGCCATCTTTCTCTGTTCAAATGGCATTGGCTGCATAAGTGTGTGTGCGTTTCTTTTCTCTGTGCATGGGTCAAGGTGCTTATTCTGTATTATCTCAGTCTAAACAAGACTAGTGTTTTAACAATGACAGCAGCAAGGATCATGTGGAGACTCTAGAAAGAGTGCAGAGAAGAGCAACAAAGATGATTAGGGGACTAGAGGCTAAAACACATAAAGAATGATTGTTGGAATTGGGTATGTCTAGTTTAATGAAAAGAAGGACTAAGGGAGACATGATAGCAGTGTTCCAATATCTCAGAGGCTGCCACAAAGAAGAAGGAGTCAACCTATTCTCCAAAGCACCTGAGGGTAAGACAAGAAGCAATGGGTGGAAACTAATCAAGGAGAGAAGCAACTTAGAACTAAGGAGAAATTAGATTAGATTAGAACAATTAACCAGTGGAACAACTTGCCTCCAGAAGTTGTGAATGCTCCAACACTGGAAGTTTTTAAGATGTTGGATAACCATTTGTCTGAAGTGGTGTAGGGTTTCCTGCCTAAGCAGAGGGTTGGACTAGAAGACCTCTATGGTTCCTTCCAACTACAACTCTGTAGAGCAAGGGAAGAGGTAGAATTGCCAAAATCGCAGAACCATTTCTCAAAAGGCTACAATTTTGTAACTCCTAACAACAAACAGGGTTCTTCAACGCAATGTTACACTTCAGAAGATTTTCACCAAGCTGTTATTTTGGCTCAAAATACTGTTTCTTACCGATTCCATAATGAATCCCTTGAGGAGAAGCTGGACAATCTGGAAGCTGAAGATCTCATGTCTCAACACAAGGAAATTACCTGCAGAAATTTGAGGGGGTGAGGGAGGGAAAAGAGGGACACACGCTAATTAAAATCAAAGAGAATATATCCATGAAAAAGCATACTTATTAAGCACACCTATGCACTCTTTTTCTCAATGGCTCACTTCATACTCGAACAAGCAAGAACAATGTCTACAGTTACAAGATATAATTCCCACAGGAACTGCCGCCAAGTCATTTGACATAAAAAAAAAAAAAACTATTCTGAAGTAAACAATTACACTTCTTATACTGTAGTTGACACAGCATTTTTTTAATCTCTGTGTGGCAGAAACTGCTCAAATTATAACCATTTCATCCCAGCTGATTAAGGAAATGCTTCCTGCAACTGTCCCTTGAGAAAAAATAGAAATGCATACTAAACGCTTAAGTCCAGATTAATAAAATCTTGCTCCTGCATTTCCATAATACATCTTGACCAAATAAATAAACTCTTATTAATCTTAATGCAATGACCTGACTAAGGCAGTAACGGAGTTGCTTTTTAATCTACTGTGGCGTTTTGCTAAATCCAAGTCAGTTTTTCTTTAAGTGATTGAAAACAGCATTTAAGCAAAGATATCATTGTGACAGACAGTTCTAGAGACTGCAATATAATGAGAAAACATTATGTGAATACAAGTAGCCCTCAGTTTACAATCATTTGTTGCCTTGAGTCATTTATAGAAATAATAAAGTCAGGATAAAGATAAATAAGTAAATAAATTGCTAGTAAATTTGAGGCGAGCGTTCATACCACCACCACATCTTTAAGATGTGAATCACACATAATGCTAAATCATAAATCACATTTAATTTTGTTTGGCCACCGCAGAGTGGTTTATAACCTAGTGTCAGCACTAGAGTAAACGCAGCGACCTCAAAACCTGACACCTAGCAGTGTACAATCTTTTAATTTACATTATTCATACATAATCACAAATACAGCCATACATATTGTATATGTCTTTTATGTAACTCTTTATATCTCCCTACACCAGTGGTGGGTTGCCCCTGGTTCAGACCGGTTCTATAGAACCCGTAGTGAAACCAGCGGGAAGCTCCGGCCCAGGGTTCTAAAATTTTTTACTACTGGTTCTGTGAGTGTGGCTTATTTTGTGGGCGTGGCTTGATGGTCATGTGACAATTCTTTAGGATTTAGCAGAGGTACTGGTCTACCAGGCTTTTAACTGCTTGCAGAGCTGTACTGGTCTACCTATTTATTTTTGGGGGCACTGGTCTACTCGTTTATTTTTGCAGGCACTGGTCTGCCCATTTATTTTTGCAGGCACTGGTCTACTCATTTATTTTTTGCAGGCACTGGTCTACCCATTTATTTTTGCAGGCACCGGTCTACTCATTTGTTTTTGGAGCCACCGGTCTACCACCAAACTGCCTTTTACCACTGATCAGCTGTAGGGCGGCCCTTTGAAGCCCCACGGCAAGAGTTTAAACAGTTTTTTTCCTTCTAGCCCATCAGCTGGGACTCAGGAGGCAGCAATAGATTGGGGGTGGGGCCAAATAAAAGATGAGAATAACGCGGGGGTGTGGGGGGGGGCAGAACCGGTTCGGTGATGTCATATCGTCACCGCTACCGGCTCAGCAGCACCGGGCCGAACCAGGAGGAACCCACCACTCCGGCCACTGACCCAGATGTCATTAAAAGCTTCTGCGCATGCGCAGAAGAGCACACATGCGCACGAGCAAAGCAAGTGGACGCACATGGGCACGATGCGAACCAGTAGTAAAGATAAGTAGAACCCACCACTGCCCTACACCTTTTTATAACTCTTATATACCCATGCCTTCTTTAATGGAACTGTATTCTTCCACCATGCCTTATGCTGGTCTAGTTAGGATCATAATAAAGACTGATTACATTTCATTTAATTTTCTTTTTGTCAAAGTCTAGGTTCATATGTCAGTGTACGTCAAAATCAGAAAAACTGAATTACTGCTTGGTGTAATTCTTTAATCCAAGCCATGATGTCATGTCTTTCTTTTCATTGCCAAGAGAAAACAGGAAAAAAAAACCTTTTAAAAATAGAAATACAACCCTGTTGTATCAAACTGAGGGCCAATCTGGGTCAGGATTCTGCACCATAATTGTGACACAGGTACCAACAGGAAGCCCTCAAGCATGGCGGTCAGTCCAGGGGTAGATTCTAAATTTTTTTACTACCGGTTCTGTGGGTGTGGCTTATTTTGTGGGAGTGGCTTGATGGTCATGTGACAATTCTTTAGGATATAGCAGAGGTACTGGTCTGCCAGGCTTTTAACTGCTTGCAGAGCTGTACCAGTCTACCCATTTATTTTTGCAGGCACTGATCTGCTCATGTATTTTTGCAGGCACTGGTCTACTCATTTGTTTTCTTTTAACACTGATCAGCTGTAGGGCGGCCCTTTGAAGCCCCGCGGCAAGAGTTTAAACAGTTTTTTTCCTTCTAGCCGATCAGCTGGGACTTGGGAGGCAGCAATAGATTGGGGGTGGGGCCAAATAAAAGGTAAGAATAATGGGGGCGGTGGGGCGGAGTGGGGCAGGAGAGCCCAGCTCCCGAACAAAGAGAACTGATTCAGTAACGCCGTATCGTCACCGCTACCGGCTCGGCTGAACCGGGAGGAACCCACCACTGGTTCAGTCCCTTCTGCCTTAATATTCAGAGATTTTTTGTGTGTGTAGGCATTGTATTGGTAGACTTCTATTGCTTATGCCTTTGTTGGAAGTAAAAATCTTATTCCAAGCTGGGAGAAAGACACAGGAGAAATGGATTGAAGGCAGGCTGCAATTGGAAAGGAGGTCTCCATTTATTTCTTTAGGGGAAATATTCTATTCTGTCCAGGGGTGGGCTGCTGGGGGTTCTCAGGGGTTCGGGAGAACTTCTAGCTAAGATTCTGTGCAGTTTGGAGAACCCCCAAATCCCACTCCTGGCTGCCTCACCCCCCTGGACAAAGAAGCAGGGCAGAGATTACAATGAGTTCAGGGGTTGTTATTATATTCTTTGACATTTTCATAAATTGCACTCCTACAGATATCTTGCTTCCATTTGTTAGATATTTTCATCTTTTTCAGCAGGCATCTTACTATGAGAAAGCTAGTTTATTCTATTGGTGAAGGCACCAGACTAGAAACTGGAAGACTATGAATTCTAGTCATTCCTTAGGCAGGAAGGCCATCTGGGTGACTTTGGGCCAATCACCAGGAGACTGTGAGTTCTGGTCCCGCCTTAGACATGAAAGCCAACTGGGTGATTTTAAGCCAATCACCAGGAGACTGTGAGTTCTGGTCCCGCCTTAGACATGAAAGCCAACTGGGTGATTTTAAGCCAATCACCAGGAGACTGTGAGTTCTAGTCCTGCCTTAGACATGAAAGCCAACTGGGTGATTTTAAGCCAATCACCAGGAGACTGTGAGTTCTGGTCCCGCCTTAGACATGAAAGCCAACTGGGTGATTTTAAGCCAATCACCAGGAGACTGTGAGTTCTAGTCCTGCCTTAGACATGAAAGCCAACTGGGTGATTTTAAGCCAATCACCAGGAGACTGTGAGTTCTGGTCCCGCCTTAGGCATGAAAGCCGGCTTGGTGACTTTGAGCCAATCACCAGGAGATTGAAAGTTATAGTTCCATTTTAGGCATGAAAGCTGGCTGGATGACTTGGGCCATTCACTGTCTCTCATCCCACTTCACAAGGTTGTTGTTGTGAGGAATATAAGAGAGGAAGGAAGATTATGTTTACCACTTTGAGTTATTTATAAAAATAATAAAAGTAGGATAAAAATCTAAAATAAAATAGAAAAAAATTAATGATTTTATTTTGAATGAGATACTTGGAAGCTCATGTATTTTTGTCATTTTTTGCATTTATTTACAGATACATTGGCTTGACTGAGTAGAGTGGACTGCATAGGTCTTATGGAACAGATCATAGTAGATCTTCACCAGACTATTTAGAGCAGGGGTGTCAAACTCAGGGCCCGTGGGCCGGATCCAGCCTATGAGGTGCTTAGATCTGGCCCACGGGCCACCCTAGAAGCATTGCTGCCCTGCCAGCAAAAATGGAGGTCGGAAGGGCCACCTGTGGGCTGCCTCTGGCCACGCCCATTCTGGCCACGCCGAACCCAGCCCCCCCAAGGTCAAACACAACCCTGATGTGGCCCTCAATGAAATCGAGTTTGAGACCCCTAATTTAAAGAATAGGAAAAACGATCCTTTTTCTGAATTTTTTTTCTTAAAGGTTGCTGCATTTCTGCAGATTCTGGGGAGCCTTCAGACCCCTATCTCATGTGTTATTTACAAACTAATATGCTGGCACCCATTTATGCTTGTTGGAACCCAAAAGAGCAATTTTCTCATTTGTGAAGGTTGATTGTGAATATTAGTATCAAACTCCCTGATAAAACTGGATTGGAGTTAGCCATGAAAAGAAAGAAGAGAAGGAAATGTTACCAAATCCATGTTAATTTTGTTGCTGTCTCTCAACAGCAACACTAAATCACAGAGTTTTTGACCTTGAGCTATAATGCGAGCAAAACATAATTATAGTTCTTTTTTCTGTCTTAGCAAATAGATGAAAGATTTGAGAGAGGCTGGTTCACACACTGCATTCCCCCCCCCAACAAATGGGGAAAACTTGGGGAAAAGAGATCACTTTGCATTACCTCAGAAAACAGGAGGACATTTTAGTGGGAACTTTTAGGGAGACATAACTCAGTAGCAGAAGCTACCAGCATTATATCAATGGCATTCATCAGTATGATGACAAAGCAAGTTATAAATCAGAGGGTAATGCATGTGGGTGTGTTTATGGTTTCCATAAGATTTGGCAACTTTTGAAACACCAGGCACTATGGTGTGATCTCACCGGATGGCCTGCCAACAAAGCTTCTCCAACTCGGCTTAAAATATCGAGATTGGCACATTGTCTACAATTTCACTCTGAGATCTTGAATGAGAAAACGAACCAATTTCACAAACTTCTGGTTTCCTCGTGCAACTTCGCCCAAGCCATCCCTGGTGAGGAGGTATCAGGAGGGTCAATCACGGCATATTTTTTTGGAGAGAATGGAGAACTGGGGAATAGTTGGGGGAGGCAGGGAGAGGCTGAGCCTCATCCTTAGAAGAATGTCCATTGGGCAGTGGCACGTTTATATTTAATGTCAGAAAAAGCAAGGATTGACAGCTCCTGGTTGTTTAAATAACAATAGGATAGGATAGGATAGGATGGGATGGGATGGGATGGGATGGAATAGAATAGAATAGAATAGAATAGAATAGAATAGAATAGAATAGAATAGAATAGAATAGAATAACAGAGTTGGAAGGAACCTTAGAGGTCTTCTAGTCCAACCCCCTGCTCAGGCAGGAAACCCTACACCACTTCAGACAAATGGTTATCCAACATCTTAAAAACTTCCAGTGTTGGAGCATTCACAACTTCTGGAGGCAAGTTGTTCCACTGATTAATTGTTCTCACTGTCAGGAAATTTCTCCTTAGTTCTAGGTTGCTTCTCTCCTTGATCAGTTTCCATCCATTGCTTCTTGTTCTACCCTCAGGTGCTTTAAAGAATAGTTTGACTCCCTCTTCTTTGTGGCAGCCCCTGAGATATTGGAAGACTGCTATCATGTCTCCCCTAGTTCTTCTTTTCATTAAACTAGACATATCCAGTTCCTGCAACCGTTCTTCATACGTTTTATCCTCCGGTCTCCTAATCATCTTTGTTGCTCTTCTCTCCATAAACGATTGTGCAGTTCTACTGCTACCCCTGTTCTACCCAGTCATATGACCTCTGATGGATAGACAGACCGAGAGAAGAACACACAGACAGACAAATGAACAGAAAGGTGCATAGGGACAGAGGAGAAAAAGAATGTAACTTCCAAGTCAGGGAAGGATTTGATGGTGTCAGTGAAACAAAACAGAAGCTTGGAGATATCCGCAGGTCAGTGCTTCTCAACCTTAGCAACTTGAAGATGTGTGGAGTTCAACTCCATGTGCATCTTGCCAAGATTGAGAAGTACTCTTCTAGGTTAATGGGACAGAGGGAGGAAGGAACTCTACAATAAAGACTGCTACAGATTCTATTAATAATTGAATGGCTCAGTAGATGTTTTCTGGATCCTTGCCATAGAGCAATGATGGCTAACCTTTTTGCCATCGTGTGCCAGGAGCGGGGGGGGGGGTCACATGTGCATGTGCCCACACCCATAATTCTATGTGCCCTGCTCCCATGCATGTGCACATGAACTCCCCACACTCCCCCTGCCCGTTTTTTGCTCTCCCCAGCCTCCAGAGCCTTTCTAGGAGTCTGGGGAGGGCAAAAACAGCCTTCCCCCCCCCCGAAGCCCTCTGGAGTCCAAAAACGGCCCATTTGCCAACTTCCAGTGGGACCGGAAGGCCCGTTTTTTCTGTCCCCAGCCTCCAGAGCCTTTCTAGGAATCTGGGGAGGGTGAAAATGGCCTTCTTCACCCCCCTGGAGGCCCTGCGGAGGCAGGAAACAGCCTGTTTCCCTACTTCTGGTGGGCCCAGAAGGCCCGAAAATCAGCTGGCCAGCGCGCGCATGCATGCCGAAGCTGAGCTCGCGTGCCCACCGATATGGCTATGCATGCCACCTCTGGCACGCGTGCCATAGATTTGCCATCATGGCCATAGAGCAATAATTCTATCTCTGCTGCAAATCAAAATGCAATGCAATATCATGAAGTACATGATAATGATGACCATTGGCTTTGGGTAAGACTATCAGTTGGTAGCTCTTCAGTCAACTGTCTCCATGTATTGTGGAGACGTGCAAAAGACTGTAACCAAGGAAACAAACAAATGGATCATTGAACACATAAACCAGAAGTTCTTTCTTGATGCACAAATGACCAGACTCAAGTTAATGCACCTTGGACATCTATGCAAAGACTGGTCTCTGTGGAGAAGGTGGTAGGAAAGAGAAGAAGAGGACAACCTGCAACAAGAGGGATGGATAACAGTGCTCTCTGGCAGATTTTTCATTACCCAACTTGAGTATGAAACGTCTGCCAGAAAACAACCAAGCTCAGAAAACACCAAGGACCCCACAGTTCAACCCTGAGCTACAAATATTCTCTTCGGTTGGGATGGATTCAATGACAGAGATGATGAATGCACCATTAGAAGACCTGAAAGAGAAGGTCAGGGATAGATCATCATGGAGAAAATCTGTCTATGTGGTCACACCAACTTGATGTCATATAATCCATCCATCAATGAGTTAAGAAAGCCACCACTGTGACTTTCTTCAGAGCTGAAGAAGCTTCTTGGATGAGAAGCGATATGTCTTCAAAAGAAAAACCAGAAAGTCCAATTGCCTCTTGAAAAAAGCACTTTTGGGACAACCATGACCTGGATGACTGAGAATCTCCATAGCTCCCACTGTGACTTCTAGGCAACCATATAACTAAGCAGTGGAACTAATCCCATGTAACATCTAGCCAAGGATCCTTATAATCTGTTTTGTAGTAAATAGGACTATCAAACAATCCCTCAAAAAAAAAATCAAGTCTTTGAAGAGATGATTCCTTTTGGATGATTTTGGATGCCAGAACAATTTCTTTGATTTACGATTTGCCTCTTGCTGAGATTTTGCTTGGCAAAAAACTCTTACTTACCTAGGTGGCTTACAGCCAACAGATGCCCGTAGTACTGATGCTCCTGTGGTTGCAACTGGTTCCATAAATAAACTCAAATGTTCCACTATGAGAAAATATCCAGGGTTTTGCCACCCTTGAAATCTAGAGTCTGCATTTTTTAATGGCACTGCCTGGGCTATGCCAACTGTTGTGGTACATGGTGTTCCTTGCTTATGTGAATTGGTGACATGACCATTGGGGCAAGAGTGGATGTAGAAGGAAAGGAAATTGTGAATGAAAAACCTTTGAAAAGAATAGTGAAGGGCACTGAAATTTTTTTTTTTAATTCTAATTTTTTAAAAATGATTTCAGAAGAAGTCACTCCGTACAAATCAGCCAGGATCTGCAGAGCTCCAAAGAAATAATACCGATGAGGTGTTTGAAAGATGGACATATCTATCTTAATTTTCTTAAAAGATGTGGGAGTAGGACTATCTTTAAGAATTCTGCAGTGGCTGCATGATAAGAAAACCACTTGAGACTCACTTGTAGAGCAGTAGCTATTTTTAATATGTAGATATACTAAAGACTCCATAATTGCTTCATATTTGTTCTATGGAATTAGTAGCCAAATTGACATTAACGCTAGAATTCTGGTTCATCTTAAGCTCTCTTTTAGCGATGCCAGAAGAGCACAGCTGATTCCATCTCAAGTCACAAGGTGTAAGCTGTTTGCGTGGGCCAGTTTTTGGCAGGCTGTGGCCCAGTGCTGGTCCATGGACCAGGGGTTGGGGATCCCAAGGGGACCCCTTGGCAAAATGTATTCAAAGAATACATTTTGCCAAGCTTTGTTGACTGTTCTGTCTTCCAGTTATGTAATCTAAGAGAGACAGTTTGTTCCAGTGGTTAAAGCACCATCCCAGTGGTGGGTTGCCCCCGGTTCGCACCGGTTCTATAGAACCGGTAGTAAAACCAGTGGGAGGCCCCGCCCACCAACCCCAACATCATCAAAATGCTTCTGCGCATGCCAGGGGTGGGTTCTAAAATTTTTTACTACTGGTTCTGTGGGCGTGGCTTATTTTGTGGGTGTGGCTTGATGGTCATGTGACAATTCTTTAGGATTTAGCAGAAGTACTGGTCTACCAGGCTTTTAACTGCTTGCAGAGCTGTACCGGTCTACTCATTTGTTTTTGGAGGCACCAGTCTACTCATTTGTTTTTGGAGGCACTGGTCTACCATCACACTGCTTTTTAACACTGATCAGCTATAGAGTGGCCCTTTGAAGCCCCGCAGCAAGAGTTTAAACAGCTTTTTTCCTTCTAGCCGATCAGCTGGGACTCAGGAGGCAGCAATAGATTGGGGGCGGGGCCAAATAAAAGGTAAGAACAATGTGGGGGGGGCGGGAGGGGACCCCAGCTCCTGAACAAAGAGAACCAGTTCGGTGATGTCATATCGTTACCGCTACCAGCTTGGCCGAACCGGGATGAACCAGGAGGAACCCTCCACTGTTGCATGCACAGAAGGGCGCACGCACAGCCCCGTTGTGAGCCGGTAGTAAAGGTAAGTAGAACCCACCCCTGCACAATCCTAGAAAAGAGGAGACCCCTGAGTTCTAATCCTGCCTTAGGAGCCGAGGTGGCGCAGTGTTTAGAGTGCAGTACTGCAGCTACTTCAGCTGACTGCTAGTTCAACAGATCAGCGGATCAAATCTCACCGGCTCAAGGTTGACTCAGCCTTCCATCCTTCCGAGCTGGGTAAAATGAGGACCCAAATTGTTGGGGGCAATATGCTATTTAGTATACTGTCTTTGGTGTAAGCTGCCCAGAGTCCTTGGAGAGTGGGCGGCATAGAAATATGACTAATAATAATAATAATAATGAAAGCTGGCTGGTTGATTTTGAGCCAGTCACTCTCTCTCAGCCCATCTCACCTCACAGGATTGTTGTTGCGGGGAAAATAGGAGGAGGAAGTTGTGTTGGATATGCTCACCACTTTGAGTTAATTGTAAAACTAATAAAGAAGGGATATAAACAAACGAATGAATTGCCGTTGCACACACGAGATACGAGGGTCCGTCAAATGTACTGTATCTAATGGATATTTCATAAACTTGTTAGCTACCAGCACAGGGACTATTCCTTTTTCAATCTGTAAGTTTGGCTTCGCTCTCGAAACAAATATTTTTCTACATCGACTGCTTTGATCAGTGCTCTTGAACTTAAGTGGATGCCAAATTGCAGGCTGTATGTTTTATGAGAACGATGGAAAGGCTGTAATAATCCAGGAGGATAGGAAAAAAATTACAATCTTCCTTCTTAACCCTTTGATCAGAATCCCATTGCCAGTTTCCACTGCTTATTTCTCTTTATTGGAGATTTGAATTCTTGCAAGCGCTTACATGCCTGAACCTAAGCACGGTGGCAAAAGAGCGCAGAAAAATGAAATAGCAGAACAATCCCATTTCAAAAGTGCTGTTTTTAATCTGCTGACTTTATTTTTTATTTTTTTAAAAATCTACTCGGCTCTGAACTGTTGAGGATAGAGCAGCATGGAAATGTTAGGAAATAAAGTAAAATATATATTTAAATGTCTTGAATAGGGGCTTAGTTGATGGACATACATTATATATGAGGAAACAAACTAGAGTTCTTGAAAAATATGTAAGATAGTGTTGGAAGAAATGTCCATCTGGGTTCAGTTCAGTGGTGGGTTTCAAATTTTTTTACTACTGGTTCTGTGGGCGTGGCTTAGTGGGTGTGGCATGGCTTGATGGGTGTGGCTTGGTGAGCATGGCAGGGGAAAGATACTGTAAAATCTCCATTCCCACCCTACTCGAGGGGAAGGATACTGTAAAATCTCCATTCCCTCCCGATCAGCTGGGACTTGGGAGGCAGAGAATAGATGAGGGCG
This sequence comes from Pantherophis guttatus, assembly GCF_059756535.1. Taxonomy (NCBI): domain Eukaryota; kingdom Metazoa; phylum Chordata; class Lepidosauria; order Squamata; family Colubridae; genus Pantherophis; species Pantherophis guttatus. The sequence goes on from NC_142065.1 coordinate 203,649,652, forward strand.
GGGCCAGTCAGAATATTTACTACCGGTTCTCCGAACTACTCAAAATCTCCGCTACCAGTTCTCCAGAACTGGTCAGAACCTGCTGAAACCCACCTCTGGTTCAGTTCCAAGTGGAGAAAAGGACACTGGATTCATGGAAGTTGCTTGGAAAGAACGTTTATTGATGAACAGGATCACATGGCTTAAGATCCTGGGCAGAGATGCTGAGAGTCTTTGGTTTTTTTGGCCTCTGTTGGGCTTTGAATTTGAGCTTGTGTTCTGATTGGTTGTCAGACTCCCATGGGGCCATGCAGGGGTAACTTTGTAGGTTGTCTATGTCCTAGGCTTGGTTGAGCCTTGCTGGGTGATGATGTAATGAAGGGGCTTTGGGCAACTCCTATTATGGCTCTATTAGAAGGAGGTAGATCTTTGTTATGTAGATTAGACTGGCTCAGGCCTTAATGGCCCATTGACAAAGCTGGGGGGGGTGAGTTTCTGCCTCCCTTTTAGGGGAAATATTCTGCCCTTTTAATATTTCCTAAATATCTCATTTTCCTTGGAGATGGGTGGGTGCTAACTTCCTACAATAGGAAAGGCTCACTCCTATCTGAACTGCATTTTAAACAGAAAGAAGGGAGAGAGAAACAGGAAGTTCTCTTGTCTTTCAAAGAATAGACTCATTTTGCTAACAATAAGCCAGCTGAGAAACAGAAACAGAGGCAGTATGCAAAGTGTCTTCCCTATATCTTTCTCTTGCTGTTTACCCCGGTGGTCAATTAGACTTACAAATAAATAATAATAAAAAAGATGCAATCTTATTTATATATTTATTTACTTGCTGGCTTACCTACTTACTTACTGACTTATTCACATTCCAAGTGCTGGCTTGGAATGTTTGACCTTTGGTTTCTTCCCAAAGACATATGACAATAAAGATTTCATTCATTGAAATATATGTGCTGTTCCCCAAAATGCCACTTTTGGTAACTTGCAAATTGAGATTCTGTCTATCCTGTCAGATTATTCATGAACTGGCAGAGACATGGTAACAAGGTCAGCCAATGAATAGGCATGGCAACTAAGTCAGCCAATTGGGAGCTGAGACAGACTGGAGCCAGGGCGTATCTTAGTCTGCAGCTTCTGAGTCTATGCAGATAATTGAAACTGAAACTAAGCAATCTGTGCATGCTGCCTGCTCTGCTGAAATGAAACTAACTGTTCTCTCCTGCCTTATGTTTTGCCTGTAACTTCTACCACATTGAAGAATCAACTATTGGTATTGTAAATACTTAATCTGTTATTATGTATATAAAGAAGTTAATGAATCCAGCTGAATCAGTTATCTGTGTGTGCTTCTGGATTTGTTTTTTGCAAGAAACTCTGATATATCCTTACTATGCCCAATTAACAGAATAAAAGAGTTGGAAGGGCCTTGGAGGTCTTCTAGTCCAACCCCCGGTCAAGCAAGAAACCCTATAACATTTCAGACAAATGGTTGTCCAATCTCTTCTTTAAAAACATCCAGTCTTGGAGCATTCACAACTTCTCGAGGCAAGTTGTTCCACTGATTAATTGTTCTAACTGTCAGAAAATTTCTCCTTAGTTCTAGGTTGCTTCTCTCCTTGATTAGTTTCTACCCATTGCTTCTTGTCCTGCCCTCAGGTGCTTTGGAACATAGCTTGACTCCCTCTTCTTTGTGGCAGCCCCTGAGATATTGGAAGACTGCTATCATGTCTCCCCTAGTCCTTCTTTTCATTAAATTAGACATACCCAGTTCCTGCAACCGTTCTTCATATGTTTTAGCCCCCAGTCCCCTAATCATCTTTGTTGCTCTTCTCTGCACTCTTTCTAGAGTCTTAACATCTATTTGATATCATGGAAACTAAAACAATATTACAAATGTGGTCTTGGAATATTGGAATAATGTCATATGTTATAAAACAGTACTACAGTTGCTTTAGACAACCTTCTTCATCTCCTCCTCCTTTCTATATTTATCAACAGGACAAGCATGTTATCCTGAATTTGATGTTGATGTCCTGATCCTGCTGGTATATCAAAACACTGAGAGATGCAGACATGCAAAGAACTAAAAATACAGCCTGCATCTATAGCTGTTAAGTCTAAGGCAGATTTGCCCAACTGCCAGAATTGTAAGTCAGTAGGACTGCTTGTTTTCGTTTTGCCTTTCTCATTAAGTTCCGTCTCAAGTTTCTTCCAGTTCCATTTTTACTGCTCTTTTAGCATGAGTTAGAATTTATGATGATGCTTCTATGATTTTTTCCCCCTCCTGCAATAAGCTGCTATGAATGGCTGTTCAAATGACTCTTCAGCTTGGCAGAGAAAGCAAATCATCTCTAAATCTATATAAATAAGTAGCTCTTTCTGAAAATTGTACACTAATAAAGGAGAATATTTGTAAGCTCAGGGTTGACATGATGAGCCCTTGGTGCTCTCTGAGCTTGTTTGTTTTCTATAGATTTAGAGCAAATTGTCTCTAAATCTATATAAATAAGTAGCTCTTTCTGAAAATTGTACACTAATAATGGAGAATATTTGTAAACTCAGGGTTGACATGATGAGCCCTTGGTGCTCTCTGAGCTTGCTTGTTTTCTTGCATTAGCCAAACTAAGTAACATCATCAGTGCTAGTGAGTGTGGCGTTTCCATAAAGAAGAATATTTCTGACTCAGGGTTAAACTGTGGGGTCCTTGGTGCTCTCTGAGCTTGGTTGTTTTCTTGCAGACGTTTCATTAGCCAAGTAGGTAACATCATCAGTGCTCCATCAGGTAATAGAGGTAGTTTGGGTAATGAACCATCTGCAAGAAAATAAGCAAACTCAGAGAGGATCAAGGACCCATCAATTATACACTGCCATGAAAGGGTAAGATATTATCCATACCTGGACAAGAGCTATTCTCCAAAAGTAGCAGCCAAAGATGAGACACAGTTTAGGTCCAGCACCACCTAGAGATGAAACTGTAGAGTGACATTTCACATGCTGTGTTGTGTGGAAGACATTCCTTAAGTAAGCTATTTACCACTTGAAATCTTTTTATTAGCAACAGATGGATCATACTCAGCTTACTCAAATAAATTTAGTAATGTGGTCAAATGCAATATATCCTCTAAACTCTATCCATACTGTAATGATGATGATGATGATGATGATGATGATGATGATGATGATAACAACAACTACTACTACTTTATTGTCATTGTACATGTATACATGGTATACCCATACAATGAAATTCACTTAACACCCAAAGACCAGGTCCAACACACATAACAATCCCCAAACACACTCCCACCCACCACAATTCCCCACTCCTAAACCACATCCACACAGCAGACCAAGTAATGCTGTCCAACAGCTCACTGATGGTGGCCTTTTAGTTCATTGTTGAGTGCAATTATAGCTCTGGGATAAAAACTATTCAGAAAACGTGTGGTCCAAGTTTTAATTGTTCTGTATCTTCTGCCAGAAGGCAGCAGTCCAAAAAGATTGTAAGCAGGATGGGAAGAGTCTCTGAGAATGTTATGCAACTTTCTCAAACAACGAGATTCGAAGATGTCATCCAGGGCTTGTAGCTGGAGTCCGATGATATTCTGGGCAGTTTTAATGATTCTCTGTAGAGCTTTTTTGTCTGCTACAGAGCTGCTCCCATATCGTGCAAGAATGCCGTATGTCAGGACACTCTCAATGGTGCTGCGATAGTGGCACAAAAGTAGATGCTGAGATAGATTTCTCTTCCTGTGCATTCTCAGGAAGTACAGCCTCTTCTGTGCCTTTTTCACAAGCATGTTAGCATTCATAGTCCATGAGAGATCCTCCAAGATATAAATGCCCAGAAATTTAAAACTCCACTCTCCACCTCCTCACCATTTATGTACAATGGTAGATGTACATCTCTCTTCCTCCTAAAGTCAATTATAAGTTCTTTAGTTTTTGTGGTGTTAAGTGTGAGATTATTTTCATTACACCACAATAAGTGCAGTTTACATGAAGTTATTTCATTTTTATTTTGTATTAGTTGAAGTAGTATGTTTGGTTTCTACTGTAATTCATGTATCATTCGATTTAATTGGATAGTTTGTTGTTGTTAGTTGCGAAGTCGTGCCCGACCCATTGCAACCCCATGGACAACGTTCCTCCAGGCCTTCCTGTCCTTTACCATCCTCTGGAGTCCATTTAAGCTCACACCGACTGCTTCAGTGACTCCAGCAACCTCGTTCTCTGTCGTCCCTTTCTTCTTTTGCCCTCAATCGTTCCCAGCATGAGGCTCTTCTCCAGGGAGTCCTTCCTTCTCATTAGGTGGCCAAAGTATTTGAGCTTCATCTTCAGGATCTGGCCTTCTAAAGAGCAGTCAGGGTTGATCTCCTCTAGGACTGACAGGTTTGATCGCCTTGCAGTCCAAGGGACTCAAGCAGGAAACCCTATACCATTTCAGACAAGTGGCTGTCCAATCTCTTCTTAAAAACCTTCAGTAATGAAGCATCCACAACTTCTGGAGGCAAGCTGTTCCATTGGTTAATTGTCCTCACTGTCAGGAAGTTTCTCCTGAATTTCCTCAATTCCAGATTGCTTCTCTCCTTGATTAGTTTCCATCCATTGTTTTTTGTCTTGAATTCTGGTGCTTTGGAAAATAAGTGGACCCCCTCTTCTTTGTAGCAGCCCTTCAAATATTGGAATACTGCTATCATGTCCCCCTTAGTCCTTCTTTTCTCTAGACTAGCCATACCCAGTTCCTGCAACCGTTCATCGTATGTTTTAGTCTCTAAGACTTTAGTCTCTAAGCCTTTAATTGTCTTAGCTGCTCTTCTCTGCACTTTTTCCAAACTCTCAACATCTTTTTTGCAATGTGATGCTTGGTCATGGATGCAGTATTCCAGATGTGGTCTTACTAAGGCTTTATAAAGTGGTACTAATAATTTCAAGAGATGTTTCATCTGAATCTGGAAAACCCATTTGCCTTCTCGGTCTACTAGATCTCAAAAGACACCGTCAGCTTTTTCTCTTAATGAGTACGCAGCCTTCACATTCAGTGATATTTCAGAGCACGATCTATTCTAATTTGTCTGTTTCCACTGAGTGGAAACCTCACAAATGTTTGCAGACTAGAGTTGGGCCAGTGTGCTCCAGCTGTTGCATTGCCACTTTTCCTTCCTTTGTTCCTTGCTCAGAGCCAGAGTAGATTAGATTGTCATTCAGCCTCTTTAAGTCCCTATATCCATGACAATTGGAAAACAAATTGGTTTCTCATAATCTCAACCATGTCTTCCTCCAAAAGTTGCCACTTTTCTCTATGGGCGTTGGCCAACATCTGTAGACAATGCAAAACGTATGTGTTTTCTGGCAGAGCCTTCTGTCCCAAGATTTATACCCTTCTTTCCAGTCCAATGAAAGCTGCTTATTTTAAAATGCCGTATTCTTTCATTTCACCACATTTAATTCACTGGATATCCTCATTTCAGATTCCGTTGCCAGATTCGTCACAGTGTCTTCTCGAGCACATTTAATAAACTTTGGTTGCTGTTCAAATGACAAAGGCCAGAAGTCAAACCCAGAGGAAATGGTAGATAAATTGTCATTTTCCCTTCAAATACCGCTTATGTATTTTCGATAGAGGATAAAGTGGATATTTTGCGTCTTGGATTTCCTAGGTTCAAATTATGGCATTTGGTGATTGGGGGGTGGAGGGGAGGATGGGCTCTCAGCATAATCCCAAAATACTACACGGAGATGGATCCATCCATACCACAGGTAGTCCTTGACTTATGACCACAATTTCTGTTGCTAAGCAAGATAGTTTTGCTCCATTTTATGACCTTTGTTGCCAAGGGCTATTAGGTGAAAACTGCAGTCATCGTCATTATCATTATCATCATCATCATCATCATATTTTAATTTTTGTCAGATGTTTATTCCAAACAAGTTTAAACTCAGTGACTGATGATTAACTCACTGCTGGAAGTTGGCTCCAAGCTTCCATTACTCTTTCTGTGAAATAATACTTTCTAACAGTTCTTTTGAATTTCCCTCCTGTCAGTTTGTGATTATGCCCCTGTGTTCTTGATTTTTTGATTAATATTGAAAATACCGCCTACTAGAACTTCTTAATCCCACCCTTATTATATTTATAGATTTCAATCACATCCTACCATTTGTCACCTGTCCTCCAAACTGTACATATTCAGTTCCTCCAACCTCTCTTGATATGTTTTGTCCCTCAGACTTTACACCATTTTTGTTGTCCATCTCTGGACTCACTCAATCTTATCAATATCTTTTCTTTAAGGGAGGTCTCAGAACTGGACCAACTATTCCAAATGAGGTCTGAGATGATAGCAGCGGCCCAATATTTGAGGGGCTGCCACAAAGAAGAAGGAGTCAACCTATTCTCCAAAGCACCAGAAGGCAAGATAAGAAGCAATGGATGGAAATCAATCAGGGAGAGAAACAACCTAGAACTAGGGAGAAATTTTCTGACAGCGAGAACAATTAACCAGTGGATTAGCTTGCCTCCAGAAGTTGTGAATGCTCCAACACTGGAAGAGATTGGACAATCGTTTATCTGAAATGGTAAAGGGTTTCCTGCCTGAGCAGGAGGTTGGACTAGAAATCCTCCAAGGTCCCTTCCAACTCTGTTATTCTGTTGAAAGAAAGAATGCCTGGTTTACGTTTGATGATCCATTTGTTTGTTTTCCTGGCGACGGTCTTTTGGATGTCTCTGCCATAAATGGAGATCGTGGGCCGAAGATCTACCAGTTGGTAGCCTTGCCCAAAGCAGCTCAAGCATCACGGTTCTACTTCATGAGATTTTGCATCGCTTTTTCGGTTTCCTGCAAGGATGGGATTATTGCTTTCGGGCAGGGCTCCAAAAAGCACCTACTGAGCCATTCAATTATTAATAGAGAGCGTAATTAAGATGGGTATCAGACCCCTAATATGTCTTTGATGGCAACTACCTCTCGTGGTTGGGCTGGTTCTGCCTCATAGAATCAATTCCTTCAGTTCCTGAGCAGAATGAAACATAAAAGAGAGCAGAGGCAATTGAACAAATGGCTCTTCAGAATACAGCTGAGCTTCTCTGCAGAAAGAGTTCCTTTTCATAACACTGAACCTCTGTTCTCATTTTAGTTGTGCAGAAATTGTTCCTCCCCCCCCTCCCCCAGTGAGGTAGGGTAATATTATTCCCATGGGACCTCTTGGGGGTCTTTTATCTTGCATTTCAAGCTAAAATTATACATTCCTGGGTATATCGGCCACTGAGACTTTCCTAAGGGGAAATGATAGAACAACGTGGAGAAAAATTGAACGGGTTAGTGAGCTTTTTTTCAGTTCACTTCTTACACCAGTAGGACATGAGAGCCAGTTTGGTCTAGTAGTTAAGGCACTAGTCTAGAAACCAGGAGACTGTGAGTTCTAGACCCACCTTAGGGATGAAATGTAACTTTGGGCCAATCACTAGGAGACTGTGAGCTCTAATCCTCTCTTACTCGTGAAAACTAGCTGACTCTGAATCAGGCCCTGTCTCTCAGTCCGACCCCTTCGCAGGGTGGTTGTTAAGGAAAAGTGGAGATGGGGAATATTATGTGAACAATACAAAATAAAGGTGAGATACAGATCTAATAAGTAACTCTGAAGAGAGAGGAGTTTAGGTACAGTGGTTCAATGCTTTTCAAACTTATAGTTTAATGAAAAGAAGGACTAGGGGAGACATGATAGCAGTGTTCCAATATCCCAGGGGTTGCCACAAAGAAGAGGAAGTCAAGCTGTTCTCCAAAGCACCTGAGGACAGGACAAGAAGCAATGGGTGGAAATTAATCAAGGAGAGAAGCAGCCTAGAACTAAGGAGAAATTTCCTGACAGTTAGAACTATTAATCAGTGGAACGACTTGCATCCAGAAGTTGTAAATGCTCCAACACTGGAAGATTTTAAGAAGAGATTGGACAACCATTTGTCTGAAATGGTGTAGGGCCGTGATGGCACCATATTGATGGGCACGCGAGCTCAGCTCACCCGATTTTCAGGCCTTCTGGGCCCACCGGAAGTAGGGAAACAGACTGTTTCCTGCCTCCAGAGGGCTGAGGGTGGAGGGGGGGTAGGAAGGCCCATTTTTTGCTCTCCCCAGGCTCCAGAGCCTTTCTAGGAGTTTGGGAAGGGTGAAAACAGCTTTATCCACCCTCCCGGAAGCCCTCCGGATTGGGACTGGAAGTCAACAAATGGGCTGTTTCCGGCCTCCAGAGGGCCTACCGGGCCCACCGTGCCATCGTGTGCCAAAAGTGGAAGGAGCTTGGGGGGGGTCATGCGCGCATGCGCAGGGGCAGTGTTCATAGAATTATGGGTGTGGGCACGCATGCACGTGACCCCCCCACACTCCCCTCGCTTTTGGCATGTGATGGCAAAAAGGTTAGCCATCACTGGTATAGAGTTTCCTGCCTGAGCAGCGGGTTGGACTAGAAGACCTCCAAGGTCCCTTCCAACTCTGTTATTCTATTACATTCTACGATACAACTTACAATTTGTTTAGTGACCATTCAAAGTTACAACGGCAGTGAAAAAAGTGACTTATGACCATTTTTCACACTTACGACCGTTGCAGCATCCCCAAGGTCACGTGATCAAAATTTGGCTGCTTGACATCTGCCATGATTTAGGACGGTCACAGTCTCCTGGGATCACGTGATCACCTTTTGTGACCTTCTGACAAGCCAAGTCAAGGGGGAAGCCAGATTCACTTACCAACTGTGTTCCTCACTTAGCAACTGCAATGATTCACTTGGCCACTGTGGCGAGAAAGGTTGTAAAAGGAGGCAGAATTCACTGAACAAATGTCTCATTTAGCACCAGAAATTTTGGACTCAATAGAGGTCGTAAGTCGAGGGACTATGACTAAACTAGAAGTAACCAGACAATAATCCATTCCTTAATTTTTCGGAAACGTTTTGTTGATAATTTGTGAAAAGGTGGTGAAAACCTTGTCACACATATATCGTTTTATTAAGCTTTAAAGATGGCCGGAACAGCACAACTGGGAAAGCGTCCAATAATTGGGGCTTAGAATGGTGTGTGTGCATTGTACACACACGTGCACACAATTGTTGGCAGGAGGTCTGAGCTGGAAAATTTCTAAAGCATTCTGTCCCAAAGGAATTGTGGTGTCTGACAGTTATTCCAAAATAACTAAGAGAGAGAGCGGGGGGGGGGGGGGAATGTATTTGCTTGCCCCTGCTATGCACAAAAATGCGCTTGTGTTTTAGTAAACAATCATGAATACTCTCCTCTTCCTAGCCAGAAAGCTACCCTGCTTTGACAGAATGGAAACGTGACCTTCATGTAGCCCATATTTAAATCCTGACATCTACTTTGGAAAGGGATGAGAAAAACCTCAGCCTGAAATTCTGCTCTGACAATCGGACTAGTCAGAAAAAAAAAATAGGCCGCTTCTTAATTCCATGGAGACCATTAGCCTGGTCCACTCCCAACGATTTATGGGTTGAGTTTAGACAATATTTTTAATGGGGTCGGGATAGAATAAGGGTGTTATGTAAGAATCCAATGCAGTCGAGAGGGAGGCAATTATAAAGCCCCATCTGGTGGAGAAGAAAGAGGAGGAGGAGGAGGAGGGGTAGGGGGAGAAGGAGGAGAAGGAGGAAGGAGGAGGAGGGGGGAAGGGGAAGAGGAAGGAGAAGGGGAAGAGGAAGGAGGAGGGGAAGGGGAAGGGGAAGGAGGAAGAGGAGGAGGAGGGGGGAAGGGGAAGAGGAAGGGGAAAGGGAAAGGGAAGGAGGAGGAGAAGAAGGAGGAGGAGGAGGACGAGGGGGTAAGAAGAAGAGGAAGGAGGAGGAAAAGGAGAAGGGGAAGGAGGAGGAGAAGGGGGAAGGAGAAGGAGGAAGAGAAGGAGAAGGAGAAGAAGGAGGAGGAGGAGGGGAAAGGGGAGAAGGAGGGGGGAAGAGGAAGGAGAAGGGGAAAGGGAAAGGGAAGGAGGAGGAGAAGAAGGAGGAGGAGGAGGACGAGGGGGTAAGAGGAAGAGGAAGGAGGAGGAAAAGGAGAAGGGGAAGGAGGAGGAGAAGGGGAAGGAGAAGGAGGAAGAGAAGGAGAAGGAGAAGAAGGAGGAGGAGGAGGGGAAAGGGGAGAAGGAGGGGGGAAGGGGAAGGAGAAGGGGAAAGGGAAGGAGGAGGAGAGGAGGAGGAGGAGAAGGAGGAGGACGAGGACGAGGGGGGGAGAGGAAGAGGAAGGAGGAGGAAAAGGAGAAGGGGAAGGAGGAGGAGGAGGGGGAAGGAGAAGGAGGAAGAGAAGGAGAAGGAGAAGAAGGAGGAGGAGGAGGGGAAGGGGGAGGAGGAGGGGGAAGGGGAAGGAGGAGGAGGAGAAGAAGAAGGAGGAGGAGGGGGAAGGGGAAGAAGAAAGGGAAGAGGAAGGGGAAGGAGGAAGAGAAGGGGAAGGAGAAGGAGAAGAAGGAGGAAGGAGGAGGAGGAAGAGGAGAGTGGGGTTTGCTGCCTATTTATATAGCTCGCCTTGCGAGTTTTGGTGAAGGTTTCTTCCTCAGTCATTCCTCGATAGGCCCCTTGTCTACAACTTTATTAATCCTATCTCCCTCTGCCCAGTCAGATTTTCTCAGTAGAGGTTCTACCCACATGTTCAGATTCAGAGTAACTGGATCAAAAATAACCAGAAATGGGATTCCTATCATTTTGTCTGTTTGAGGACCTCTGGATATCTTGTGAAGTCTAGCAAACGTCCATGACGGAATACCATAGAAATGGGAAAAAATAGTACTTTTTTTTTTCCTAATCCAAATTCTAATTCAATACCATTCTCTGTGGAAGATCCACCAGAGTTTTTCCAAACATGATGGACACAGAGAGACATCTCCAATCATGGCCAATGGCATCAGAATAGCAAATGAAACCAGGTCCCTGAAATCCATTTTGAGACTGTTGATGATGGCTGCAGATGCTTCCGACTGGACATCAAAGATGCTGAAGAAGATCCGTGCCAGGTGCATCAACTTCTCCCCGTTGGTTAGACAGGAAGTCGTGGGCATGGAAGGATCGGGAAATGAAAAGGAAGTGCTCTAAATCCCGATTCAGCCTCAGACTTACAATAGCCACTGTCTCTCATTGTAATGGAATGCGTGGATGACCTTGGAGAAAGAGGGGAAGAGATGTTGCCTAGGAAACAATCAGAGAGGCAGGAGCCCCTGATGGCTTAATGGTTAGAGAAAGCAGCTTAGGAAGGACCTGTTTTAATGGATCAAGCAATTAACAGATTAACAGAGTTGGAAGGGACCTTGTAAGTCTTCTAGTCCAACCCCTGCCCAAGCAGGAGAGCCTACACCATTTTTGACAGATGGCAGTCCAATCTCTTCTTCAAAGCCTCCAGTGATGAAGCTCCCAGAACTTCCGAAGGCAACTTCTGTTCCATAGGTTGATTGTTCTCACTGTCAGAAAATTTCTCCTTATTTCCAGGCTGAATCTCTCCTTGTTCAGTTTCCATCCATTTTTCCTTGTCTGGCCTTCGGGTAGTTTGGAAAATAGCTTGACCCCTTCCTTTCTGTGGCAGCCCCTCAAATATTGGAACAATGCTATCATGTTTCCCCTGGTCCTTCTCTTCACTAGACTAACCATGCCCAGTTCCTGCAACCATTCTTCATATATTTTACTCTCCAGTCCCCTAATCAACTTGGTTGCTCTTCTTTGCACTCTTTATAGAGTCTCAAGATCTTTTTTATAGTGTGGTGACCAAAACTGGATGCAGTATTCTAGGTGTGGTCTTACTAAGCCTTTATAGAGTGGTATTAGTCCCTCCCTTGATCTTAATTGTATCCCTCTCTTAATGCAATTTAGGATTGCGTTGGCTTTTTTGGCTGCCGTCGCACATTGTTAGCTCATATTTAATTGGTTGTCCACTAAGACTCCAAGATCCCTCTCACAGTTACTGCTATTAAGCCTGGTTTCACCCAGTTTATATGTGTACTTTTGGTTTTGGGAAGTTTGTAGCTTCAAACTTGCAAAATTCTGTTAATGTAAATGTACCTTAAAGTAAAATTTATGTATGTATGTATGTATGTATGGATGGATGGATGGATGGATGGATGGATGGATGGATGTATCAACAAGTATAAGGAAACAAGTAACATTATAGACATAGACATGGACACATGAAAAAAATTAGTTCATCTAGTTGTCTGGATTATTTTAGGATGGCTTGATGCTCATTTGGCACCCTTCTTTCTAGTGATATCCATGTCCCTTCACACAACACCCTCCCTCTCTAATCCCTGCCCTGGATTTCCCCCACTCAGAGCCACAGAGAGCAACATAAAGCAATCCCTTCAAGATAGGTCAGGTCAAAAAACAGATACAAGTAGATCTCCCTTACCACTGTTTCATTTCACAACCGTTGGAAACTACAACGTCACTAGAAAAAGTAACTTTACAACCGATGCTTGCATTTGTGACCATCGCAATGTCCCGTGGTCATGTGATGACCAGTTGTGTGCTTTGTAACTGGCTTGCGACGAGCAGACACAACGGAGAAGGCAACAGTAAAATCAGAAGCCATGGGCACGCGAGTTCTCACTTATCAACTGCAATACTTAGCAACGGAGCTATCATTCCCAATTGTAGTCACTAAGCAAAGAGTATCTGCAATAAGAAACAGCTGGAACAGCTGGAACTATTACAGGTAGTCCTTAACTTACAATCACAATTGAGCCCAAAATTTCTGCTCTGAAAAACATGGCTTATGACCATTCTTTCACACTTATGACTGTTGCAGCATCCCCATGGTGTCACCTGGTCAAAATTCAGACAGTCGGCAACTAGCATGTATTTTATGACGGTTGCCATGTCCCGGGGTCATGTGATCCCCTTTTGTGACCGTCTGACAAGCAATGTCAATGGGGAACCCAGATTCACTTAACAACTGTGTGACTAACTTAAGAACTACAGCAACTCGCTTAACAGCTGTGGCAAGAAAGGTTGTAAAACGGGGCAAAATTCACATCATTAGCAATGGAAATTTTGGGCTCGGTTGTGGTCATAAATTCAGGACTACCTGTATTTTCTTAAGGGGAAGAACTGTTGATATTCCCATCCCTATATATTAACTGTATTGTGGTTGTTTGCAACCTCAAACTGGTTTCAGCAGCTTTTTCGTTTCCTGTTAACTTTTACTCCTCACTTTTAGAAGATAAATGTGTCTGGTAAAGCCCAGGAAAATCTTAGGAAGAAGAGATTCAGGAAGACCAAAATCAGAGTGAACATATTTTGACAACTAGCATCGTATATTCAAAATGGTCACCACAGAAAAATTGTGGCTGCCGCATCCCAGTTTAGGAGTGGGAAAAAGAAAATCTGTTTTTCTTTCTCATTCTGTTCCTCCAATAATGTTGCTAATACTCTGGGGGGAAATGTCACCAGATTTTTCAGGTATGTATTTTGAATCCCACAGGGTCAAGAAGAAGCAGCTGGAAGAAGGAGAATCCAACAGGGACTAGTAGCATGCAGAAAAAGAGCGTATCATATTCTTCTAATCTTTCACGCTTATTTTTCACACCCAGAAAGGAAAAGCCAAAAGGGGAAAAAAAGGGGAACAACAAAGCCGTCCTTTGCTCCTCACTCATATCGACCAAGAACGACAAAGAGATTCAATCTTACGTGGGAATAACAGTGAATTCTTTTTTGGTGCGAGGATTGGGACTTTTGTGCCAAATGATAAAAATGGCACATCCTTCTGCCAGGAGACCTCAATGGAATGTGCTCTGTTTCCTGTGTCTCTTTTGCCAACAAAAAAAAAGCTTTTTCCTGTACAGGGAGTTGTGCAGTCTGCAAATACTTAAGAAGTTGGGTTGGTTTTTTTTCAAGAGTAGTTTATGAGCCACATCTTAAGAAAAGGCTGGTGGTTAGCTCCCAATTCACTTCCTACCAGGGTACCTCTGTTATTACAGTCATCTGTCGTATTGCACTCTAATCCAATTGAAATTAGTTCAGAGGGAGAAAAAAAATATTGTTATTGCAAATGACAGGCTTTTTTTTTTCTTTTTAATAATGGCAAACTTCAGAGAAGCTCGAAAAAGTTTTACCCAGCAGCAGGACGATGAGATTGGATGAGAAGGACATGGTGATGCAACTTTTCAAAGAGATGTTGTATAGGAGAGACCAAGAATTGTGTTCTGATATCTTAGAGGAATGTATATATGTACCGTGTTTCCCCAAAAATACGACCTACTGAGAAAGTAAATCCTAGCTTCATTTTTACACATGTGCCCAATATAAGCCCTAATTAAGACCCCACCCACTCCATGGTGCACAGGTAAAAATTAAGCTAGGGTGGGGATGGGGCGTAGGTGGAGCTGCCCTACTACTTACCTTCGGATAGTTGCAGCCAGGCTTCGCACACCTTGGCCCATTTCTTTTGCAGCTGGCAAGCTGGCTTTCCTGAAGGCCTCTGTAGCCGATAACAGAGCTCTGGATCGATCCGGAGCTCTTTTATCGGCTACAGAGGCCTTCAGGATAGCCTTTTTCACCTTGCCAGATGAAGAAGTTCCTGAAGGCCTCTGATAGCGAAAAAGAGGCTGGGGGCAATGCGCACAAGTGAGATGAGTCAGTGGATGACATCACCCCCCCAAAAAATAAGACCTGGTGCCTTTTTTGGTGGCAAAAAAAAGTATAAGACAGGGTTTTATTTTCAGAGAAATACGGTATGTATGTATGTTATGTATGTATGAAGGCCCACCCTGAAAAATGAAATATTTTGGGGAATATTAAAAAGGTAGTATAAAATTGAGGTAGGAGAAATTGGAAAAAATAACTTTATAGGAGACAGAAACTAGCCCAAGCAGAAACTGAGGAGGCCAATTTATAGAAATGCAGATTTGATAATCCATTCAGAAAGACTGGGTCAGACAGAAACTCCAGATAAGCAATAAGCCAACAGTTGACAAAATTAACTCAGACAAACACCTAGATTTGCATTTCCCCTTTTGCCTATAGAGCCAATCATGACCCCTACATGACCCCATAGGAATCCAGAAGGTATAAAACCCACCCACTCATTTTTTCAGCTGTCCCAAAATCACATTTGATTGGTGGTTCAATAAAGGGAACCTTTCTTTCCAATCAGCCTTCAGCCTCCATTTTATTTTCAGTGCCTTTCTCCCGGCTTGGAAGGGAACCTGGATATTTCTTCCAACGTATGTATGTATGTATGTATGTATGTATGTATGTATGTATGTATGTACATAATTTTTTATGTGTCCTTATCACTATCAAGCAACTCTGGATGCCTTAGAGATATCATAAAACCAGGGCTCATTTGTGATCGTAAGATGAGGCCTACCTGCATCACCATGGCAAATTGCAATGTTTGATGTGGAGAAGACCTTTAATAAAATAAACGTGGAGAAATGGGATCATTTTGTGGGACCAGGTAGAAACTGAACAGGTAACTGCTATGGATGCTCTAACTACAGTGCCCTCATTTAGAATACTCCATTGTCTTATTCAAAATTAAGTTGGGAAATCAACCAAATTAATCAGTCTAGTTAGAATAGCTTTCCCTATTTTCCCCTATTTTTCATTCCAATGTTATAGGTAAGTTTAAGTGGCATCCTGTGACAGATTGTGGGGAAGCTGGGAAGGAATAGAATAGAATAACAGAGTTGGAAGGGACCTTGGAGGTCTTCTAGTCCAACCCCCTGCTTAGGCAAGAAGCCCTACACCACTTCAGACAAATGGTTATCCTATCTCTTCTTAAAAACTTCCAGTGTTGGAGCATTTACAACTTCTGGAGGCAAGTTGTTCCACTGATTAATTGTTCTAACTGTCAGGAAATTTCTCCTTAGTTCCAAGTTGCTTCTCTCCTTGATTAGCTTCCACTCGTTGCTTCTTGTCCTACCCTCAGGTGCTTTGCAGAATAGCTTGACTTCTTCTTTGTGGCAGCCCCTGAAATATTGGAAACACTGCTAACATGTCACCCTTTTTTTCATTAAACTAGACATACCCAGTTCCTGCAAACGTTCTTTATATGTTGTAGCCTCCAGTCCCCTAATCATCTTTGTTGCTCTTCTCTGAACTCTTTCTAGAGTCTCAGCATCTTTTTTTACATTCATGGTGACCAAAACAGAAGAAAGGAACAGAGAGTTTTTTTTATAAACAAAGAAAAGGTAGAAGGTATATATTGGCACCTTATATGATAAATTGCAAGTTGGTCCAGGTGCTGAGAAACCTGGAAATAAATGTTTCAAATTACTCAGAGACATTTCATTATAAATGAAAGGGAAAATTCTTCTTCCAGTTTACAAGATACTGCATTTATTCCAGGACGAGTAAAGTTTGACGTGACCCAGAAAACTAGGAGTTCTTTCATTGACACTTGGTAAGTAGTGACTTTTATAAGGGATCTGCTGGATTAAGTTGTTTGGTCAGTCCAGCATCTCTTTTTCCACAAAGACCAGCCAATGTTTCTGAGAAGTTTTAAAACAAGGCATGAGGGCTTTTCATATTTGGGAGTGTTTACATTTGTTAAACAGGAAGGACAATGCACTAAGAATTTATACAAGTAGACTGATTTGTCCTCTTTTTGTAAAATCAATATTGCGGGCCATCGCAAACACAGGGGTTGACGTTGTATTGAAAAATCTCGGTGTGTTTTTCCCCGGTTTTTCATTCGGTTTGATAAAATATTTACTTTTTTATTTTTTTGCAAAAAGAAAAACCAACTGCAAGTGAAATTTTCATGGACAAAGTATGCAGTTCTTGAACTAAATAAGTTACAAAGGGTACATCATGTACATGTAATCATTTTTCTTTCATTGTAACATCCTTGGCTTCCCCGTGTTTCTCCTCAAAATGGAGAATTCTATTTCCCTGAGTTATTATTTTTTTTCCAACTGAGAAGAATTGGTAAGGCCAAGAGACAATCTTCTCATCGTCAAACAAGCTCAAAATCACCTCCATGTAAAAAATGAAAGATTCTGAAGAGCCCTGATAATGTGGAAGTGTGGGAAGAAAAATTTGAGAAATTACAAGGTAGACCTCAGCATCCTTTTAAATAATGGGAGATTCAAGGAAGTACAGTAATTTTTTATGCAATATTTAGTATAATCCTGATCTCCGGGATTTTAATATATGGTGATCTCCACTATCTTAAATGGCTTTAAGAGGAGATTAGCAAATAAAAATGACCTTGAACTTCCCAGCATTTTAAAAGTATTTATTATATTGTATACTTTTTAAGAAGGTTAACTTTTGCGTCAGTAGATTACAGGGTTAGGATGGCCAGGAAAATGTTTTTGAAGCTGTGGGTGCTTCTTCATTGGAGGTTGTTAAGAACAAATTGGACAGCCACTTGTCTGAATTGGTATAGGCCAGGGGTGAAATCCAGCAGGTTCTGACAGGTTCTGGAGAACCGGTAGCGGAAATTTTGAGTAGTTCGGAGAACCGGCAAATACCACCTCTGGCTGGCCCCAGAGTGGGGTGGGAATGGAAATTTTGCAATATCCTTCCCCCAGGAGTGGGGAGGGAATGGGGATTTTGCAGTATCCTTCCCCTGGAGTGGGGTGGGAATGGAGATTTTGCAGTATCCTTCCCCTGCCACGCCCACCAAGCCACACCCACAGAACTGGTAGTAAAAAAAATTTGAATTTCACTACTGGTATAGGACTGTGATGGCGAACCTATGGCATGCGTGCCACAGCTGGCACACAGAGGCCTCTCTACAGGCTGTTGCCCAGCTCAACTCCACCGCGTGTGCGTGCGTGCCTCCCGCCAGCCAGCTGGTTTTTGGGATGTGTGGGGGGCAGGGCGCATGCAGCAGACGTGCGCGCATGCACAGAGGGTCACGCGCATGCATGGGGGTTGCGCACACATGTATGGGGTCACATGACCAGCTAGCCATGCTCACCCAGTCACATGACCACCAAGCCACACCCCCAACTAAGCCACGCCCACAGAACCGGTTGTTAAAAATATTGAATCCCACCACTGCTTACAAGGACTATTCACTTGGTGAGTGTTTTAAGTTGCTAAGTTACAACAGCAGAGAAAAAAGTGACTTATGACTGTTACAACTCTTGTCGCATCCCCATGATCATGTGATCAAAATTCAGGTGCTTGGCAACTGACCGATATTTATGGCGGTTTCATTATTTTGGGGTCACGTGATCAACCTTTGTGACTTCCTGTCAACGGGGAAGCCAGATTCACCTACTAACTGTAAAACTATTATAACACTACTAATTACAACTGTAGTGATTCACTTAACCGCTGTGGCAAGAAAGGTCGCAAAATGGAGCAAAACTCACTTAATAACTGTTCTGACCCAGGCTTCCCAAGAGCAGGAAGCAGACTCTTTGTCCCGACAAAAGCCTCTTTTTATTAAGTTACTGTGAATTCCTCTCATTCACATCCAGCAAAGTCTTTCAAGGGAAAATTTACAGTCACAGACCTTATCTGGCTTGGAGAGCTGCCAGGCCGATATCTTCAAAACTTGGCAAGAAGTTTCTGAGAGTCACGAACCAACTAAGCGAATTAATTGTCTCCTGCAAACTCCCCTCCCCTTTTGCTCCTCTTAATTCCCTATGGAAGGGAGTGGCCGTTCCTTGTCCACCTGTGGCTTTACTCCTGAGCTGACCCTTGTTTCTTAGCTGTTCCCTTCTCCTGGCAGTTCTGCGCACGCACACACTGGGAACAGGCTCCAGAGGTTCTTCTGCCCCACTGATATCCGACTCCAAAGGCAGCTGACAACTGTCAGACAGCCCTGGCCCCTTCTCTGCCTCTGACGCAGAGCCCTCATTAGAGCCTTCCCCAGACTCCAGGACTGGCCCATGTTTTTCCCCAACCTCCTCACTGTCTGAGTCTACCACTAGCTCCGCTGGCTGCTGGAGGGCCACAGCAATAACTGACTTGTTTGGCAACAGAAATTTTGGGCTCAAACTGTGGCCATAAGTCAAGGATTACCTGTATTTCCTGGATATGTTTCTCATATAATCTTTCTTTCATTCTCCCAGCTGGACTCAGTTCCATTTTATTGTCCAGTTAGGGAAAGCAAAATGGACAAGAAGGATGCATTTTTAAGGAAGAAAAACCAGATGGAGGAAACATGACCCTATCTGATTCATCAGTCACCTCCTCATTCCATGCAGCAGCATTATGAGCAAAATAAGAAGTCCAGAGCTTCCTTTCTATGAGTAATTTCCCCTTGGGCTCCATGGTTTTCCATGGGTATTTGAACGTCTTGATTATACAAGCATTGCAGTCTTTCTTATTTAGGGAAGTGAGACCACCGATTTGGTTGAGGATCTTCTAACGTCTATGACAAGAGGACGGTTATCACAATCAAACAGCTGGGGAACGTTCCCCTTTCCAGATTAAAATTCTGCATTTCTAAGATAAGCCTGTGTGAAGCTTCTGTTCTTTGGGGAATTATTTGATCTGGTGAGCTGCCAAGGTCAAAAATGAATGACAAAAATGGTGCACGCTAGGAACCAAGTAGGGGAAGTCTTCATGTACACCGGAAACTGTTTTCTTTCTTTCTTTTTTTTTTTTACTGGGGGGTACCAGGGGTGGGTTCTACATTTTTTTACTACCGGTTCTGTGGGCGTGGCTTATTTTGTGGGTGTGGCTTGGAGGTCATGTGACTAGGTGGGCGTGGCTAGCTGGTCAGAGTCATTTCTGGAAGGTCCTCGCACTTACGACCAGTCCTCGCACTTACGACCCAACTCATTTGTTTGCTTTTAACACTGATCAGCTGTAGGATGGCCCTTTGAAGCCCCGCGGCAAGAGTTTAAACAGTTTTTTTCCCTCTAGTCATCAGCTGGGACTCAGGAGGCAGCAATAGATTGGGGGTGGGACCAAATAAAAGGTAAGAATAACATGGGGGGTGGGAGGGCGGGGAGGGGGAAGAACCGGTTCGGTGACGACATATTGTCACCGCTACCAGCTCGGCCGAACCGGACCAAACCGGGAGGAACCCACCACTGTGGGGTACCATAACATTTATAGGAATCATTCCTGCTGGGGGTTTGCAGGAGTTCAGGAGAACCTCTAGCTAAGATTCTATGCAGTTCAGAGAACCCCCAAATCCCACTCATGGCTGGTCCTACCCACCCTGTCCTACCCGTCCCAGGATGCTGCCCATTTTGGATGCAGGTAAGTACAAGGCACGCACGGAGGCTCGGGGAGGGTGAAAAACGGGCCTACCGGAAGTTTGGGAAGGCCGGAAATGGGCCTCCGGAGCCTGGGGAGGCTGTTTTTTCCCTCCCGGAGGCACAAGGAAAGCTCCGCCCACTGACCCCGACGTCATCAAAACGCTTCTGCCCATGCGCAGAAGAGCGCATGCGTGTGTGAGCAAAGTGAGCACATGTGCGCGGCCCCATTGCGAACCTGTAGTAAAGGTAAGTAGAACCCACTCCTGCCTGGGTACTACCATACAGAGAAATACTCATGACGCCTTGGAAAGTTACAAGATTGATTAGCGTCAAAATGTGCAGATTGTCACAGTCTTAATAGTAGGTGCTTACAATACTGAGAGCCTTGGTAGTACAGTGGTCTAAAGCACCCTGTTATTAAGAACAGCTGCCTGCAATTACTGCAGGTTCGAATCTCGCCAAGGCTCAAGGTTGACTCAGCCTTCCATCCTTTCTAAGGTAGGTAAATTGAGGACCCAGTTGTGGGGGCAATAAGCTGGCTTTGTATAAATATACAAAAGAATGAAGGCTATTGCTTAGCGCATTGTAAGCCGCCCTGAGTCTCTGGAGAAGGGCGGCATATAAATCAAATTAAAAAAAAAATACTGTCAAAAATGTGAGACAATGTCCATTTCCTTAAATCCATGCCCAACTCACAATAGCAGTTTCATTTCTTAGTACAGAAAGCTACCAGAATCAAAACAACATGAAACAATGTTAATCACTGATTATACTTTTTTCCCTCACCAATAATTTATCTCCACTTGAAGGCCAAAGACAACTTATTGTGGGATTTCTATTATTTTCTTTTCCCAAGAGAAGTTCTGGGTTAAATTTGGATCAAGGGTCAACCACAAAATTAGGTCAAGTCTACTTTTCCCCTTTTTTTCATATACTTGTTCCTGATTTGCCTTTGTTCTGAAATTGCAACTCGCTGGTCCTTTTATGTCAGTTAAGCCAAGGGCCTCCAACCTTGGTAACTTTAAGACTTGTGGACTTCGATTCCCAGAATTCCTCAGCCAGCCATACAGAGGAAATCTGGGAATTGAAGTCCACAAGTCTTAAAGTTGCCAAAGGTGGAGACTCCTGAGTAAAACCCCTGTGGGGAGAAAGACACCCTGTAACAGTAACAGAGTTGGAAAGGACCTTGGAGGTCATCTAGTCCAACCCCCTGCTGACACAGGAGACCTGTACTAGGGATTCGAACCGCCGACCTTTCTGCTCGACAAGCTCAGTGTCTTAGCCACTGAGCCACCTAGCCAGGCATCAACACCCAGTCTTCAGTGTGTAGCATGTAGAAATTGGCTGTGGTTTTTCTTACATAGTTATACTGAGAAGCAATCTGTAATTACATTAGGGTGCCCTGTGCCACAGACATTAATTTTAATGTAAAACAGAGAAGGAAGTAAAAGGAGAAAGAATTGTGTGAGAATTGTATGAGTAATTCTACAGCCTTAAAACATTATTCTGAAGCTTATTCATGACCTATTTTTTTTCTTTTCCTAGTTTCCCCCCTCCCTCCCTGCAAATGTAGAATCCACTATTTTATTCCATTTTCAACCAAATGCATTAGTTGCAACAGGAATTGACCAACGAGATTGTCACTCAGGCTTAATGTTGTGGGCTGAGATAGAGTAGACTGTCACA
This sequence comes from Pantherophis guttatus, assembly GCF_059756535.1. Classification (NCBI taxonomy): domain Eukaryota; kingdom Metazoa; phylum Chordata; class Lepidosauria; order Squamata; family Colubridae; genus Pantherophis; species Pantherophis guttatus. The sequence goes on from NC_142065.1 coordinate 203,671,473, forward strand.
AAGTCACCCAGATACAGGGGTGAAATGCTCCCGGTTCAGACCGGATCGCCCGATCCGGTAGCGATGGCGGTGGGTGGTTCGGAGAACCGGTAGCAAAAATCCCTGCGCCCCCCCCATGCTCAGCTGAGCCGCGCGATCATCAGAGGCTTTTTTTTTTACTTTTAAAAGCATTTTTTCTACAACCTTTTCGGCCGAAGAAGTTGTAGAAAAAATGCTTTTAAAAATAATAATAAAAAAAAGTTGGCCACGCCCACCCAGTCACATTAACCCCACCACCACCAAGCCACGCCCACAGAACCAATAGTAACAAATTTTACATTTCACCACTGCCCAGATGGCTTTCCTGCCTAAGGCAGAACTAGAACTCACAGTCTCCTGGTGATTGGTCCACCCAGATGGCTTTCATGCCTAAAGGAAGGAGTAAAACTCACAGTCTCCTGGTGATTGGTCCACCCAGATGGCTTTCATGCCTAAAGGAAGGAGTAAAACTCACAGTCCCCTGGTGATTGGTCCACCCAGTTGGCTTTCCTGCCTAAGGCAGGACTAGAACTCACAGTTTCCTGGTGATTGGTCCATCCAGATCGCTTTCATGCCTAAGGCAGGACTAGAACTCACAGTCTCCTGGTGATTGGTCCACCCAGATGGCTTTCATGCCTAAGGCAGGACTAGAACTCACAGTCTCCTGGTGATTGGTCCACCCAGATGGCTTTCATGCCTAAGGCAGGACTAGAACTCACAGTCTACTGGTGATTGGTCCACCCAGATGGCTTTCATGCCTAAAGGAAGGAGTAAAACTCACAGTCTCCTGGTGATTGGTCCACCCAGTTGGCTTTCCTGCCTAAGGCAGGACTAGAACTCACAGTTTCCTGGTGATTGGTCCACCCAGATGGCTTTCATGCCTAAGGCAGGACTAGAACTCAGTCTTCTGGTGATTGGTCCATCCAGATCGCTTTCATGCCTAAGGCAGGACTAGAACTCACAGTCTCCTGGTGATTGGTCCACCCAGATGGCTTTCATGCCTAAGGCAGGACTAGAACTCACAGTCTCCTGGTGATTGGTCCACCCAGATGGCTTTCATGCCTAAGGCAGGACTAGAACTCACAGTCTCCTGGTGATTGGTCCACCCAGATGGCTTTCATGCCTAAGGCAGGACTAGAACTCACAGTCTCCTGGTGATTGGTCCACCCAGATGGCTTTCATGCCTAAAGGAAGGAGTAAAACTCACAGTCTCCTGGTGATTGGTCCACCCAGTTGGCTTTCCTGCCTAAGGCAGGACTAGAACTCACAGTCTCCTGGTGATTGGTCCACCCAGATGGCTTTCATGCCTAAAGGAAGGAGTAAAACTCACAATCTCCTGGTGATTGGTCCACCCAGTTGGCTTTCCTGCCTAAGGCAGGACTAGAACTCACAGTCTCCTGGTGATTGGTCCACCCAGATGGCTTTCATGCCTAAGGCAGGACTAGAACTCACAGTCTCCTGGTGATTGGTCCACCCAGATGGCTTTCATGCCTAAGGCAGGACTAGAACTCACAGTCTCCTGGTGATTGGTCCACCCAGATGGCTTTCATGCCTAAGGCAGGACTAGAACTCACAGTTTCCTGGTGATTGGTCCACCCAGATGGCTTTCATGCCTAAAGGAAGGAGTAAAACTCACAGTCTCCTGGTGATTGGTCCACCCAGTTGGCTTTCCTGCCTAAGGCAGGACTAGAACTCACAGTCTCCTGGTGATTGGTCCACCCAGATGGCTTTCATGCCTAAAGGCAGGAGTAGAACTCACAGTCTCCTGGTGATTGGCACAAAGTCACCCAGCTGACCGTCATGCCTAATATGGGACTAGAACTCATAATCTCCTGGTTTCTAGCCCAGTACTCTAAGCAATGGACCAAATTGGCTCTCTTTCATGTTCTCTAGAATGGCTTGCCAAAAAAATTGGAGGAAGCATTTTTCCCCACAGAATCTATGGAATTTGCTGATGGCTATGAATTTAAACTCCTTTATGAATAGTTTACAGGAATCTAAGGAATAATCAGTATACCATCTTCTTCCTGTGACTGTTCTGTCATGCTTCCTCATGTATCATGTCAACCAAAGAGAAAATATAATAATACCTTCAGAAAGTCTATCCTCACAGCGTCTTTTGCCTAATCAAAATCAATTGGTTCAGGTGGATGAAAGCTGGTTTGTGATTGATTTTTTTTTTAATGCCCAGCCCTGACTGGTCATCTGGTGTTGGTTTCTGATCAAGCCTTTGTTTATGCTAGTGTAGATGAAGAACAGAAAGAGCTGCAGTGGGGTTAAACAAGTCATCAGCCTAGAGTCGTTACATTTCCACGAACGGTTTGAGTCTAACTTCTCTTGAATGTTGTTGATCCTTATCTGGTGCCAATTCAGTATTGTAGGTTAGTTGACTAGATTAACATCAGGCACAAAGGACCAGGATCACACAAGAACCAGCAATTACTGCTGGTTCGAATCTCTCCAAGGCTCAAGGTTGACTCAGCCTTCCATCCTTTCTAAGGTAGGTGAAATGAGGACCCAGTTTGTGGGGGCAATAAGCTGACTTTGTATAAATATACAAAAATATGAAGGCTATTGCTTAATGCATTGTAAGCCGCCCTGAGTCTCCGGAGAAGGGCGGCATATAAATCAAAATTTTTTTATAAAAAAAGAATCTAGTCAACTAACATGCAATATTAAATTGGTGCCAGTTAAGGGTCGACAGAGTTAGGCCATTTGTGGAGATGTAATGATGGTTTACTTAATTCTGCCCTCCTACCTCTGCCCGCTGTTCTCTTACTGCTAGCTTCCGATTGGTCATTTTGAAATGATTATTCCTGATTGGTTCTTGGTATGTACTGGATTCTGGTTTATAATTTGAGCAGCTGATTCCACATTGGCTCCTTATATAGGAAAGTTCCTGATTTGCTCATCTATTCAGAACTCTGTGGAAAGCCTAGGAGGCAGAGACCAGGGGTGAAATCCAACAGGTTCTGATAGGTTCTGGAGAACCGGTAGCAGAAATTTTGAGTAGTTCGGAGAACTGGCAAATGCCACCTCTGGCTGGCGCCAGGAGTGGGGTGGGAATGGAGATTTTGCAGTATCCTTCCCCTGCCATGCCCACCAAGCCACACCCACCAAGCCACACCCAGTAGTAAAAAAATTGGATTTTACCACTGACCCCCATATTGTATGCCGAAAGTCATGACAATTAATCCCCGAGGATTTTGCTTTAGTTATTTTACGATGGAAATCGCTCATCGGAATGAGTGAATTTGCCAAAATCCATTTTATTCAATTTTCCTGCCATAAATTCATTCCATCCATTTTATTCATCAATCTGCATTTTTTTTTAAAAAGGCACAATAGTTATTCCTTTGAAAATAGGCACTTGCTTCTCTTTATGTATGCATTTACCCTTTTGAAAAAAAAAAATCAAAAGCTTTATTAACACTATATGCCTTTTTCTCTCCCAGCACATTTTTCTTTACATGCTTATTGCAGGTGGTGAAGACTGAAAGGAGTGTATATCAGAAATATTTGTATAACCTCTCGTGACCCTCTTATTGATTCCCTCAGGGATTTTATAAATGTCTGAAAATATGAAATGTCAAGTCCTTTATTTTTTTATTTGTTTGTTTGTTTGTTTGTTTGTTTTATATATGCCGCCCTTCTCCGGAGACTCAGGGCAGCTTACAATGCATTAAGCAATAGCCTTCATACTTTTGTATATACCTGCTTAGTAGGGCTTTTTGGCCCCCACTGAGCAGTGTTCTTCTTTTATACAAAGTCAGCTTATTGCCCCCACAAACTGGGTCCTCATTTTACCTACCTCGAAAGGATGGAAGGCTGAGTCAACCTTGAGCCTGGTGAGAATTGAACTCGCAGTAATTGCAGGCAGCTGGCAGCTAAGTACTACTTTAACAGCAGCAGTTTAGTCCACTGCGCCACCAAGGCTCATTGAATACATATTTAAATAAATAGGCCACCTTTTCAAGAGAACATGCCCCCCCCCCAAAATGCCCCCCCCCAAAATGAATGATATGCAGATGCCTTCCAATATATCAGGTTAATGTTGCAAATCTTGTATTCATGAAATGTTTACCAAAGAAGGATGTTTACTGTTATGAAAATATCCCCATTGAGGTCAAAAGCAGTAGAGACTGTATTGTGCAAATTTGGTTCTTTTTAAGGCATTAAGAATATATTTTTTAAAAATGATATCAACAGGATGCAATACAGAAATGACAACCTATGAGTCAGATTAAACCCCAGTGGGTTCATTCCAACACCCAAGCCTTGGTTTTCCATATCTAAATATAATTTAGATATGAAAATAGAATTTAGATATATAAAAACCAGCATAAATTTGCCCCACCCCTTCATATACAAATCCATAGCAAGCGACCCAGTTCAAACTGTCAGGTAGGCTAAAACTATTTGCAGACACATCCGCTGAATATTGCATCCTGTAAATTAGGTTTATGACTAAAGTGCGGAAAGGAAACTCTTCAAAATTGAACTCAAATTGGACATTTGCTGGCGCAGAACTTTGTGGCTGAATCATGTTAATGGGAAATGCAGCTGGATTGCTCTCATTTTTTATTAGTGGGTTCTCATAGCCATCTTAGGCTCGCCTAGTTATAATACTACAATGTCGGTTAAAAAAACAACCCACGACTATCAGGTTTCCCAATGATATCACGCAGAGGAGAACTTCTCAACGTTGGCAACTTTAAAAAATAAAAAGTGGACTTTAACTTCCAGAATTCTCCAGCCAACATGCTCTAGAACTTGGCAACTTTAAGATGGGTAGACTTTAACTCACAGAATTCCCCAGCCGGCATGTGCAGTTCAGTGATGGGTTTCAAATGTTTTTACTACCGGTTCTGTGAGTGTGGCTTGGTGGGCGTGGCTTTGGTGGGCATGGCAGGGGAAGGATACTGTAAAATCTCCATTCCCACCCCACTCCAGGGGAAGGATACTGTAAAATCTCCATTCCCTCCCCACTCCAGGGGAAGGTTACTCAAAATCCCCATTTCCTCCCAATCAGCTGGGACTTGGGAGGCAGAGAATAGATGGGGGTGGGGCCAGTCAGAATTTTTACTACCGGTTCTCCGAACAACTCAAAATTTCCGCTACCGGTTCTCCAGAACTGGTCAGAACCTGCTGAAACCCAACTCCGGTGTAGTTGGGTAGAAGATGTGCAAATTCTCTCAGGATATGTGTCTCATTTCCTTAAGACCTCAATTAGAGGTACGACCTCAACTGAGCCCAAAAGTTCGCCAAAAGCGATCACATGACCCCAAGACACTGCAACCGTCATAAATTTGAGTCAGTTGCCAAGCATCTGAATGTTGAGCATGTGGCCATGGGGATGCTGCAACGGTCTCGTAAGTCACTTTTTTCATTTGCCATTGTAACTTTGAACAGTCCCTAAATGACCCCTTGTGGGGCAAAGACTACCTCAATGTGCCTTCTCCCAATCGACGTATTATTTTGCACAAATCCCTTTTATACAGGAAGCAGTTTTTGAGTTACAAAGTTACATGAGCTCTACAGTGTTCTAGGGTGGCCTTTCTGTGGAGTTTTGGAATAGAACATGGAATAACAGAGTCGGAAGGGACCTTGCATAGAATAGAATAGAGTAGAGTAGAGTAGAGTAGAGTAGAGTAGAGTAGAGTAGAGTAGAATAGAATAGAATAGAATAGAATAGAATAGAATAGAATAGAATAGAATATAGGAGTGGAGTGGAATGGAATGGAATGGAATGGAATGGAATGGAATAGAATAGAATAGAATAGAATAGAATAGAATAGAATAGAATAGAATAGAATAGAATAGAATAGAATAGAATAGAATAGAATAGAATAGAATATAGGAGTGGAGTGGAGTGGAGTGGAGTGGAATAGAATAGAATAGAACAGAACAGAACAGAACAGAACAGAATAGAATAGAATAGAATAGAATAGAATAGAAGATTTGGAAGGGACCTTGGAGGTCTTCTAGTCCAGCCCCCTGCTCAAGCAGGGGAACCTATACCCTTTCAGACAAGTGACTGTCCAGTCTCTTCTTAAAAACCTCCAGTGATGGAGCACCCACAATTTCTGACGGCAAGTTGTTCCGCTGGATAAGTGTCCTCACTGTTAGGAAGTTTCTCCTTAATTCCAGGTTGCTTCTCTCTTTGATCAGTTTCCAACCATTGTTCCTTGTCCTGCCTTCTGGTGCTTTGGAGAATAATTTGACCCGTTCTTCTTTGTGGCAGTCCCTCAAATACTGAAATACTGTATATTGGAAGACTGCTAGTCCTCCTTTTCATTAAACTAGACAAACCCAGTTCCTGCAACCGTCCTTTATATATTTTAGCCTCCAGTCCCCTGATCCTCATTGTTGCTCTTCTCTGCACTCTTTCTAGAGTCTCAACATCTTCTCTGCACTCTGCAACATCATTTGTATATTATGACAACCAAAACTGAATGCAGTATTCCAAGTGTGGCCTTACCAAGGCATTATAAAGCGATATTAACACTTCACGTGGTCTTGATTCTATCCCTCTGTTTATGCAGCCTAGAACTTGCAGTGTATCAGCAAATAACTTGACTCGGATTCATTTCAAAGCACCAGCAAAAGTTCTCATCACTAGTGTTAGGGTGTGTGTAAAAAGTATTTGTTGCTTGTGCAACAAGCAGAGCAGAAACACACAGGGAAGGAGATAAACGTGCAGCTCGTGTGAGAAAAATACTTTATATACAAGATAATAAGCAGTCTCGGTGTAGGTAAAACAGTCCAAGGTCATAAACAGTAATATCAGTCCAGTAAGTATCTTCCCTTACCAAAGCAAACAGACTTTAGTAACTCTTGGTATACAGTACCATATAACAACTCAGTCTAACACCAATCAGCAGAAAGACGCAGGAAGCAACAGGAACAATCAGGAAGAACGAACGCTTCTCTGCGCTGCTTATTTATGCACTGTAGCCTAATTACAGGGTTCAGCAAACCCTGATTACGTGGCTCAGTTGTTTCTTAAAGAAACAGATATATTGCCTGACCAACAAGTTAGGAGTAAGCTACAAGCTGAACCTAACAACTAGAAAGCAATACAATTGAAAAGTATGCTGACGCCAGCCTGCAGCACAGCTTCATTAATCAGCTCCCCAAAGGCGTCTGAACTAAGACAGTCTTCCAGTTTCAAGAAGATTTTAAATTAAACCTCACCCTTCCCTCCCTCATCCTGCCTTAATCCGCCCGCCAAAGGGGAAACTTTTCGTAACGAAAGCTCAGATTGCCTTGTGCTGCCTGATCCGATGCACAATCGTTCATCAGCCAGCGTGGCTGAGTTTCAAACCGTGCAGGCATTTTCAAACCCTTCAGGGTTTTTTTTTTTTTTTTTTTGGAAAGTTTTCCTCCTTCTCTAAACTTTACATCTTTAAGATTCGTCAATAATTCTTTTGGTTCCTTGGTTTCTTTCATTTTAAAATGCAGGCCTCTGTGAAATCAGGAGCTAGACATCAAACGCATTGGAAATGGACTGAGGAGACATGCAGGGGTGGGTTCTAAAATTTTTTACTATCGGTTCTGTGGGCGTGTCTTATTTTCTGGGTGTGGTTTGATGGTCATGTGACAATTCTTTAGGATTTAGCAGAGGTACTGGTCTATCAGGCTTTTAACTGCTTGCAGAGCTGTACCGGTCTACTCATTTGTTCTTGGAGCGTTCCGGTCTAGCCATTTATTTTTGGAGGCACTGGTCTACTCATTTGTTTTTGGAGACACCAGTCTACCCATTTGTTTTTGGAGGCACTGGTCTACTCATTTGTTTTTGGAGACACCAGTCTACCCATTTGTTTTTGGAGGCACTGGTCTACTCATTTGTTTTTGGAGGCACCGGTCTACCCATTTGTTTTTGGAGGCACCGGTCTACTCATTTGTTTTTGGAGGCACCAGTCTACCCATTTGTTTTTGGAGGCACCGGTCTACTCATTTGTTTTTGGAGGCACCAGTCTACTCATTTGTTTTTCAAGTGCACAGTCTACCACCAAACTGCCTTTTAACACTGATCAGCTGTAGGGCGGCCCTTTGAAGCTCCGCGGCAAGGGTTTAAACAGTTTTTTTCCTTCTAGCTGATTAGCTAGGACTCAGCGAATAGATTGGAGGCGGGGCCAAATAAAAGGTAAGAATAACACAGGGGGGGCGGGAGGGCCCAGCTCCTGAACAAAGAGAACCGGTTCAATGACGTCATATTGTCACCGCTACCGGCTCAGCCGAACCGGTAGAGGGTTCGAGGCCCAGCTCCCGAACAAAGAGAACCGGTTCGGTGACGTCATATCATCAACGCTACCGGTTCGGCTGAACCTGGCCGAACCGGGAGGAACCCACCACTGGAGACATGGAATTGTGGAGATGTTACTCGGCTTCTGAGAATACAGGTAGTCCTCGATTTATGACCACAATTGGGGGCCGACATTTCTGTTGCTAAGCGAAACATTTGTTTAAGTGAGTTCCCCCCACCCCCCCTTTTCCGACCTCTCTTGCCACAGTGTTAAAGTGAATCACTGTAGTTGTTCAGTTAGCAACCCGGTTGTTAAGTGAATCTGGCTTCCCCGTTGACTTTGCTTGTCAGAAGGTTGCAAAAGGTGATCACATGACCCCAGGACACTGCAACTGTCATAAATATGGAACAGTTGCCAAGCATCCGAATTTTGATCACGTGTCCATGGAGATGTGGCAAAGATCATAAGTGTCAAAAACAGTTATCAGCCGCAGTTAGTCCTTGACTTATAACTACAATTGGGATAGGATTTTCCATTACTAAACTACTGGTGGATGGTTATTAAGTGAATCACACCCAATTGTATGACCTTTTTTTGCCATGGTTGGTAAGCGAATCCTTGCAATTATTAAGCAAAGCTGGCTTCTCCCATTGACTTTGATTTTAAGAAGCCAGCTGGGAAAGTCGTAAATGGAGATAGCAATAGCACTTAGATTTATATACCGCTTCTTGGTGCTTTACAGCCAGGGGTGGGTTCTCAATTTTTTTACTACCGGTTCTGTGGGCGTGGCTTATTTTGTGGGTGTGGCTTGATGATCATGTGACAATTCTTTAGGATTTAGCAGAGGTACTGGTCTACCAGGCTTTTAACTGCTTGCAGAGCTGTACTGGTCTACCCATTTATTTTTGCAGGCACCGGTCTACTCATTTGTTTTTGGAGGCACTGGTCTACCCATTTATTTTTGCAGGCACTGGTCTACCCATTTATTTTTGCAGGCATCGGTCTACTCATTTGTTTTCTTTTAACACTGATCAGCTGTAGGATGGCCCTTTGAAGCCCCACGGCAAGAATTTAAACAGTTTTTTTCCCTCTAGCCATCAGCTGGGACTCAGGAGGCAGCAATAGATTGGGGGTGGGGCCAAATAAAAGGTAAAAATAATGCAGGGGGAGTGGGGGTGGTGGCGGGGGGTGGCGGGGGCCCCCCAGAACCAGTTCGGTGACATCATACCGTCATCGCTACCGGCTCGGCGGAACCGGGAGGAACCCACCACTGTTTACAGCCCTCTTTAAGAGATTTATAGAGTCAGCAACTTGCCCCCAACAACCTGAGTCCTCATTTTACCGACCTTGGAAGGCTGCAAGGCTGAGTTAACTTTGAACCTGATGAGATTTGAACTGCCAAATTGCAAGCAGCCGGCAGTCAGCAGAAGTAGCCTGCAGTACTGCATTATAACCACTGGGCCATCACACATCATATGACCCTGGGGTGTTGAAACCATTGTAAATACACACCAGTTGCCAAGCACCCAAATTTTTGCTACTGTGACCACAAGGATGGTGTGACAGTCATTAGCATGAGAACTGGTAACAGTAACAGAGTTGGAAGGGACCTTGGGGGTCATCTAGTCCAACCCCCTGCCCACACAGGAAATCTGTACTAGGGATTCGAACGCCGAACTGCCGACCTTTGTGATCGACAAGCTCAGTGTCTTAGCCACTGAGCCACCTAGTTCAGGCTTACAACTGGTTGTAAGTCACATTTTCAGTGCTGCTGTAACTTTGTACAGTCACTAAACAAATGGTTGTAAGTAGAGGACTCCAGTGAAACTACTAGGTTGGATAAAAAAAAGCCGTATTACTTTTAACACAACATGAGAACAGGCAGGGGTGAATAGCATAGCGTGTGTGAATAGGATCATAATTTCTACCATTCTACCATCAGGTTGCTGAAGAAACACTACCCATATAAATCAATGAATGAATAAATCAACAAAACTTTCTCTCTAAACTTCCACACAAAGGCAAATATTTCAAATGCAATTTGTATCAGCTTTTCTGCACAAACCTTGAATAATGCACAGTAAATCTCTCCTTCGGTGGATTTCAATATTGCATACAGACCTGGGAGCTTAAAATATCTCGGATTTCATGGAAACGATGCAAAATAATCACCCAAATTCACTGGAGTTTACTTCTGAGTAATTAGTTATTTATTGAAGTCAGTAGCTCCTGCAAATTTTGCCTTATTCCCTGGTAAGGATTGGGTACTTTAGCATAGATTACACCACTTGAAGAGCAAAAAAAAAGTTGATCTGAATTTGAACGTGCTTTCTAAATAACTTTTAGGGTTAAAATAGTCAGATCACATCTTTATCGCCTTCAAGGTAATCTAAAGGTCTTTTTTTTTAAAAAAAAAAATTCGCAAAGTTCTTATTGCTTCTCTCGGCAGAAAACTTGAGGAGTAAAATTAGCTCTTTGCTGACTGCTCGACTTTGCTTTATCTCCTTTGGCTCAGAGAGATCTGAAAAGTAATTTAGTCTCTGCATTGGGCTGAAATTAAAAAGAAATAAGACCTGTGGCCTTGATATGGCATGAACGGGCTTTGAAAACGATGCAAATAAGAATCATCCACAGCGATGATGTTGTTTGAAGTGGGAAGAAGGAAAGAAAACTTTTAATTTAAGTTTGATTTTTAGCCAGGATCAGGGCAAATCGGTGGACACGTGGCTTCTTTTGCAGAACCAGAAATCTGCCCACAAGTGTTGTTCTTAAAATGAATATTTTTTCCCTCCAAGTAAGGATTTTTGAGCCTGGAAATCTTTCTGAATTACATACTTAGCAAAAAACATTGTTCAGTGAAAAGCATGCATCCCCCAGCAGTTAAAATATAAACGTATCCATAAAGCAAATAGTTTTGTGGTCTGAGACTTGTTATTTAAAACATCCCAATCTAAGGAACACAAAGCTGGCCTGGACCATTATTTCCCTTAATCCACAATCCCGAAACCGGCAGCTTTTAACTCACCAAGACTTGTCCAGTTTGAAGTCCCATTCCAGAAGAGCATGCCAAAAGGAAGGCCATCATTCCATTGTCTTGAAAGTGCTAAAATTATTTTCCAACACTGGAAAAAAAAAAAGGAGAGAAAAGGGGGGAAAAAAAGAAAAAAAAAAAAAAAGAAGACACGCTGCACCAATAGGAAATTCCCAGGAATTTTTCTGTTGATTATTTGCTCGCTAGATTAAAACAAAACACACCCCAAAGTCCAGGGATCCAGATATATTTTCCTGGGGGATGCCTAAAACGTTTTGATTTTCATCCATGAAAATCTTGGCTGGTGAGGAGACAGAAATACAGTTGGGAAGGGAAGTCCACCCATGTGAGCTGAAAGAAGGGGAGGAAAAGGCCACGCACTGGACACCCTTCAGACTGATAGATTTCAGGAAATCCAAACATTTAAACAGGAAATCTGAATACTAGATAAACATTCTATAATCTCCAGTGTAAGCTTGGAACTTGGCGGGTTAACCCTTCCGTGGCTGAGAGCTGGAGAGAAAAACTCAGTCAGAGGGGCTTTTTTTGTAACGGGATCTCTTTAACAGTTCCCTCTTTGCTTCCATGAGCCAACAGCGAGATCTTGCTCTGAATGCCTTTCTCCCTTCCCTACCCCCATTTATTTTTAAAAAGTTACTAGCATCTGGTCAAAGAAATTTAATTTTTTCTTTCTCTCTTTCTCTCTCTCTCTCTCTCTTTTCCTCAATGTCTGAATCACTACCCAGCAAAGCTTTAGGGAATAAGGCATGGGAATGTTGTGGCTAATATTTTCCATCAGACAGACATATCTTAGGAAAAAGAAAAAGAAATTGTGTATCTTCCACAGGTCCATCTAGAGCAAGGGTGTCAAACTCAAGGCCCGGGGGACAGATCCGGTCTACAGAGTGCTTAGATCTTGCTCGCGGGGCTACCCTGGAAACAGCAAAGGACCAGCCCGTGGTGCCTCTCTGTCCAAAATGTGGACTTTGCTGTCTTCAAAAGAGTGGCCTGTGTCTTTTAAATGCAGATGGACTGATGCATCTTGTCTTGATGGGTTTGTTCTCCTATGTTGTGCCATGCGTTTGTGAAGTGGCTGTTTTATTTCCCCATTGTGCAGATCAGCACATGGCTCACTGCATTGTACTGTATATACCAGGTCGCTCAGTTTGTGTTGGGGTGGACACTCCTTGATCTCGTCTTCCTCTGCTGGAGACAATGGATCTCCCCAGCCCCACCCAGGTCACCACAGGTACCGCCAATACAAGTGATGTCGAGTTGGCCATGCCCACCAGGCCCCCTGAGGTCAAACCCTGATGTGGTCCACAATGAAATTGAGTTTGACACCCCTAAACTAGAGAGTCAGTTTGGTCCACTGGGTAAAGCATCAGAATTAGAAAGTGGGAGACCGTGGGTTCTAGTCTCACTTTAGCCATGAAAGAGAGCTGGGTGATTTGGGGCCAATCACTAGGAGCCTGGGAGTTCTAGTCATACCTTAGATCTCAAAGACAGTTGAGGGACTTTGGGCTAATCAATAGGAGACTGTGAGTTCTAGTCTTGCCTTAAGCATGAGAGCTGGCTGGGTGTCTTTGGGCAATTACTAGGAGATTGTGAGTTCTAGTCCCACTTTAGGCATGAAAAGTGGATGGAGGACTTTGGGCCAGTCACTCTCTCTCAGCCCAACCCACCTCACAGGATTATTGTTATGGGGGAAAATAGAAGGAGGAATGTGTGTTGGATATGTTCACCACCTTGAGTTATTTGTCAAAATAATAAATGTGGAATACCAATAAATATATAAAAATCTTCCTTACCAATGGTTCTTTCCATTCATTCATGTAATTTTCCCATTTTATTGGGTCTCTTCTCTCCTGCCACGGCTTTATGCCAGCTGGTTTTATATCTCAATTTTGCAGCTAGAAAGGTTAATTTCAGGATCTTATCTGTAGATTAATTTTATTAGCTTTCTGGTTCTCTGCACTGCATGAAAAGAGTGAAAGAAAGAAGAAAAATGGCACCGCTATAATAACTTTTTGCAATCTAGTAGACCTTATTTTATATATATGTTATAATGATGTACGAGAAATCAAAATCTCTTCCTGCAGGCTCAGAGATACAGCTCCAGGAGTCACTCTGTTCTCCCAAAACCCTAATAAATTAACTCATACTTTATTTCCCAACTTTTTAACTTAACCAGGGCCAGAAAAGTCAAAATGATGGCCACAATGATGGAAGCTCTGGCCATTTTTTAAAACATTTGCTTTGCTTGGCCAACAGCCTTTTATATAGGCATATTAAATGATAAATAGATGTGGTGGCTCAGTGGCTAAGACGCTGAGCTTGTCGATCGAAAGGTCGGCAGTTCAGCGGTTCGAATCCCTAGTGCCGCGTAACGGGGTGAGCTCCAGTTACTTGTACCAGCTTCTGCCAACCTAGCAGTTTGAAAGCACGTAAAAAATGCAAGTAGAAAAATAGGGACCACCTTTGGTGGGAAGGGAACAGCGTTCCGTGTGCCTTTGGCGTTTAGTCATGCCGGCCACATGACCACGGAGACGTCTTTGGACAGCGCTGGCTCTTTGGGTTTGAAACGGAGATGAGCACTGCCCCCTAGAGTCGGGAACGACTAACGCAAGTTGTAGGCTGGTGCCCGTGCGTGCAGCTCGACTTGCGTGAGTGGTCGGCCGGCACACTTGTACATATGTGCATAGCTCAGTTTGTGGAAGTTGAGCTGCACACACATGCACCACTCAGACAAGTTGAGCTGCGCTGGCACATGCGTGCCGACCTGCCACTTATGTGGACCAGTTCCCCTCTCCCCCCCCACAGCCCCCCCCCAAGCTGCAAAAGTTGGGGACTGCTGGTTTACCGCATGCTCCAAAACCCGTTGTGTAGATTGTGTCCATCCATTCTCCTCCCCAATGCGTAGAAGTTAACAGCAACAATATCCAACGTAAAAGCGAATCCAGGAGAAAGAGAATATTATGAGCCGTGGTAGCACAGTGGTTAGAGTGCAGTACTGCAGGCTACTTCTGCTGACTGCCAGCTGCCTGCAATTTAGCAGTTCAAATCCCACCAGGCTCAAGGTTGACTCAGCCTTCCATCCTTCCGAGGTGGGTCAAATGAAGACTCAGATTGTTGGGGGCAAGATGCTGACTCTGTAAACTGCTTAGAGAGGGCTGTAAAGCACTATTATACTCCGCTTATTTTTCTCTTGAGCAGAGAAGACAAATCCTTGCTCCCGACTGATGTTCCCACAGGGTTCTTTCCTGCTATGTACTTTTTACAGTGACAGAAAGCAAAATTCTGCAACTAAGAGCTTACTCAGTCCTGGATTTCATAATAGGGTCCTTGGCAAACGATAGTAGAAATGACTAAAACTGCACTGAGAGAAAGCGAATAAACATTGACAGCCCGGTTACTACATAAACAGAGTTTTAATCATCACATTCAGCAATGAACCACCTTAAGGACTGTCTATGGAGATTCTCAGTCAACCAGGTCCAAGAGCTGAAGAAGCTTCTTGGATGAGAAGCAAAACATCTTCAAAGAAAAAACAGAAAGTCCAGTTGCCTCTTGAAAAAGCACCTTTGGGACAGCTTAAGGATTCCTTGCTGGGTTGGGAAAAAAATGTTTTGTCTTCTGCCTTTTGGAATTTAGCCCAGTTTTTGCTCCTTCTCTTTAAATGAGGAGTCTTCAGGCTGTGATCCTTTGTGACAGAATAACAGCATAACAGTGTTGGACCTTGGAGGTCTTCAAGCAGGAGACCCCATACCATTTCAGACAAACGGCCGTCCAATCTCTTCTTAAAAACCTTGAGTGATGGAGCACCCACAACTTCTAGTGGCAAGTCGTTCCACTGATTAATTTGTCCTAAGTGTCAGGAAGTATCAGAAGGGAAATTTGGCTCCCGCAGTTAGTTACCACCCATTGCTTCATGCTCTCCCTTTCATTCTGGTTCCTTTTCCTCTTTGTCTAGTGTAGAAGCAAAATGCCTCTTCATGTGCATCTACAACATACAGGTCATCCCTATGACCCACCCACCCGGTTCATTCAGAAGGCAGATCCTAGAAACTGAATTTTAACAGCAGTGTCTCTAAACCAAACATTGCCCTTTTGTTAACCTGATTATCTCTCTGAAATGGTATTGCACTGCTGACTGGAATAAAGACAAGAACTCCCGACATTTTATGGAAGCATGGGACTGTGACTTCAGTTCAGAACTAAAGAAGCTTCTTGGATGAGAAGTGAAATGTTTTCAAAGGGAAAGGGGAAAGGGGAGGGGAGAAGGAGGAGGAAGAAGAAAAGGAAGAGGAGAAGGAGAAAAGGAGGAGGAGGAGGAGAAGAAGAAAAAGGAGAAGGAGGAGGAGGGGGAGAAGAAGAAGAAGAAGAAGAAAAAAGAAGAAGAAGGAGGAGGAGGAGGAGGAGGAGGAGGAGGAGGGGAGGAGGAGGAAGAGGAGAAGAAGAAGGGGAGGAGGAGGAGGAGAAGAAGAAGAAGGGGAGGAGGAGGAGAAGGAGAAGAAGGAGAAGAAAGGAAGGAGAAGGAGGAGGAGAAGGAGGAGGAGGAGAAGGGGAGGAAGAGGAGAAGGAGAAGGAGAAGAAGGAGAGGAGGAGGAGAAGGAGAAGGAAAAGGAGGAGAAAAGAAGGAGGAGGAGGAGGAGGAGGAGGAGGAGGAGAAGGGGAGGAGGAGGGGGAGGAGGAGTGACAGGAGAGATAGATTATGAGTCATTGTGTGTTTTTCTGTCACTCCAAACTGATTTGAAAGTAAATCAAACTTCCCCAAAAAGACCTAACCCCATCTGCAAATAAAAAGGCAACAGCTACATCCAAAGGAGTTTCAACAGCAACTTTAATCAACTTTAATGTTCGGTTTCCAAGATCATTCCGTTATTTGCTTAATAGAGTAAACGTTATTTTTTTTTAAATCACTCTGAGTACATTAGAAAGATGGTTCGTATCAGTTCAGCTTTTCTGGACTCCCTGCCTCTGCCGATCTTTCTTTTGTGTAATAGCTTTGTAATGGCTTTTTAATCGTGAGTGTTTCTGTTAGTTCGCAAATAAGATAATTCTGCACGTTAACAGTTAGATTAGATTAGTCAAAGACCAATTGTTTGTGGCAGGAGACTTCAACCCTTGCGATACAAGGGCTGCTCTCCGGAGAAGACGTTGATGAGGCTAATGGTTTTCCTAGCTTGGACCAGACCTGAAAATACTGCAGATGAGTGGGAGAATAGAATAGCTTAATGGTAAAAACAGCTTCTGGCCATGATCCAACCAAGATTGAAGCCTGCTGGAGCCAACTGAAACCCTATAACCTATTAAGCACTAAAGTGTTGTGAACCTTGTGCTGGATTTTGGCCTACAGCAATTAGCTAGAAGAGTGAAATTCAAACACTGAGGTTCAATTCCTTGGTATCAAGAGATATTTTAAGAATCAATAGACACCATCTTTGGAAACGGTTTCTCCCATCCCGCTGTCCTCTCTAAACTACTAATCATCATTGACCATGGATGACGGGGGAGGGAAGAAATTAATTTAGTCTATACAGGTAGTCCTTGATTTACAACAGTTTGTTTAGTGATCATTCCCTATGTCAGGGAAATACTGACCAGCTGCTACAATGATATAAGGCAGGGAATGAGTCAGCAAGGTTTTTGGGCTGATACAACTTTAAGAGGCTGTATATATAAGAGAGGCCCTGTGAGGGCATCCTCTCTCTCCGTGTGTGCTTCTGTGCTGTAGTTGATGATTTATTGCCTGACTTTGCCTAGTATGTGTATGTATATATTCCTTGAAGATAAACCACTATTTGAAAGACAAACCTCTGTTTACTGTATTTTGCTCCTGGGTTGTCTCAAAATAGTCACACTGTGCGCACTCTGACAGATATTTTAAGAATCAATAGACACGATCTTTGGGAACAGTCTCTTCCATCCTGCTGTCCTCTCTAAATTACTAATCAGCATTGACCATGGATGGCAGGGGAGGGAAGAAATTAATTTAGTTTATACAGGTAGTCCTTGATTTACAACAGTTTGTTTAGTGATCATTTGAAGTTACAATGGCACTGAAAAACAAACAAACATATGACCGCTTTTCACACTTACGACCCTTGCAGTATTCCCACGGTCATGGGATCCAAATTTGGCCATTTGGCAACTGGCTCATAGTTACGATGGTTGCAGTGTCCTGGAGTCATGTGATGAACATGTTCTGACAAATGGGGAATCCAGATTCACCCAAAAACCATGTTACTAACTTAACAACTACAATGATTCACTTAACAACTGTGACAAGAAAGGTCATAAAATGGGGGCAAAGCTCACTTAACAAATGGTTCGCTCAGCAACAG
The DNA here is from genome assembly GCF_059756535.1 of Pantherophis guttatus. Taxonomy (NCBI): domain Eukaryota; kingdom Metazoa; phylum Chordata; class Lepidosauria; order Squamata; family Colubridae; genus Pantherophis; species Pantherophis guttatus. The sequence continues at coordinate 203,689,118 of NC_142065.1, forward strand.
AAATTTTGGTCATAAGTCGAGGACTACCTGGGTTTGAATGCAAGCTAACCTGTAATTGTGCACCTTTGAACCTATACATGAATTGAAATTCAGGTAACTTTTGGTAAACATCTCCCCAAAATATATATTCAGTTATGTCTGCCTAGCCCCGTGATGGCGAACCTATGGCACGGGTGCCACAGGTGGCACACAGAGCCATATCAGTGGGCACGCAAGTGTTGCCGTAGCTCAGTTCCAGCGCACATGCATGCACCGGCCAGCTGATTTTTGAGCCTTCCGGTCCCACCGGAAGTTGGGAAATGGGCTGTTTCTGGCCTCCGGAGGGCTTCCGGGGGAGGGAGGAAGGCTGTTTTCGCCCTCCTCAGGCTCCTAGAAAGCCTCTGGAGCCTGGGGAGGGTGAAAAATGGGCCTACTGGGCCCAACAGGTCATTCTGTGCTAAAAGCAGGGGGTGGGGGGGCGGCGGCGCAGGAGGGGACGTGGCACATGCACGGAGGTGGGGCGCATTGAATTATGGGTGTGGGCATGCACGTGGGCAACCTCCCCGTGCTCCCCCCGCTTTTGGCACGCGACGGCAAAAAAGTTAGCCATCACTGGCCTAGCCTTTTGAAAGCATGCAAATGCAAGTAGATAAATAGGTACCACTTTCGGTGGGAAGGTAATAGCTTTCCATTTGTCTTGGATTATAGCCATGCTGGCCACATGACGACAAAAATGTCTTGAGATAACACCGGTTTCCTCAGCTAAGAAATGGAGATGAACACCACCCCCTAGAGTTGGACATGACTGGACTGGGAAAATCTTTACAGCTCCCCCCTATCGCCCCCTTCCTTCCTTCCTTCCTTCCTTCCTTCCTTCCTTCCTTCCTTCCTTCCTTCCTTCCTTCCTTTCCTTCCTTTCCTTCCTTCCTCTCTTCCTCCCTTCCTTCCTTCCTTCCTTCCTTCCTTCCTTCCTTCCTTCCTTCCTTCCTTCCTTCCTTCCTTCCTTCCCCTTTGCACCAGTGGTGAAATTCAGCCGGATCTATCTGGATCGCGCAATCCGGTAGGGCCGGCAGTGGGAGGCTCTGCCCACCCGCCCGGACATCATCATGTCTCGTTTTTGACCCTCTGCACATGTGCAGAAGACTCTGCGCATGTGTGGAGGAGGCTCACACGCTCACATTTGCGATCCGGTAGTGAAGGTAAGTGCATTTCACCCCTGCTTTGCACCTTTGAATTATTTCTACCTTTTTTACTTTCTTTTAGTTGGTGTTAGTTTTTATTATTGTAATTATCATCTGTAATAAAATTCCTTTAAAAAAGTAAGTGGATTCGGGATAAAAACTGCTTTAATTGAACTTAACTTGAAGCCAATTAAGTTCACTCAATGAAATTAATATGATTACTCCCCAAGTGCTTTTTTATTATTTTCCTTTGTGCCCTATTAAAAATTACAACTGAGCAGCAACAGCTGGAGATCTCTGAAAGTGTCATTTATAGATGGTACAGGATATCTTAACTGCAGTTCTTTTTCAACCTTGGCTGCTTTAAGATATGTGTACTCCGACTTCCAGAATTCCTCAGCTAGTCATGCTGGCTGGGGAATTCTGGGAGTTGAAGTCCACACGTCTTAAAGGGGCTAAGGTTGAGAAACCCTGTTCCTATTGGTCAACCACAAAAACACCCACCTTCCTTCCCTACTCAAAATTAGCTAGAGTTAAGCAGGCAATTCACATGCACAAACTATGTTTTCCAGAGTTGCTGTCTTTTCCAGATGGAAATAGAATAGAATAGAATAGAATAGAATAGAATAGAATAGAATAGAATAGAATAGAATAGAATAGAATAGAATATAGGAGTGGAGTGGAATAGAATAGAATAGAATAGAATAGAATAGAATAGAATAGAATAGAATATAGGAGTGGAGTGGAATAGAATAGAATAGAATAGAATAGAATAGAATAGAATAGAATAGAATAGAATAGAATAGAGTAACAGAGTTGGAAGGGACCTTGGAGGTCTTATAGTCCAACCCCCTACTCAAGCAGGAAACTTATACCATTTCAGACAAATAGTTATCCAATCTCTTCTTAAAAACTTCCAGTGTTGGAGCATTTACAGCTTCTGGAGGCAAGTTGTTCCACTAGTTAATTGTTCTCACTGTCAGGAAATTTCTTTTTAGTTCTAAGTTGCTTCTCTCCTTGATTAGTTTCCACCCATTGCTTCTTGTCCTGCCCTCAGGTGCTTTGGAGAATAACTTGACTTCTTCTGAGTGGCAACCCCTGAGATATTGGAACAATGCTATCATGTCCCCCCTAGTCCTTCTTTTCATCAAACTAGACATGTCCAGTTCTTGCAACTGTTCTTCATATGTTTTAGCCTCCAGTTTTCTAATCATCTTTGTTGCTCTTCTCTGCACTCTTTCTAGAGTCTCAACATCTTTTTTTACATCGTGATGACCAAAACTGGATGCAATATTCCAAGTGTGGCCTTACCAAGGCATTATAAAGTGGTATTAACACTTCACGTGATCTTGATTCTATCCCTCTGTTTATGCAGTCCAGAACTGTGTTGGCTTTTTTGGCAGCTGCTACACACGGCTGGCTCATATTTAAGTGATTGTCCAGTAGGACTCCAAGATCCCTCTCACAGTTACGACTATTGAGCGAGGTACCACATATACTGTACCTGTGCATTTGGTTTTTCTTGTCTAAATGAAATAGAGGATTAAGCCTATGATAGGATCCACCTGTGCTTCCAATGAGTTATCCAAAATGAATTCCTTAGAATGATCTTTTATTCTGCTAGTCCTCAGAGCTTCTATCATCATCATCATCATCATCATCATTGTCATCACTTCTACCACTCTCATCATCCGTTCTGAGACGCAGAAGTGTTTTAAAAAATTATAGGCATTTTCGGTTTTGAAAAGAAGAAATGTTGCTTTTATTTCCTTTGTGTCTTTGTCTGCAACAGAATCAGAAACATATGTTTTACATGATCTCGATTCCTCAAAATAGATTTCCCTCTGAGTCAAGTTTAAATGATTGTGCAATATTGCAATTTGAAGACGAGCTACGGACTCTTCATTGATGAATGGACCTTTAGCTCTTTAGCTGTAATTTGGACTGTTCATATCAATATCCTTTAAGGCAGGGGTGAAATTCAAAACTTTTCCCTACCGGTTCTGTGGGCATGGCTTGGTGGGCATGGCAGGGGAAGGATACTGCAAAATCCCCATTCCCTCCCCACTCCTGAGGGAAGGATATTGCAAAATCTTCATTCCCACCTCACTCCTGAGGGAAGGATATTGCAAAATCTACATTTTCACCTCACTCCTGAGGGAAGGATATTGCAAAATCTACATTTCCACCTCACTCCTGAGGGAAGGATATTGCAAAATCTACATTTCCACCTCACTCCTGAGGGAAGGATATTGCAAAATCTCCATTCCCATCCCACTCCTGAGGGAAGGATATTGCAAAATCGCCATTCCCACCCCATTCCAGTTGAAGGATACTGCAAAATCCCCATTCCCTCCCTGCTCCTGAGGGAAGGATATTGCAAAATCTCCATTCCCACCCCACTCCTGAGAGAAGGATATTGCAAAATCTCCATTCCCATCCCGCTCTTGGGCCATCCAGAGGTGGTATTTGCTGGTTCTCCCAACTACTCAAAATTTCCGGTACCAGTTCTCTGAACTGCTTAAAATTTCTGCTAGGGGTTTTCCAGAACCTGTTAGAACCTGCTGGATTTCACCCCCTGCTTTAAGGGGAAAAAATATTACAGGTAGTCCTCAACTTACAACAGTTCATTTAGCAACCATTCAAAGTTACAGCAGCAACGAAAAAAATGACTTATGGCCATTTTTCACACTTATGACCACTGCAGCATCCCCATGGTCATGTGAACAAAATCCGGAGGCTTGGCAACTGGCTCGTACTTTTGCGAACTTCTGACAAGCAAAGTCAATGAAGAAGCCAGGTTCACTTAACAACCATCTTACTAACTTAACAACTGCAGTGATTCACTTAACAACTGTGGCAAGAAAGGTCATAAAATGGGGCAAAATTCACTTAACTAATGTTTCTCTTAGCAACAGAAATTTTGGGCTCATTTGAGGTCATAAATTGAGGACTACCTGTATTCCATCCATACCATCTTCTCCAAACTTGAGTATTGATAGGAGCCTTTTCTCAAAGATTATTAACAGTATACAGTAGTGGCCTTGGATTATTCCCATCGATGGATGTTATTTGCTGGGAAACCAGGCTGATCGCTGTCATTCCCTCTCTTGGCACTTGCTCTGTAATGGCCCAGAGCTCTCGCACCCTCAGCAAGAGTATTTAGCAGTGTTTGCACCTTTTGCTAATACACAAAGTGGCACAAGATGTTTCCCGTGGGCGGTGGCATTACGCAGAATCACAACACCAGCTGGCGTAGACAAGCGTGTGTGTATGCAATAGGAAGGAGAGCACTCTGCAGCTGATCTGCACCCTTTTGAGATGGGGGTGGGAAGAGGCAAACGGATTTCTGTTGGCAAAGACAGGGAAAAATGGGGGGGGGGAGGAAGAGCCTTTAGAAATAGCAATAGCACTTAGACTTATATACCGCTTCACAGTGCTTTCACAGCCCACTCTAAGCGGTTTACAGAGTCGGCCTATTGCCCCCAACAATTTGGGTCCTCATTTTAGCCATCTCAGAAGGATGGAAGGATGAGTCATCTGTTGTGGCCCCGCCCTCTGAGCCTATCTCATCGGAGGAAGAAAGCTCCGAACATGAGGAAGAGGAGTCAGCCAGGCCTCCCTCTCCAGGCCCCTCCCCTCTGGCACTGTCTCAGGTGCCGGCCGAGGGAGAGGAGATTAGCCAGGAGCCAGGTGTCTCGAATGAGAGCGAAGGAGAGCCGTCATTCCTGGATGCACGCCAACAAAGGCATGATAAACGGTTGCAGCAGTTAAGGAGGCGTGCTAGGGATTAGAACTGAGTCACTGGACCACACCCCAGAGACTATATAAGAGAGGGTGGTGGCTGGTAAAACTCCGTGACGAACAAAAACTAACTTTGGCTAGTCACTTGAACAACATCTGAAGCTGCCGAAAGGGATATTGTTTTGCTGGACTATTTGCAATGCGTATGTAATTTTATGTTATCTGTTTCAGTAAAAGCTCTTGGCAGACGGTGATTATATTGCTGCCAAGTTTGAGATAACGACCTGTGTGCATGCCAAGTACTTTCTTAACCCTCGGCTGGCTGTGTTTGTGTGTGTGTGTGGACGGGGACAGATCAGTCATCGTTGAGCCTGGTGAGATTCGAACTGCCAAATTGCAGGCAGCTGGAATCATCTTTAAAATCTATATGCTTAACATGTGAAGTTACAACTGACCCCAAAAAAGGGGACTTATGACCTTGATCCCAAATTCCGAAAGTCAGTCCTGCTCCTCCAGGTATATCACCACTGGGGTGAAATCTACTTACCTTCCTTACCGGTTCGGAAGCTCATGCGCCGCGTGCTCGCTTACTCGATTCACACGCATGCACACGTGCCTCGTTAAAACCAGGAAGTATGACACCTGGGCGGGTGGGCGGAGCTTCGCTCTGCCATTGCTACCAGATTGCTGAACCACTGGCCAAGATCGCTATCAGATCGGGCGATCTGATCCTATCTGGGAGCATTTCACCCCTGGTCATCACACTTCGGGCACTTGGCAAGCTGGCCGCATTTACAGTTGAAAAAGCCAGATGTGCCAATCACCTGTGAGACTGAATTGTAGATGCATCTTAGGCATGAAAGCCAACTGGGTGACTTTGGACCAGTCACCAGGAGACAATGAGTTCTAGTCGCACCTTAAGCATGAAAGCCAACTGGGTGACTTTGGACCAATCACTAGGAGACTGTGAGTTCTAGTCCCACCTTAGGCATGAAAGCCGGTTGGGTGACTTTGGGCCAATCACTAGGAGACGGTGAATTCTAATCTCACTTTAGGGATGAAAGCTGGCTAGGTAAATTTGGGCCAATCAGGAAACGGTGAGTTCTAGTGCTTTCTCTTCTTGCCCTCTCGCTAGCAGACTAAAGGAGTTCATGGCGCCTACACAGAGCTGGACCCAACTCACTTTATTCCCCTGCCCCTGTGGCACACTTATTTACATTCAATTTCCAATTTCCAGTTAACCTCATATGGACCTCACAGGGACAGCAAATGGCCAGATGTGGTATTGAGGCTGTAAAATGCCCAGGTCTCTTCTAGATATTCTACAAGGGCAGCCTCATGTAGAGCACATTACCATAGTCCAGGGGTCAGCAACCTGTGGCTCTGGAGCCGCATGTGGCTCTTTCATCCCTCTGCTATGGCTCCCTGTCACCAGTCAGCTCCACAATTGATAGGGCTTTCAGTTAGGACAGGTAGAGGAAAAAGGATGCTGCACTAGGAGGAGACACTATGGTGGCAGGAACCGAACTTCCGGTTGGCTCCAGAATTAAACTGGGGGCTTCCGGTTAGAGCCTTTGTGGCTCTTTGAGTGTTTAAGGTTGCCGACCCCTGCCATAGTCCATTTGGGAGATGACCAGGGCAGGAATAACACAGTGGTTACTATCAATAAATTGTGTCTCTGTTGCTACTATTGCCAGATTGAAGAGAAAATGTTTGCAGCATTAGAAGAAATAGAGAATAATATTCTCACAGGAGCAGCCATGAATCTGGAACCCCGGAACAGCTTGCCTTCAGAAGTTGTAGGTACTTCATCACTAGTTTCTTAAGAAAAGACTGAACAGCCACCTATCTGAAATGGTATAGGGCAGTGATGGCTAAACTTTTTGCCATCGCGTGCCAAAAGCGGGGGGGGGGGGGAGCGTGGAGAGGGTCATACGCATGCGTGCCCACATCCGAAATTCTATGCACCCCTCCCCCGCCGTGCTCCCCCCACTTTTGGCACGCGATGGCACGGTGGGCCCGGTAGGCCCGTTTTTCACTCTCCCCAGGCTCCAGAGCCTTTCTAGGAGCCTGGGGAGGGCAAAAACGGCCTTCCCCACCGTGGAAGCTGGAAACAGTGTGTTTCCTGACTTCTGGTGGGCCCAGAGGACTGAAAATCTGCTGGCCGGAGCATGCATGTGTGCTGAAGCGGAGCTCACGTGCCCACTGATATGGCTCCATGTGCCACCTGTGGCACCCGTGCCATAGGGTCACCATCACGGGTATAGGGCAATGATGGCGAACCTATGGCACACATGCCACAGGTGGTACGCATTACCCTCTCTGTGGGCACGTGAGTTTTCACCCCAGTTCTGCTGCGCTGCGCATGTGCACGTCCCTCCCACCAGCCAACAGGTTGTCGGGTCTCTGCTGCGCATGCGTGAGGGGTGTGGCATGGGGGAGTATGCATGCATCGGGCATGGGGTTTGGTGGTGCACATGTGCGGGGGGTGCACATTGCATTTTGGGGGTTCGGGCGCACATGCATGCATTCACATGTGCTTGAATGCTTTGGGCACTCGGTCCGGAAAAGGTTAGCCATTGCTGGTATAGGGTCCCATACTTGAGCAAGGGGTTGGACTAGAAGACCTCCGAGGTCTCTTCCAGCTTTTTTCTGATTGCTTGAATCTGTTCTGTGCTCCAAGGACTTCCTACTCAAAGATTAAAATTGATGGGATGAATGTGTAATCTCTTTTTAGCCATTGGGCACATTTGTTAGGGCTATTAAAGATGAAGCTCAGAACATGCGATATTAAAATGCACTGAGGTTTATGGTAAACCTTACTCCAAATCTCATCAGCGTATCAGTCTTAGATTGCGTTGTTCCTTTTTTTAGATTCGGTTTCTGAAAATGAACAAATCAGCCTGACACTTTGGATGGGGAGCCCTAACAGGAGCTGGAACTCAACTGATTTCAAAGGAAACTGTGCATTAATAACCAGATGTAGAATTGCAGCCAACATTCTTAATACATTTGAATCATTTTTTCAGCTAATGAACTAATGTAATATAAGTCATACACATCAGTTATATAACATTTTAACTGATTTATATCTGTCTGTCTGTCTGTCTGTCTGCCTGCCTGCCTGCCTGCCTGCCTGCCTGCGTCTGTCTGTCTGTCTGTCTGTCTGTCTGTCTGTCTGCCTGCCTGCCTATCTATCTATCTATCTATCTATCTATCTATCTATCTATCTATCTATCTATCTATCTATCTATCTATCTATCTATCTATCTATCTATCTATCATCTCTAACTACATACCTATCACCCCCTAGTGGTGGGTTTCAAATTTTTTTACTACCAGTTCTGTGGGTGTGGTTTGGGCATGGCATGGCTTAGTGGGCGTGGCTTGTTGGGCATGGCAGGGGAAGGATGCTGTAAAACTTCCAATCCCTCCCCAATCCAGGGGAAGGTTACTGCAAAATCCCTATTTCCTCCCGATCAGCTGGGACTCGGGAGGCAGAGATTAGATGGGGGCGGGGCCAGTCAGAATTTTTACTACTGGTTCTCCGAACTACACAAACCTTCTGCTACTGGTTCTTCAGAACTGATCAGAACCTGTTGAAACCCACCTCTGCTATCTACCTATATTTATATATCATCTGTCTATATAACAGCTAGCTATTAGCTATTAGCTATTCTTTCTCTCTCTCTCTCTCTCTCTCTCTCTCTCTCTCTCTCTCTCTCTCTCTCTCTCTCTATCTATCTATCTATCTATCTATCTATCTATCTATCTATTATCTCTAACTACACACCTATCTACCTACTTATATTTATATATCTATCATCTATCATCTATTAGCTATTAGCTATTCTCACTCTCTCTCGCTCTCGCTCTCTCTCTCTCTCTCTCTCTCTCTCTCTCTCTCCCCCTCCCTCCCTCCCTCTCCCTCTTCCCCCCCCCTCGGAATAAGTTGCGTTATTTCCATTATTTTATTTGTTTCCTAGTACAATTTGATAGCTTATTAGTAACTTTGACTATCACTAAGTGTTCTATCTTTTTATTCTTGATGAATATATTTTATTCTCCTTATGTACCCTGAGAGCATATACACCAAAGACAAAATCCTTGTGTGTCCAATCACGCTTGGCCAATAAAGAATTCTATTCTAATAAAGAATTCTATTCATATTATCTATAAGAAATTGTTCTTACTGGCATCTGCAGAGCATAAAGTCACCTATTTTGGGCAACAGAATCAGACAATAGATGGGAAGAGTTGACCTTAAGTATCCACTGACTTTAGGAAGGGCAGAAAATCTAATCTGAGTTTGCACACATACACCAATGAAGAACAAAATATATCCCCTGCAGGGAACATTACAACAATCCAAGCGTAGATATTAACAGAGTCAGATAAGCTCCTGCTTCAATTCCTGCTTGACTGGCTGATTTCCATTGTTAGATATTTTGTCTCCTACTTAGAAGGAGATAGGAACAAAGCCAGACATGTACATTCAGCTAACAAGGGAATACAGTGTGGCTTATTAATATGCAAGCTTAGTGCAAAGTATACACATAGACGCAAACACACAAACTGTACAAGAAGTCAGCTCTCATAGACAAAGTCAAATTCTAGACAATTTGACCTCAATGAATCAAACTCCTTTATTATAGATTGAAAAAATTAAAAAATTTAAAAAATGAATACGGTGTAGGAAGTTAGCACCAACCCCTTTCCTAGAAGAATGATATATTTTAGGAAATATTAAAAAGGCAGAATATTATGTTTCCCTGGATGAGAAATGGAGAAGCATGTTTTAAAGACGAAGCAGCTCCCATCTTCCTGCCCCAACCCTTTTGTCAATGGGCCAGAGGCAGAAACTCAATCTTTGTCAATGGACCATCATCTGCAACACAATAGGACCCATCTAGCAACAGAAACTCAGCACATGGCACCTGGGAAGATTACATCAGCCAGCAAGGCTAGCTAAGACCCCCACCCCCTGGGAGTCTGACAACCGATCAGGATACTCTTTCAGGGCGCCAGGAAGTTCAAAGCCAGAGAGGGCATAAAACCCGGGGACTCGCTGCATCTCGCCCCTTTTCTGTTCAGGAACTCAAACCATGTGATCCTGTCCACCATTAAACCATCTTTCCAAGCAGATTCCATGTTTCCAGTGTCTTTTTTCCACTTGGAGCTGAACCCAGAAGGATATTTCTTCTAGCAACGGCATGGTTCTTCTCTCCACTCAAGCTCGATTATCTATACTGTAGTCTTAGGAGCACTAATAACTTTTCCTAACTAACTGGGACTTCATTAAAGTCCATTATTTTCCCCTCCTTGTCATCTTTTACAGTATCTGAAATACTTCGGCATTCTGCATTGCCTCCATCTGCAGCCCAGAGCAGTGTTTTCCTTTCTGTTGATTCTCTGTTGATCTCTTTGGCTTCAGCTGGGTCAACCTTCCTTCAGGTGTGCTTTCTCTGGCTGTGGATCATTTGGTACTCAACTATCTCAGCTGCTACCTCTTTTGTTCACATCCCATCTAGTCATCATTCATTCAAGCAGCATCGGCTGCCAAAGCTAGAAAAACCTCTGCATCTCACCCTGCTTTCTCTCTCCATTATGGATTCTTTATCCCTCTCCCTCCCTTCCCCCCTCCCTTCCTTGTCCGTCCGTCTGTCCATCCATCCATCCATCCATCCATTTCTAACCCGGTTTAATTGCAAGATTCTGGTGATGTAAACTTACAATAAAGTTACATCTAGTGGTTCGGCTTCTTAATTGGATTACTTCCTAAAGCTGACATCAAACTTGCAAGTCTGAAAGTACACTTCCTCCCATTTTTAGAGTCCAAGAAATTAGGAAGGGTCCCTTCTGAGATGTTTTAACACATCCACTTCCTTCTATGGACTTAATTGATGTTTGCCTGACCTTCAAAGCCAGAAGAACCTAACTATCTCACCCTGCTTTATCTTAACTGTTATGGATTCTTTTACCTCCTTCCTCCCTCCCTCCCTCCCTCCCTCTTCCTTCCCCTCCCTTCCGCCCTTCCCACCTTCCCTCCTTCCTTCATTCCTTCCCTCTCTCCCTCCTTCCATCCTTCCTCCCTCCCTCCCACTCCCCCTCCCCCTCCCTCCCTTCCTTTTTTCCCTCCCTCCCTACTTCCTCCCTCCCTCCCCTCCCTTTCTCCCTCCCTTCCCTTCCTCCCTCCCCCTCCTCCCTCCCTCCCTTCCTTCCCTCCCTCCTTCCTTTTTCTCTCCCTCCTTCCTTTTTCCCCCCTCCCTCCTCCCTTCCCCTTCCTTCCTTCCTTCCTTCTGCGGTTCCTCCCTCCCTCCCTCTTTCCTTCCTTCCTTCCTTCCTTCCTTCCTTCCTTCCTTCCTTCCTTCCTTCCTTCCTCCCCCCTCCCTCCCTCCCTCCCTCCCTCCCCCCTCTCTCTCTCTCTTTCTTTCTTTCTTTCTTTCTTTCTTTCTTTCTTTCTTTCTTTCTTTCTTTCTTTCTTTCTTTCTTTCTTTCTTTCTTTCTTTCTTTCTTTCTTTCTTCCTGCTGCCTGCCTGCCTGCCTGCCTGCCTGCCATGGTTCCTCCCTTCCTCCCTTTGTTTCTTTCCCAGCCTTAGATGCCTAAGCTAGAGAGTAAAAAATATATATATTGACTTGACAGTCACATGGAAGAATTTCTTCTTTCAAGGCAATTCAGCCTGGTAGACGTCTCCTTCAACTCCAAATGAATGTTAAAGCAGGAGAAAGGAGACACATAGTAAACATGGGAGAGCTAATTTCCCCCCTTTTTTTCCTCCCCAGAAATACAATGGAAGCCCCTTCCCTTGGCAGTGCTCAAAATACTGTATTCATTTTTGGAAACAGACCGAGGATGTTGGCTCTCCTCCTGCAACTTCTTGGTTTTAAAATGATTACATTATCCAAAGGCAGATGTACATAGTACATGTAATCACTAGATAATTTTTGAGATTTTTTTAAATGAGATGAGTACTTCCTAAATAAATAATGCATGCTGAATTATTTATAATTGAGATAAATGATTTTCTTTTCAGCTCCCTTTTGTATTTTTCTTTTCTTTTTTGAGGGTTTTTTTGTTTTTAAAAAAATGATAAGCTCAGATACAGTATTTGCATCTCTCTCCATTTCTGTCCCGTTATAACTTGAGGCTTGTTTTGTAATTCACAATGTAGAATGGAATTTGGAGAAGGTGCTCCTGTAATGAATATTTTATGGAGGAGGAACAAGGCAGAACAAAATCAAATCCTGTAGTCTAACTATAGCATCAGACAGAATGAAGCTTCCTCAAGCAGGAGATGTTTGGACAGTGATGGCTAACCTTTTTGTTGTCGTGTGCCGAAAGTGCGTGCCGGCACCCATAATGCAACGCCTGTGCAACCCCCCATGCCCCGCCCCCCCTGCACAAGCATGTGTGACACTCCCACCCCATTTTGGGCCTAGCAGGTCTCCTGGGACCAAAAACGGCCCAAGAGGGGGAGCCCTGCGCCACCCCCGTAATCCATTTTTGGTCCCAGGAGGCTGCAGGGAGGCCTGCTAGGCCCAAAACGGGCCATGAAGGGGGCCGCGTTACCCCCCGTGCTCTTCCCCTGCCTCCATGCATGTGCGTGCAACCCCGCTGCCCCATTTTGGGCCTAGCAGGCCTCCCTGCAGCCTCCTGGGACCAAAATGGGCCATAGGGGGTACGTGGGCCCAGGCTGGTGTGGTGCTGGGCCAGCAGCCTGTGCAGCTGGCGCTCCAGTCGGACAGTGAGGAGGCTGGAGAAGATGTGGTGCCAGAGGCAGGGATTCAGCCAGGGCCTTCAGAACCTCCAGAAGCTCCCTTAAGTGAAGAGGATGAAGAGGAGGAGCCTCTTCTCAATGCACGGGCGCGCAGAACTGCCAAAAGGCAGGAGTGGCTTCTCAGGAGGAGGTCTCCTCGAGAGTAAGGCTTGGGGCTAATTGGACACTCCCTTAGCCTATTTAAGGAAGAATGCCGCTTGCAGCAAACTGTAGGGAACAACTTTAGTTCAATCTCCTTTGCGTCTGGATTCTCTGCAAAATTGTTTCTCGGCTTTCTGCCAACTCTAGTAAGACTGTGATCACCTTATCTTAGAATTCTGGTAGGCTGTTAAGACAGTTTATTAACAGCCTTTGGTTGATAAAGACTGAGTTATTTGAGTAAAATAAACTTTGTATAGAGTTTGTGTGTGCTGTGTTCTTTGGGGTTCGTAGCTGGGGCAGAACAGGATGTCAGTTTCTGAGGAGGTTTTTTTGGTCTTTTTGTTTCCTTTTTGGCTTTTTGATTGTCTCTTTTGAATGGTAGGTAGGTGTTGTTTATCTCTATGTGCCTGTTATGGCTGATTTTTTTATGGCTAGAAATTCTCTAACATTTTTGGACTTAGGATGCTCACTGTTCATCCATGAACATGAGCTAGCAGTCAAAAGACATGAAGAAAACTCCTTAACTGCACAATGCATGGGTAGATTTCACCACAGTTTCAACTCTAGTTTAAACAACAGCCTAATCAAGGAACCACCAGGAAGACTTCCAGCTTCTAGTCTAACCACAATGAGAGATGGTACCACCTTATTCCTCAGCTGTGTAGCCAAATATCCTAGGTTGGCTCTGATTTCCTGGTTGGCCACCATGATCTTCCTAGAACAGGGGTGTCAAACTCGATTTCTGTATACACAAAGGATGCTTATTTTCTCTTTCTCATGTTCTCATGAGGCACAGCATCAGCTTGCAAGATTTTATGCAGGCTCTGAATTATTTCTTTAGTTCAGAAACAAGGCTGAATAATTGTGATGCCGAAGTTTAAAGGCATCATTTGACCCCAAAAATGGTTGGTTGCTTACAAGCAATTTGCAGATGAATGAGTCCCAAGCAGTAGACCAGCAAAGGATAAAATAATTCACACTGCACCTGATGCAGATGGAAAGCCAAAGGAGAATGCAAATAAACATGGATTTCCTTGCCTGCTACACCAAAAGAATATTTGTGAATTTCTCAGAGCCCCAACTCTGAAAACATTGGATTTTTATTGCATCAGAAAAACATTCTGGATGGAAAGATTGAGGCAAAGACAGTTGTCTGACTGCGATATTTGACACTGCAGTGTATACAAGAATCCACCAAAACTGTAGAAGTTTCCCAGGCTCTGAGAACCAAGGAAGACACATAAAGTTACTTCTAAATAGTTCCCTTTATTTTTCTTCTCCTATGGACAAAAATCTTGCCAAACAAAAACAGCTATTTTCGTCATTAAATATATACTCTAAGAACTTCTTTGTTGTTGTTGTTAGTTGCGAAGTCCTGTCTGACCCATCACGACCCCATGGACAACGTTCCTCCAGGCCTTCCTGTCCTCTACCATCTTCTGGAGTCCATTTAAGCTCACGCCTACCGCTTCAGTGTCTCCATCCAGCCACCTCATTCTCTGTCGTCCCATTCTTCTTTTGCCCTCAATCGTTCCCAGCACGAGGCTCTTCTCCAGTGAGTCCTTCCTTCTCATTAGGTGGCCAAAGTATTTGAGTTTCATCTTCAGGATCTGGCCTTCTAAAGAGCAGTCAGGGTTGATCTCCTCTAGGACTGACTGGTTGGATCGCCTTGCAGTCCAAGGGACTCGCAGGAGTTTTCTCCAGCACCAGAGTTCAAAGGCCTCAATTCTTTGGCGCTCAGCCTTTCTTATGGTCCAACTTTCACAGCCATCCATTGCAACTGGGAACACCATAGCCTTGACTATACACACTTTTGTTGGCAGGGTGATGTCTCTGCTTTTTAGTATGCTGTCTAGCTTTGCTATAGTTTTCCTCCCCAGGAGCAAGCTTCTTAATTTCTTGGCTGCAGTCCCCATCAGCGGTGATCTTGGAGCCCAGGAAAATAAAATCTGTTACTACCTCCATTTCTTCCCCATCTATTTGCCAGGAACTGAGAGGGCCGGATGCCATGATCTTACTTCTAAATAGTTTCCTTTATTTTAACTCTCCTACAGATAAAAATCTTGCCAAACGAAAACAACTACTTGGATCATTAAAGATATACTTTGAGAACTTTTAGAGGGAGGAGCTATTTTGACGCTTTTCCTCCCAACCAGACTATCTAAATTTCATTATCTCTTGTTCCTCTGGAATGTAGCCCCTTCTCCCCTGGGAATCCAGACTACATTCCACCACATCAAGTCATCTGTGAAACTCCGTTTGGGGTTTAATTTGAGGCATCCATTTTTTTTTTAAAAAAAGTAATCCTGTGATATTTAGTACCTCAAAAGTCATTTGATTCATAGGGCGACCCCATTGAATACAATATTTGGAGTTTGCAGATATGGACTTAGGCTAATTCTATATTTCAAAGCATTTCAAAAATTTTCCTATCAGTTCTTCTTTGGTTTAATGACAGATAATTGGTCTTTCTTGCTAACAACAAAATTTGAGGAATTTCACATGGGGAATGTTCTTGCACTTATTAGGGTTATTGGAGAGCCCAGGATACGTACACGTTTAAAGGAGAATATTTGTAGCTCAGGGTTGAACGATGGAGTCCTTGGTGCTCTCTGAGTTTCTTTTCTTTCACCCTGCTTATCTTCATAGCAGCATTTGGTCCCCAATGTGAGCTTGGCTTGGTTTTGGCTTGGCTTAGCTTGGCTTGGCTTGGCTTGGCTTGGCTTGGCTTGGCTTGGCTTGGCTTGGCTTGGCTTGGCTTGGCTTGGCTTGGCTTGGCAGCTCTTGGTTTCCTCTTCAACCCTGCCACCAAATTTTAATAGTAGGGTAGATGCAGAGGTGGGCTTCACAGAAACTGGTTCACCCAGAATCGAAAATGTGAGTGCACACATGTGCGCTGCGTCAAAAACACAGCAATTGTCTAGGACGGGATAGCTTTGCTCATTCGCACGCCTTGTACATGTGCGTGCTGCGTCAAAAACATGGCGGGTGTATAAGACGGGATAGCGCCAGAGCGGGTGGGCGGGCCCAGCCGCTGGCCATAACCACCAGTTCTCCCAAACCGGTCTGAACCGGATGAATCCCATTCTTGGGGAGGTGACACATGAAAACTGAAATGCAATCTATCAATTAAAGACGAACCATTTTATATATACGTATTCCTCTTCAATTTGCATCAACACTCACCCACCGCAGTTCCAAATTAGCCTTAAATATTCCACACACACCCCAGGCTTCAAAAGGCTGCCCACCACCTTCATACATTTTGCTACAAGACAGATGATGTTATCCTATGATTAAGCAACGTTCAACTTATCATTATTATTTTTTTTTTAAAAAAGCCTTTCTCGGCTCAGGGCCAAGTCTGTCTCTGTGGCTGAGCTGAACCCAGACAGACAGTCGGAAACTCGGCATGGCGAGCAATTTAGCAATGGGGACCAGGCAGTGGTGAAATCCAATTTTTTTACTACTGGTTCTGTGGGGGTGGCATGGTGTGGCTTGGTGGGTGTGGCTTGGTGGGCGTGGTAGGGGAAGGATACTGCAAAATCTCCATTTCCACCCCACTCCAGGGTAAAGATACTGTAAAATCTCCATTCCCACCCCACTCTGGGGCCAGTCAGAGGTGGTATTTGCCTGTTCTCCGAACTGCTCAAAATTTCCGCTACCGGTTCTCCAGAACCTGTCAGAACCTGCTGGATTTCACCCCGGGACCAGGTACAGGTAGTCCCCCACTTACAATGGTTCATTTAGTCAATCAACCGCACTGAAAAAAGGGACTTATGACCCTTTTGCACATTTATGACAGTTGTAGCATCCCCACGGTCACGTGATCAAAATTTGGACGCTTGGTAACTGGCTCATATTTGTGACGGTTGCAGTGTCCTGGGATCAAGTGATCACTTTTTGAGTGATCACCTTTGGACAAGCCAAGGTCAATGGGAAATCCAGATTCACTTAACAACCGTGTTACTAGCTTAACAGCTGCAGTAATTCAGTTAACAACTGTGGCAAGAAAGGTTGTAAAATGGGGTAAAATTCTCTCTTGGCAACAGAAGTTTCGAGGATTACCTGTATCCGGATGACGGATGTTATATATTGCCTGGGTCTCAAAATAGGTTTCACCTTGAAAGCCATTTGAGAAATGCCAATGTCATTTCTCATTCCTCAAAAGCATTGTTACGTCAGTTAATTTGTTTTATTTTTCTGGCTCTGAGTCAGTTTTGATTTTGGGCAACTGCCTGGACAAATCTATGAGAATTTCTTTGTCTTTATTTTCAGAAATGGTTTTGCTCTGACCTTCTAGAATCAAGAACATGTGAAGTGTTAATACCACTTTATAATGCCTTGGTAAGGCCACACTTGGAATACTGCATCCAGTTTTGATTGCCATGATGTAAAAAAGATGTGGAGACTCTAGAAAGAGTGCAGAGAAGAGCAACAAAAAGGATTACGGGACTGAAGGCTAAAACATATGAAGAACAATTGCTGGAATTGGGTATGTCTAATTTAATGAAAAGAAGGACTAGGGGAGACATGATAGCAGTGTTCCAATATCTCAGGGGTTGCCACAAAGAAGAGGGAATCAAGCTATTATCCAAAGCACCTGAAGACAGGACAAGAAGCAATGGGTGGAAACTAATCAAGGAGAGAAGCAATTTAGAACAAAGGAGAAATTTCCTGACAGTGAGAACAATGAATCAGTAGAACAATTTGCCTCCAGGAGTTGTAAATGCTCCACCACTGGAAGTTTTAAAGAAGATGTTGGATAACCATTCGTCTGAAGTGGTGTAGGGTTTCCTGCCTAAGCAGGGGGTTGGACTAGAAGACCTCCAAGGTCCCTTCCAACTCTGTTATTCTATTCTATTCTATTCTATTCTATTCTATTCTATTCTATTCTATTCTATTCTATTCTATTCTATTCTATTCTATTCTATTCTTCTCAGGACTGAGAGAGAGAGTGACTGGCCCAAGGTCACCCAGCTGCCTTTAATGCCTAAAGCAGGACTAGACCTCATGTTTTCCC
This sequence comes from Pantherophis guttatus, assembly GCF_059756535.1. Classification (NCBI taxonomy): domain Eukaryota; kingdom Metazoa; phylum Chordata; class Lepidosauria; order Squamata; family Colubridae; genus Pantherophis; species Pantherophis guttatus. The sequence continues at coordinate 203,706,964 of NC_142065.1, forward strand.
ATTTTTAGCTTGCTTCTTTAACCGCTGCACCAAACTGGCTCTCTATCAATTAATTAGCATTCCTGTAAAGTGAGCAGAAAGCTTGTTTGTTCTGCTTACTTGAAGAAATAACAGTCTGATGCCGTTTGAAAGCTTTTCTTTGCTGTTTTGCTCCAGTGAAAACTTCACATCTCCCCAAGGTGCTTCTAGATCAAGCTTTCGCGTCCTTTGCCGATGGGAGGAAAAATAACTCGAATGGCTTCTCTGCTTTTCGATGGCAAAATTAGAAGACAGACTGGGAGCAAATTTCGCTCCAAGATCAGCAACCTGGAAGGATGCCAGATCAAAGGTTGTGACGGATTCTTTACAAAAAAGAGAAGAGGAGGAAAATTGTTATGAGTAAACCCCGAGTTTGCATAACACAGCGTGCCAAACCCAGACAGAATACTTCACAAGGCAAAATGGCTTGTTAAAATCATGGACTTGTTCTTAACTCCCAAATGCACAAGGCGTTTAGAAAAATGCATGTAAAGTCTTCAACGTTGGGCTGTGAAAAAATTAAAGTAAAGATACAGGAGGGGCCCTTGGTGCTCTCTGAGCTTGCTTATTTTCTTGCAGATGTTTCATTACCCAAACTACAATAGTGGCCAAAATTGTGGAAACCTTTTGAGAAAAATGTATTTTCTAAAACTAGCTAATAACACCCCCTTTTTGGTGGGAGTAGTACAATAAAACTATATATCGATGGAAAGATAATTTAATCAAGAATGTAATGCACTAACTTTTATGATGGATTTGCTATTAAAATAGCAGTTACAGTATAAAGAAAGAAAAGTGAAACACATAGAAAAAAATGAGATATACAAAAATGATCACCATAGAAAAAAACGAGATATACCAAAATTATCATCATGTCAGTTAATCCTTAGTTGGGTTACCTTTAGCATGAATGACGGCCTTACAACGTCTTCCCATGGAGTGAACCAAGCCTTTCAGTTTCTGCAGCTGTTATAATGTGAAACCAAGATTGAAAGATGGCTTCTATTAACTGGGTTTTATTGCTGGGTTGCTGACTAACAAGTTTCTTTAGTCGGCTCCATAGATTTTTAATTGGGTTAGGTCTGGGCTATTCCCAGGCCATTCCAGCAGTGGAATAGGATTATCTTGAAACTCCCCCCCCAAAAAAAGTGGTGTTATTAGCCATCAAACCTGGTGGGTGGGTGATAACATATACAAATATAAAGATAATTATGAATATATGAAATGGATACAAATAAAAGGAAACATTAGGACAGGGACCATAGGCATGTTGGTACGCTTATGCACGCCCCTTAAAGATCTCTTAGGAATGGGGTGAGGTCTACAGGAGACAGTCTAAGGTTAAAGTTATGGGGGTTCGGGGAAGAAACCACAGAGTCAGGTAATGCATTCCAGGCATTGACCACTCTGTTGCTGCAATCAAGTTTGGAGCGGTTTACTATAAATTTGTATCTATTGTGTGCTCGTGTACTGTTGTGGTTGAAGCTAAAGTATTCATTGACAGGAGATTGTAGCAGATGATTTCGTGTACTATGCTTAGGTCAGACTGAAGATGACGAAGCTCTAAATTGTCTAAGCCCAAAATTTGAAGTCTGGTGGTATAAGGGATTCTGTTGCGAGCAGAGGAGTGGAGGACTCTTCTTGTGAAATATCTCACAAGACTCGTTCGATTGTATTAATGTCTGATATGCAGTGCGGGTTCCAGACAGATGAGCTGTATTCAAGAATTGGTCTGGCAAAAGTTTTGTATGCCCTAGTTTGCAGTTCAATATTACCGGACAAGAAGCTACGCAAGATTAAGTTAACAACTCTTAATGCCTTTTTGGCAATGCTGTTACAGTGAGCTCTGGCACTTAGATCATTTGAGATGAGTACTCCAAGGAATGACATGTCCAGAAGAAACAAGCCTTTGCAAACATCTATTGAAGCCTTCTGTTTTTTCAACTATGTACTGAGTAAGGATTTTTAAACAGGTGAAAAAGTCAGATGTATGGATTACTGAGATATTTAACAAATGTGGAATGTGGAAACTGTGGGACTAGGAGATCTCGTCTGAAGATGAGATCATCTAAACGACGATGAATGTAGCAATTGGCTGAAACTTTGGCCAAAGTTTCAGTGAATTCAGTGTGGAACTGCTTTGGGATTTCTTGGCCAACAGGTTGTTTGTAATTTACATAATCTGGTAGGAAAGAGTGGCGTTGTGATTCATTGCCACATAAACAAGTGTGCACTATTCATGGAGGTGAGAAAGCTGCCTGATTCCATTAATGGAATCTCTATAAATGGTGGGGAAAACCAACACTTCCTTAACAAGTCACGCATCAACCATTTAATGCAAGCATCAGTCATGAATTTAGTCTCTTAAACATAGCCTGAAAACACCCTTTGCCTGCTCAAAGGATATCTTTCTCACAACGAAAAAGGGGATTTTTATGACCATTTCTCCAAACTTACCCATCATTTCACCATCCCAGTGGTGAAATCCAATTTTTATTTTACTACCGGTTCTGTGGGTGTGGCTTGGTGGGCGTGGCTTGGTGGGCGTGGCAGGGGAAGGATACTGCAAAATCTCCATTCCCATCCTATTCCAGGAGAAGGATATTGCAAAATCTCCATTCCCACCCCACTCTGGGACCAGCCAGAGGTGGTATTTGCCGGTTCTCTGAACTGCTCAAAATTTCCACTACCGGTTCTCCAGAACCTGTTAGAACCTGCTGGATTTCACCCCTGCACCATCCCCATGGTCCCATAATCAAAATTCAGGTATTTGGCAACAGATTTATGACAATTGCAGTGTCCTGAGATCATGTGATGACCTTTTCTAGCCTAAACCGGTCAATCCTAGAGGAGATGAACCCTGACTTCTCTTTAGAAGGCCAGATCCTGAAGATGAAAGTCAAATACTTTGGCCACCTAATGAGAAGGAAGGACTCACTGGAGAAGAGCCTAATGCTGGGAAGGATTGACGGCAAAAGAAGAAGGGAGAACGAGGTGGCTGAATGGAGTCACTGAAGCAGTAGGCGTGAGCTTAAATGGACTCCAGAGGTTGGTAGAGGACAGAAAGGCCTGGAGGAACGTTGTCCATGGGGTCACAATGGGTCGGACACGACTTCGCAACTAACAACAACAACAAGCAAAGTCAGTAAGAAAGCTAGATTCACTTAACAACCGGTTACTAATTTAAGAACTGCAGTGATTCACTTAACCCATGTGGCCAGAAAGGTCATAAAATGGGGGCAAAACTCGTTTAACAATGGTCTTGCTTAGCATCAGAAATTTTGGGCTCAATGGTGGTCGTAAGTCGAGGATTACCTATAATGTCCATCTATTTATCTGAGAGAGTGGAGGAAATTTACATGACCTACTTTAAGAGCCTTGGTGGCACAGCAGACTAAAGTGCTGTTAAGTAGCACCAGTTGCCTGCAATTACTGCAAGTTCAAATCTCACCAGGCTCAAGGTTGACTCAGCCTTCCATCCTTCCGAGGTAGGTAAAATGAGGACCCAGTTTGTGGGGGCAATAAGCTGACTTTGTATAAAAAAGAACACCGCTTGGGGGGGGCCCGAAAGCCCTACTAAGCAGGTATATACAAAAGTATGAAGGCTATTGCATAACGCATTGTAAGCCGTCCTGAGTCTCCGGAGAAGGGCGGCATGTAAATAAAACCGATAATAATAATAATAATAATAATAATAATAATAATAATAATAATAATAATAATAATAATAATAGACTTTACAATGGTTCTCTGGCCCATCCTCCGCGAATGTTAACCAACTTTAAAATGATATTAAAGCCACTAGGATCAATAGCCCGCATTCTTCTAAGGAGGTGTCAGATTAGGGTGACAAACATGTTTCTCACAAGGCCTGATTATTTACTCAGGAGACACGCTTTCCAAACAAATGTGTCATTAGAGAAAAATATTTTTTTCCCCTCTCCCCTCCCTGTGATGCCATTGTCATCGGAGGCTGTAAAAGGCTCATTTAAATTTTAATTTCCTGCAAGTCAGCCACAGCTTCTGCAAGCAGCCGGATAGTCTTCTCGAAGATGGGAACCATTTGCTTCTCCCGTTCTCCTGGCGAAGAGAAATTGCTTAGTGATAATAACAACAGCGACAACGATAATAGATATTATTATGCTGGCTTGTCTCTCCCCATCCTCTCCCCCACCCTCCCCGGCCTGTTGAGAGGCTGTCAGCTCCAGAATAACTTCAGCAAGCTTTCCAAATCCTTCTGTTTACGCATTCCTTCCCTTTTGGAATTTGGAAGCTGCCGCAAGAACAGCAACGGGAGGAGATCGAGGCCGCATACAGATGAGCTTCAGTCCCTCGTGTCTGACTATCCATCTAAAATGTACGATGCGGTTGGTGCCTGAGTTAAAGAGCACCTATGAATTGGCCCCAGGGGTGAGATTTGCATGGAAATTAAGTGCATTAAAAATAGCTACTGTTCGGTGAAGAATTGGTACTCAGTGTACCCAGATGGAGCATCAAATGGTACCTGCAAGACTCTGACTTCCATAACAGCTCACTGAGCTCATCCGCATCGCGATGCCTTGAGATGGGAGGAGAAGACATCGACGGAGATAGTGCTCTTCCCAGAATGAGGAGGCGGGTGGGTGGGCAGTGATTGGGGGGGTTCCTGGCCAGCCTTTCCCCTCCCCTTCTCCATCACCACTAATCGACCAAGTATCTATCTATCTATCTATCTATCTATCTATCTATCTATCTATCTATCTATCTATCTATCTTCTATCTATCTATTTATCATCTTCTGTCATCCAACTCTCTCTCTCTCTCTCATCTTCTCTCATCTATCTATCTATCTATCTATCTATCTATCTATCTATCTATCTATCTATCTATCTATCTATCGTCTATCATCTATCTATCTTTTATCATCTTTTATCATCCAACTATATCTATCTGTCTGTCTGTCTGTCTGTCTATATCTATTTATCTATCATCTATCTATCTATCTATCTATCTATCTATCTATCTATCTATCTATCTATCTATCTATCTATCTATCTATTTATCATCTTCTATCATCCAACTATCTATCTATCTATCTATCTATCTATCTATCTATCTATCTATCTATCTTCTATCTATTTATCTTCTATCTATTTATCTTCTATCTATTTATCATCTTCTATCATCCAACTCTCTCTCTCTCTCTCATCTTCTATCATCTATCTATCTATCTATCTATCTATCTATCTATCTATCTATCTATCTATCTATCTATCGTCTATCATCTATCTATCTTTTATCATCTTTTATCATCCAACTATATCTATCTGTCTGTCTGTCTGTCTGTCTATATCTATTTATCTATCATCTATCTATCTATCTATCTATCTATCTATCTATCTATCTATCTATCTATCTATCTATCTATCTATCTATCTATTTATCATCTTCTATCATCCAACTATCTATCTATCTATCTATCTATCTATCTATCTATCTATCTATCTATCTATCTATCTATCTATCTATCTATCTATCTATCGTCAATCTATCTATCATCTATCTAACTTTTATCATCTATCTATCTATCTATCTATCTATTTATCTATCTATCTATCTATCTATCTATCATCTATCTATCTTTTATCATCTTCTATCATCCAACTATCTATCTATCTATCTATCTATCTATCTATCTATCTATCTATCTATCTATCTATCTATCTATCTATCTATCATTATCACCTCTCTCTTTCTCTCTCCTCATGAGCTCATGGAATCTCCTTCTCGGTCTCTGGGACAAATCCATCAGGACAGGATTCAGAAGTCCATCTGCATCTGAAAGTCAAAGGCCACTCTTTGAATGTCACCTTCTGGACAGAGTGGACAGAGGAGTCCAAAAGGCCATCTGTGTTAAAACTGAACAGCTCTCTCTCAACAGAAGGGTCTCCCCTTCTGTTACAGCACCACCATCTCCTGTCAATAACACAGTCCTTTCAGCAGACCCAAGAAGTCACACACTCATTTGCAGGTGACTCTGAAGCAGGGGTGAAACGCTACCGGTTTGGACCAGTTCGCCTGAACCGGTAGTAATAAAAGCTACAGGTTCAGGTGAGCCGGTAGTAAGACGAACTGGTATTTCTGACATTCAGCTGTGCCACGTGATTTATATTCACTAGAATCCTGCTTTCTAGCGAATCTAAATTGCGCAGCACAGCTGTTCCCCCCCCTCACTGTTCTACTTACCTTCTTAAGCCTCCTTTTTCAGTGCTGCACAATAGCACATGCGGTGCACGTGCGCATAAAGCATGCATTTCATGCACACTATGCATGCACACGCACAGCAAACCAATAGCAGACTTTGGAGCATTTCACCACTGCTCTGAAGCCAGAAGTGGCCTCATTGATTTTCAGAGTGCTAACAACAGATCCTCAGAGTACTAATGACCAGAGGACTACACAGAATATAAATCCTTCCATTCCCATTCCATTCCCTTTAGTTCAGTTAGAACTAAAGAAGCTTCTTGGGTGAGTAGGGAAATGTTTTCAAGCAAACAACAACAACAACAAGAACAAAACCAAGATAGTCCAGTTGCCTTTTGGAAAAGCATCTTTGGGACAACTATGACCTGGATGATTGAGAATCTCCATAGACATGTTTTGATATGCGTGACTTAATGTCTTACGCAAGGTCAGCTTGTTGGGTTCATTTCTGGTTCAATGTACAGTATTGTGTAGTTCTAAAAAAATGCTAAGTGTATTCCACATCACAGTTAATATGCAACAGGCAGTAAAGTGTGGGGAGAGAGCAGCACAAGGAGCAAGAAAAGCAAAGAGTTTTTGCAATTTCAGTCAATACATGAAGATACATGAATAAATGCTTTTTAAAGGCTGTTTCCAAATATGAGAAAGACGCAGTGGCTCAGTGGCTAAGACGCTGAGCTTGTCGATTGAAAGGTTGGCAGTTCAGCGGTTTGAATCCCTAGTGCCGCGTAATGGGGTGAGCTCCCGTTACTTGTCCCAGCTTCTGCCAACCTAGCAGTACGAAAGCACGTAAAAAACACATGTAGAAGTATAGGGACTACCTTTGGTGGGAAGGTAACAGCGTTCCGTGTGCCTTTGGCGTTTAGTCATGCCGGCCACATGACCACGGAGACGTCTTCAGACAGCGCTGGCTCTTCAGCTTTGAAACGGAAATGAGCACCACCCCCTAGAGTCGGGAACGACTAGCACATATGTGCGAGGGGAACCTTTACCTTTACCTTTACCTTACCTTCCAAATATGCTGATGAATTATGTTTGCCCTTTTAAGAAAAAGAAGTATTTTATCATATCTTGAAAAAGTACCAACTGCCATAGCAGAAGCAGCAGTAGCAGAAATATATTTAGTATGTGTCACAAAAGTTGAGTAATTTTCTGGAATAAACAAGGATTGCCTTTTTTAACTTTTTCGTTCCAATAATTTCTTAACTCAAGTTTTTTTTCCCCCCTGCTTGGGCCAGTACCCAACATCTTCTTGGTGTAGGAACTTCATAGGTATGCACTTTGTCATTTTTTCTCCTCTGTTCCATACCAGGAACCAGTAGAAATCTGGACTCAGAACATCTACTTGCACAGGAAATATTCAAAGGTCTTGGAGCATTCTCAAATATACATACATACATACATACATACATACATACATACATACATACATACATACATAATTCTTTATGTTCTGTGGGCTGCAGAGCATTACATTGGCAGATAGTCATCCATGAAACTTCCATTGAATCAATCAGTTAATTAAAGAAATATAAACTTGATTGTCCACCCATAAAAATTTATTTTCCCATAATTAAAATGTCAAGGAAGGGAGGGAGGGAGAGAGGGAGGGAAGCAAGGAGGGAAGGGAAGGTGAGTGGGTGAGTGAGAGAGGGAGGAAGGGAGGAAGGAGAGGGAAGGAAGGAAGGAGGGAAGGAGGGAAGGGAAGGTGAGTGAGTGAGTGAGAGAGGGAGGAAGGGAGGAAGGAGAGGGAAGGGAGGGAAGGAGGGAAGGAAGGAGGGAAGGAGGGAAGGAGGGAAGGGAAGATGAGTGAGTGAGAGAGGGAGGAAGGGGGGAAGGGAGGGAAGGAGGGAAGGAGGGAGGGAGGAGCAGGAGAAGGGAGAAAGGGAGGGAGGGAGGGAGGAAGGGAGGATACACACACACACACACACACACACAAAATCATGAAGCATATTCAGAGATGGTATTCAACTGGTTTGGATCGGTTCACCCGAACTGGTAGCGGAAATCGCCCCCACTCTATGCCATCCTATTTAGGCATGTTTTTGAGGCCGGGCACATGCACGGAAGGCGTGCAAGCCAGCAAAGCGCGCACTCACATTTGCGAACTGGTAGGGAAAGTAAGTGAATACCATCTCTGAGCATATTGTTGTAGCGTTGTACTTGTGTGAGGGAATGACCTTGGAAGACAGAACAGCTGCAGACTATATAAAGGTCAGGCAAACAGCAACTGAGTCCACAGAAGAAATGTAGGTGTGACAAACATCTCAGAAGCCACCTTTTCTAGTTTCTTGGACATAAAGGGGGAGGGGGAGGGGAAGAAAGAAAAAAAGAGAGAGAGAGAGGGGGGGGGGAGATGTACTTTCAGTCTTGCAAGGATAATGCCAGCTTTAGGAAGCAATCCAGGTAAGACGCATACCCAGAAATACTGTGTGTAATTGTAACTTTACGTTAATAGACTCTGACAAGTAGACAATATAGGAGTGACTGGAAAGAAAGGAAAAAGGAAAGGAAAAAGGAAAGGAAAAAAGGGAAGGGAAAAGGGAAGGAGAGGAGAGAGGGGAGGGGAGGGGAAGGGAAGGGAGAGGAGAGGAGAGGAGAGAGGAAAAGGGGAAAGGGGAAAGGGGAAAGGAAAAGAAAGGAGAGGAGAGGAAAGGAAAGAAAAGGAGAGGAAAGGAAGGGAAAGGAGAAAGAGGAGAGGAGAGGAGAGGAAAGGGGAAAGGAGAAGAAAGGAAAGGAGAGGAGAAGAGAGGAAAGAGGAAAGGAGAGGAGAGGAGAGTAGAGGAAAGGGGAAAGGGGAAAGGGGAAAGGAGAAGAAAGGAAAGGAAAGGAAAGTGGAGTGAAGGAAGGGAAAGGAAAGACGAGGGAGGGGAGGGAGGGAGGGGATGGGGGAAGGGGAAGGGGAAGGGGAAGGGGAAAGGAAAGGAAAGGAAAGGAAAGGAAAGGAAAGGAAAGGAATGGCTGCTACCTAGACAGCCTTCCCTGAATTTTAATGAACTACATAACTTCTCTTAGATAAAAATCTGCCCTTTTGTTCTGACTAACAGGCTGTACACATCTATGATTTATAATTTTTTTGCAGGCACCATTCCTGATTACCATATGGAGAGTGGGGTTAAGGGTCAACCCCTCTAAGTTAGTCGCCCTCTTTGTTTCAAACGCATCCATCAGTCCTTCTTTATCCTGACGTCTTTATCTCCCTGTCCTTGTTAGAGAAGAAATGCACGTCCTGTCCTTGTTTTTCCTTTCAATCTGGTGGCCTTGGGCTCTTTTATGAAGAGGGAACAGAGTCACATAAGCTCTGTGACTGGAGGGGAGGACACGAATTCTGAGTGACCTCTCTGTGATGGCCTGAAAAAGCCTTCTAAGGCAGCCTGGCCTCCCTCCGGGTCAGTGCTTGGTGTCTACTTGCTGAAATGGTCCATCCATTTATACATTGTGCTCCGGTATGAGCAATGACAAAGGAGCCACAAACAAATGCTTTTTAAAAAACCCTAATGCAATCTTCTCAATCTTCTCAAAACATCTCGCCAACTCTGTTCCCTCAAGGACAAAGCACTGCTCGGGAACTCATTTGCCTTCTCTGCCATGCCCTCTAAAATGGACTCCCCAATTTAATTTAATTTAAGGGACACGATGGCTCAGTGGCTGAGTTTGTCGATCGAAAGGTTGGCAGTTCAGCAGTTCGAATCCCTATCGCCGCGTAATGGGGTGAGCTCCCGTTACTTGTCCCAGCTTCTGCCAACCTAGCAGTTCGAAAGCACGTAAAAAATGCGAGTAGAAAAATAGGGACCACCTTTGGTGGGAAGGGAACAGCGTTCTGTGCGCCTTTGGCATTTAGTCATGCCGGCCACATGACCACGGAGATGTCTTCGGACGGTGCTGGCTCTTCGGCTTTGAAACGGAGATGAGCACCGCCCCCTAGAGTTGGGAACGACTACCCTGTTTCCCCCAAAATAAGACATCCCCTGATAATAAGCCCAATTGGGCTTTTGAGCACATGGTAATAAGGCCAAGTGCTTATTTCAGGGTTCAAAAAAAATATAAGAAAGGGTCTTATTTTTGGGGAAACATGGTAGCACATATGTGTGAGGGGAACCTTTATCTTTACCTTTACCTTTAGTTTAATTTTGCCCATTTCACCAGAGATTGCAAAGATGGGGGGAGGTAGACCGAGGGTCTCCAAACGTGGCAACTTTAAGGCTTGTGGACTTCAACTCCCAGAATTCTCCAGCCAGGCTGAGGAATTCTGGGAGTTGAAGTCCACAAATCTTAAAGTCGCCATGTTTGGAGACCTCTGGGGTAGACCAAAGATCCAAGACTCTTCCAAAGTGAGGTTATGCCTGAGAAGACCCCAAAAAGTGTTTTGGTACCATAAAGGCTAAATTATTCATTATCGTGCAAATTTTCATGAACCAAAACAAGCCATTTCATTGGCTGCTTGGGAGAACATGGCTAAAGGAGGACCTCTACTTTCCCGTAGCTAATGAGAGGTGAGAAAAGAAGTCAAGGAAATGAATGGTGGAAACTGAAAGGTGATATCAACAGAAGAGAGTATTTGTAGCTCTGTGGGGTCCTTGGTACTCTCTGGGCTTGGTTGTTTGCTTGTAGGTGTTTCATTACCCAACTAGGTAAAATTATCAAAGCACTGATGATGTTACCTAGTAGGGTAATGAAAGGTTTGCAAGGAAACAACCAAGCTCAGAGAGCACCAAGGAACCCTGCAGACAGTGGCCATTGTCAGAGCTGTACATAGGGCTTATATTGTGGGAAAAGGTTCTTGGCTTAGGCTCACACACCTATCAAGTGGACATCTGAGTTACTTCAACACAATGTGGATTTTTAAATGTTATATATAGACTAGTCAACCGTATTAAGTTTTAATGGGCTAAGACAATGACCAAACTATTTAATCTAAACATCTTGTGGAAATGGATAATGCAAAACATCAAAGATGATGAATGACGGTGCAGTGCGATTGCTTACTTTCTTAGCTACAAAACTGGCGTCAAGACCTGCCCCTTTCTTAATAGCAAATAAGTTGACACCTTCTTGATGTATCATCTTGTTGAATGCTTAGGTCTTAATTTCAAGCAAGCAAGTTTGTTAATTGGAAAGCATTTCCTTCTCCTTCTGAAATCCAATGAATTAAAGTTAATGGGATACTTTGGAGTGTTTTTTTCAAATAAAGTATCTGTTTATCTTCCTTCATTGATCTAATAAGCACTTAGAGCCAAAATTGCTTTTTTGTTCTTGGAATTATTTTCCAATTAGCCAGCACTGATTTCCTAATCTCTGTGTGAATCCATGACGAATATGGTAAGTAAACTCAACTCCCTAGATAAATGGACAGATAGTTGATAGATATAGATTATAGCTAGCTAGCTAGCATGGATAGATACATAGATAGATAGATGATAGATAGATGATAGATAGATAGATAGATAGATAGATAGATAGATAGATAGATGATATAGATTTATGATAGATAGATAGATAGATAGATAGATAGATAGATGATAGAGATAGATGATACAGATAAATGACAGAGATAGATACATATATACATAGATAGATAGATGATATAGATAGATGATATTGATAGATGATAGATAGATAGATAAATGATAGATGATAGAGATAGATGATAGAGATAGATGATAGAGATAGATACATACATAGATAGATGATATAGATATATGATAGATGATAGATAGATAGATAGAGATAGATAGATGATAGAGATAGAGGATAGATTATAGATAGATTAGATGATAGATAAATAGATAGATGATAGAGATAGATGATAGAGATAGATAGATACATACATACATAGATGATATAGATAGATGATATAGATAGATGATAGATAGATGATAGATGATAGAGATAGATGATAGAGATAGATGATAGAGATAGATAGATACATAGATAGATGATATAGATAGATGATAGATAGATAGATGATAGAGATAGATGATAGAGATAGATAGATACATACATACATAGATAGATGATATAGATAGATGATATAGATAGATGATAGATAGATGATAGATGATAGAGATAGATAGATATATAGATAGAAGATATAGATAGATGATATAGATTGATGATAGATAGATTGATAGATGATAGATGATATAAATAGATGATAGATGATAGATAGATAGATAGATATAGTTAGATAGATAGTTTGATATAGAGTTAGATACAGATATAGATAATTTTATTGATATTCTCATATAAACCAGTGGCTTTTGTTCTTTGGGATTATGGTGACATGCAGACAACAATACATACCTGCCATTTGTGTCCCAATCAGCATATTGAAAATCTTTTGGCACCGTGACAGAATGCAATGGTTGTAAGTTTCTGAGCAAGACCTGTTTAATTTGTACATATTTCAATTTTTTGTATTTTGTATTTTGATTTTTATGCCATTTAGTGGGCCTTATTTTAATTGTGATGCTTCTGGCATGACTAAACAAACAGTTGATATTATCATCATGTAAAATACAAATGAAAACAAAGATAGCGAGGGAAATGGAGGAGGGAAAAGGGGAAGAGAAATGTAGAGTCAATGAAAAAAGAAAGAAAAAGCATTAACTTCCCACTCTTTTTTCAATTGTAGAAAGTTAGCACCCACCCCTCCTGGAAGAATGAAGTATTTTACGAAATATTAAAAAGACAGAATATTATATTCCCCTGAATGAGAAAAGAAGAAACAGGTTTCTAAAGACTCAGAACTACAGTTTTCTAATCCATTCAAGACAGGATATTTTGAACAAAGGTAGAATGATAGGATTAGTCCTCACTCAAGATCCAAACCAGGAGTTGGATTCAAATTTTTTTACTACCAGTTCTATGGGCATGGCTTGGTGGGCATAGCAGGGGAAGGATACTGTAAAATCCTCATTCCTTCCCACTCCTGGGGGAAGGATACTGTAAAATCTCCATTCCCTCCCCACTCCAGAGGAAGGTTACTACAAAATCCCCATTTCCTCCTGATCAGCTGGGACTCGGGAGGCAGAGAATAGATGGGGGCGGGGCCAATCAGAGATGGTATTTGCCGGTTCTCCGAACTACTCAAAATTTCCACTACCGATTCTCCAGAACTGGTCAGAACCTGCTGAATACCACCTCTGATCCAAACCAGGACAAAGCCATTAAGACACAATAGGAATTGCCCACAGAACCCAAGCCTCTTCATTACATCATCGCTCTCCAAGTTTCAACCAAACTTAACTCAGACAACCTCAGCTACGACCCCTGCATAGCCCCATAGGAGTCTGATAGCAACCAATAGAATACCTGCTCTTGCCACAGGAACAGGAAGCTCAAGGCCAAGGCTCAAGAGAGGGTATAAAAACCTCTCACTCTCCACTCCATGTGGTCAGCTGCCCAGGACCTAAAGCCCATGTGGTCCTGTTCACCAATAAACCATCTTTCCAATCAGCCTCCATGTTTCCAGTGTCTTCCTCCCCACTTGGGACTGAACCTTCCATCACAGTGCAGTAGAATAAAAAGAATGAAATAGAGCCGCAACATTTTACATTTACATATTTAGTACATTTCTGTAACAGCAAACTTATCTAATCAGCAAATCCCAAAGTCAGAATTTTTTTTTTGTGTGTGTCTTGAGCAAAAAATCCAGAAATGGTTCCAAGTAAAAATAAAACTGGATATATTCTTTAATTAAAACAGTTAATTTGCCCATCTCTTCTAATTCCATCAGTTTTTCCATCTATTCTTCCATTGTGGGGATTGGTATATCTTTTCATTGTTTGCCGAAAACTCTCCCATTTTTAAAAAAGAGAAAGAAAGAGAGGGAGGGGGAAGGAGGGAGGGAGGGAGGGGAAGAGAGAGGGATGGAAAGAGGCAGGAGGGAGAGAGGGAGGGAGATAGAGCAACCAGGGGAGGGAGGGAGAGGGAGACAGGGAGAGAAGGAGGGAGAGAGAGGGGGAAGGGAAGAGAGAGAGAGGGAGGGAGGGAGAGCAAGAGAGTGAGTGAGAGGGAGGCAGGGAGAGAGGGAGGGATGGAGAGGGAGGGAGGTACAGGGAGGGAAGAAGAGAGTGAGGGAGAGAGAGGGAGGGAGGGAGGGAGAAAGAGAGAGAGAGGAGAGGAGAGATATGAAACATTAGCATGACCAATATTTTTCCCTTCCTTGTCTTTTTCTTTGCAATATTTTATTCCATTTTTCAATTACCATCTCTTAAGTCTACCCAGTTCCCATTTTTCTCCAACGTGTGGGGAGAAGGAATGACAGTAATAGCTTTTGCCAAGAGATTGCCGATTCTATAATAACAAAAATATTGTTTCTGTAAAACATCCAAAATTGAATTCCAATGGCACAGCATCAGTGTTTTTCATAGCAAGAATTCCATTCCTTGCTACAAAGAAAACAATCTTGGTGTTATATTTGGGTAGCGTAAACTAAATATGCGTTCTCTGCATCCGATTCTACTAGGGAAGTTATGGGCCATAGCGCAGGCCAGATACTGTAAACCTTAAAATCTCTTTTGTGTAGTCTCAAAAAGCTCTTATATCTGCTGACTGAAACTTACGACTCTTACATAAAAACATGTTGAGACTAGAAAAAGTGCAGAGAAGAGCAACCAGGATAATTAGGGGACTGGAGGCTAAAACATACAATGAATGGTTGCAGGAACTGGGCATGGCTAGTCTAGTGAACAGAAGGACCAAGGGAGACATGATAGCACTGTTCCAATAGTTGAGGGGCTGCCACAGAGAGGAAGGGGGTCAAGCTATTTTCCAAAGCACCTAAAAGCCAGACAAGGAATAATGGATGGAAACTGAACAAGGAGAGATTCAACCTGGAAATAAGGAGAAAATTTCTGAACAGTGAGAACAATCAACCAATGGAACAGAAGTTGCCTTCAGAAGTTGTAGGAGCTTCATCACTGGAGGCTTTTAAGAAGAGATTCAAGATCACGTGAAGGACTAGTACCGCTTTACAAAGCCTTGGTAAGACCACACTTGGAATACTGCATTCAGTTTTTGTCAACACAACGCAAAAAAGATGTTGAGTCTTTGGAAAGAGTTCTGAGAAGAGCAACAAAAATGATCTAGAAGCTAAAACGTACAAAGAACAATTGCACGAACTGGGTATATCTAGTCTAGTGAAAAGAAGGACCAGGGGTGACACGATAGCAGTCTTCTGATACTTGAAGGGATGCCAAAAGGAAGAAGGAGTCAACTTATTTACCAGAGCACCTGAAGGCAAGACAAGAAATAATGGTTGGAAACTAACCAAAAAGAGAAGCAACCTAGAACTAAGGAGAAATTTCCTGATAGTGAGAAGTTAACCAGTGGAACAAATTCAGAGATGGGATTCACTTACCTTCCCTACCGGTTCGTAAATGTGAGCGCACGTGCCTCTTCTGTGCATGCGCACAGCCTTCAGCACATGCTCTTTGCTCGCGCATTACATGGGCGGGTGGGAGGAGCCTCCTGCAGTCGCCACAACCGGTTCACCAGAACCGGACAGAACCGGCTGAATCCTACCACTGAACAAATTGCCTTCAGAAATAGTGGGTGCCTCATCACTGGAGGCTTTTAAGAAGAAAGAGACTGGATACCCATTTATCAGAAATAGTATAGGTCTCCTGTGAGAACATGGAGTGACAGGTGTTATGTCTACCGTATATGCAGCTCTATCATTCCTCTCTATTGTAGTTGTATCCTATATCACATTGCCACTCTAGGATTCATCTGTATTGTTCCTGTGATGCATTTCCTGTTCCTGTTGTATTACTCACTCTCTAGTAAAATGGTTTCTGCGCAGTGATGGCCTGTAGTGTGCTTACTTACTCTACATGAAACATGGTGTCAGAAGTGGGATCAAAGCAAATTCTGATCTTCTCAGGCTTCCTAATAACAACCATGTTGCTTATCCAGTCGGTGGGCTCAGATACTGAATTAATATGTCCTTCACAGTAGTGGGTTTCAATTTAGTTTGCTACCGGTTTGCACGTGCGAGCTCACATAAACAGAAGCGTCTGGGCAGGTGGGCGGAGCTTCCCGCCACCACCGCTACAGGTTTGCCCAATCCAGGGAAAACTGGAAGCAACCCACCACTGGTCCTTCAGCTTCATACTTATCCAGTTGTGCTTTGACCTGTGGCTTAATGGTTATTGGCACATTGCGCAGGACATACTGTACAGGAGAAATGACAGGATCAAGTTCAAAATGAACCTCTCCTGGAACAGATACTATGAGGCCCTCAAACACCTCACTGTAGACTCAGAGGATTTTCTTTTTTTTGTCAGTGGGCTCACCAAAGGTTTTGAGGGGTGGATCCCAACATGGTGTAACTCAGCCAGAATGGTCAACCACATCAAATCCAGACGCTCACATGTTGATCCAGACAATAGCGGTTTCTGACTCTACATGAAACACACAGGATTGGACTAGATCAGGTGTTTCAAACTCAAGGCCCGGGGGCCAGATCCAGTCCGGGGGGTGCTTAGATCTGGCCCGTGGGACCATCCTGGAAACAGCAAAGGACTGGCCCACAGTGTGTCTGCTAGGGAAAAAGGAGCGAGGGAGGGCTGCATGCGACCTTCTCGAGCTCCGTTTTCCCTGGCAGAGGGTTGCAGGAGGCCATTGCAACCAAAAATGGAGTTCGGGAGCATGTTTTCAATGGCAGAGTGCTCGGGCCACCACAGGCACCCCCAACATGAGTGACGTCGAGCTGGCCACGCCCACCCCGGCCACACCTACACTCACCCCAGCTCCCCAAGGTAAAACACAACCCTGATGTGGCCCTCAATGAAATTGAGTTTGACACCTCTGGACTAGATGACCTCCAAGGCCCTTTCCAACTCTCTTACCGTTACCTGTTCTGGCCCGCCAGCGGCCTGTGCAGATTGTAGCTGATTCCGACAACAAGGAGGCTGGTGTGGTGCTGCACCAGCAGCCTGTGCAGCTGGTGCTTGAGTCGAACAGTGAGGAGGCTGGAGAAGATGTGGTGCCAGAGGCGGGGATTCAGCCAGGGCCTTCAGAAACCTCCAGAAGCTCCCTTAAGTGAAGAGGACGAAGAGGAGGAGCCTCTTCTCGATGCACGGGCGCGCAGAGCTGCCAAAAGGCAGGAATGGCTCCTCAGGAGGAGCTCTCCTCGAGAGTAAGGCTTGGGGCTAATTGGCCACTCCCTTAGCCTATTTAAGGAGGAACGCCAACTGAAGCAAGCTGTAGGGAACAACTTTTAATTCACTCTCCTTCACGTCTGGATTCTCTGCAACATTGCTTCTGGGCTTTCTGCCAACCCTAGTAAGATTGTAATTACTTTATCTTAGGATTCTTGTAGGCTGTTAAGAAAGTTTATTAACAGCCTTTGTTTGAAAAACTGATTTTATTTTAGTAAACCAAGGTTTGTACAGATTTTGTGTGTGCTGCGTTCTTTGGGGTCCATAGCTGGGGCAGAACATTACCGAATCAATAAGCAACATCCAAGTTACTAAATCTGAGCTGCTAATTATTATTATTATTATTGGTTAATCTTTAGTGAGATTCACAGCCTTTGAGGCTGGTTAATAGCTCAGCAGCTCGAGTCCTAACCAAGGACCTAGGAACTGTTAAGGTATCGTCGGAGGATGTAAGCTGTTCCGAGTAAGGTGGTTTTTTGTAGAGTCAAAATGTTCAAGTCCGGCAAATTTAGAATTTCTAAATAGCGGGGTAGCCCTTTGGGTAGTGCTCCAAGGGCTCCAATTACAATCGGGACAACACACGATTTCTTTTTCCACAGTCGCTCAACTTCAATTTGCTAATAATAATAATAATAATAATAATAATAATAATAATAATAATAATAATAATAATAATAATAATAATAATAATAAATATAATAATATTGGAGCAATACCCAAAGGGCTACCCCGCTATTTAGAAATTCTAAATTTGCCGGACTTGAACATTTTGACTCTACAAAAAACCACCTTACTCGGAACAGCTTACATCCTCCGACGATACCTTAACAGTTCCTAGGTCCTTGGTTAGGACTCGAGCTGCTGAGCTATTAACCAGCCTCAAAGGATGTGAATCTCACTAAAGATTAAATAATAATAATAATAATAATAATAATAATAATAATAATAATAATAATAATAATAATAATAATATTTTGCAGCAAACACTTCGATTACAGCTGTTGCCTTAGTAGCACATTGGGAGAGTAAATTTTTAATCTGCAAAGTGGAAGGGTGTGACCAATGCCTACGCTTGATGAAGGATTAAAATTTGCATCAAAAACGCCACTCCTTTGCCAACAGAGCCATCACTAGCCGAAGAAAGATCAGAAGCCAGAAGCAAAGCCCAGCAAATGTCTGTTTTCCACCCATTAAAAAGTTTGGAAGCGATCCTTCAGTCACTTTGCGATTATTATGTTTTAAAAGGGGTGGAGAGTGGGGTATCCTCACTCACACCATGTGGTCTGGCTAAGTTTTCCTTGGATTTAGTTTTGTGTGTGTTTTTTTTTGCCTCCAACTCTTTAAAGTAAAAAGAAGCTACATCTTAAAACTGTCTTGTGGAAACGTTTTTTTTGGGGGGGGGGAAGGGAGGAGCGGGAGAGGGATTCAGCCAACCCCGAGATCTGATTGGCTCTCAGGACCCCAGGATAGTCTTAATTTCAATGTGTATTTTTAAGCCACAGGAGATCCTGATGCTATGGCAAGCAGCCATCAGTCAAATCCCTGCGGCTTTGCTTCTTGCAAAGAAAAGTCTGCAAACTCCAATTTTGTCACTTCCAGCTGTTGCTACTTCTTTGAAAAAAAAAAAAACAGCTTAATTCTTTCAGCAGTGGCTAGGATAAAGCCTTCTGCGTGTCTCTCTAGGCCAGGGGGTCCTCAAACTTTTTAAACAGGGGGCCGCTTCACAGTCTCTCAGACGGTTGGGGGGACCAAACTGGCTGGGTGGGTGTGGCTAGGTGGTCATGTGACTGGGTGGGAGCGGCTAGGTGGCCGTGTGACTGGGTGGGAGTGGCCAATTTAACAGTCCATTTTTTTGCCTTTCTCCTTCCTAAGCGCCTGTTTAAATTGTTTTCAAAGATTTTTAATTTAAAGCACTACTTTACAAGCCCGGAGCTGCTTTTCAAGGTTGCACCAGTGAGATCACCCTTCAGCTGGCCCTCAGCTGGCCATCCAGCTGGCTCGCTGGAAGATAAGGCCCATGGTGAGGGGCGGGGCTTAATCCCACCACTCCGCGGGCCGGATACTTTGCATTGGCGGGCCGTATCCGTCCCACGGGCCGTAGTTTGAGGATGCCTGCTCTAGGCTGAGTCACACACACCCACACACACACAAAACAACTCTTAGTACAATATTTGGACAGGTGTTCAGATGGGGAATTGCAGCGATCAAGAAGGCGAAACAGCTACCGGTTTTGATGTTTTGGTTGAGATCGGGTGGTGGTGGGGTTTATCTCCCTTCCCCGAATAAAGAAAGCAGATAAAACTGAATTTGGAATTTCTTCTTGCGCATTATACCCAGAATCAAGGGGATGTTTGGTGTAGCAGTTAAGGCACTAGGCTAGAAACCAGGAGACTGTGAGTTCTAGTCCTGTCATGAAAACTGGCTTTGGGCCAATGACTAGGAAACAGTGAGTTGTAGTCCCACCTTGGGTATGAAAGTCAGCTGGGTAACTTTGGGCCAATCACCAGGAGACAGTGAGTTCTAGTCCCACCTTGGGTATGAAGGTCAGCTGGGTGACTTTGGGCCAAACACTAGGAGACAGTGAGTTCTAGTCCCACCTTGTGTATGAAAGTCAGCTGGGTAACTTTGGGCCAATCACCAGAAGAAGTGAGTTCTAGTCCAACCTTAGGTATGAAAGTCAGCTGGGTGACTTTGGGCCAATCACCAGGAGACAGTGAGTTCTAGTCCCACCTTGGGTATGAAAGTCAGCTGGGTAACTTTGGGCCAATCACCAGAAGACAGTGAGTTCTAGTCCAACCTTAGGTATGAAAGTCAGCTGGGTAACTTTCGACCAATCACCAGAAGACAGTGAGTTCTAGTCCCACCTTGGGTATGAAAGTCAGCTGGGTAACTTTCGACCAATCACCAGAAGACAGTGAGTTCTAGTCCAACCTTAGGTATGAAAGTCAGCTGGGTGACTTTGGGCCAATCACCAGGAGACAGTGAGTTCTAGTCCCACCTTGGGTATGAAAGTCAGCTGGGTAACTTTGGGCCAATCACCAGAAGACAGTGAGTTCTAGTCCCACCTTGTGTATGAAAGTCAGCTGGGTAACTTTGGGCCAAACACCAGAAGACAGCGAGTTCTAGTCCAACCTTAGGTATGAAAGTCAGCTGGGTAACTTTGGGCCAAACACCAGAAGACAGTGAGTTCTAGTCCAACCTTAGGTATGAAAGTCAGCTGGGAACTTTGGGCCAATCACCAGGAGACAGTGAGTTTCAGTCCCACCTTAGGTATGAAAGCTGCTAGGTGACATTGGACCAGTCACTCTCTCTTTCTCAGCCCAACCCACCTCACAGGGTCGTTGTTCTGGGAAAAACAGAAAAAGGAAGAGGTATTAGGTAGGTTTCCTGCCTTGAGTTACTTATAAAATAATAAAGACAGGATAAAAACCAAATAAATAAATAAAATTGCAGAAAAGAAAGGGAATTGTGTGGTTTTTACTGCTTACACAGATAGGAACTAAAAAAAAAGGCAAGGAACAGCTGAGTAAATCTGGTAAATTGAAAATATTACTTTTCAAAAATAAATGTGGAAAATTTATTTATTCATTGATGCAATTTGTAATAAAGGCCCTTCTGAGATTTGTGACTCATTTGGTGATAGTGGAACCTTGCATAATAATTTCAGGAGAATAAACTCAATGTGGGGAATTGTATGACAGCCTCAGCTTTTTTGCCCATATGTCTGTCATCACGCAGGTTTTGGCACACACACTCATATATACACACCGCTTTTGAAGAATGGCTACCTATTTATATATGGCTTCCTAGTTGCAGGAACTGGGTATGTGTAGTTTAATGAAAAGAAGGACTAAGGGAGACAGGATAGCAGTGTTCCAATATCTCAGGGGCTGCCACAAAGAAGAGGGAGTCAGGCTATTCTCCAAAGCATTTGAGGGCAGGACAAGAAGCAATGGGTGGAAACTAATCAGGGAGAGAAGCAACCTAGAACTAAGGAGAAATTTCCTGAGAGTGAGAACAATTAATCAGTGGAAGAACTTGCCTCCAGAAGTTGTGAATCCTCCAACACTGGAGGTTTTTAAGAAGATGTTGGATAACCATTTGTCTGAAGTGATGTAGGGTTTCCTACCTAAGCAGGGGGTTGGATTAGAAGACCTCCAAAGTCCCTTCCAACTCTGTTATTCTATTCTATTCTATTTTTGTGACTGTACGTTTCAATATCCAGAAAAAAAAATTGCATCGGAAAAGCAAACATGGTATGGAATTGAATTCTAACTGGAAAGCATTGTCGGATTCTCATTTCATACCTGGATTTTTGTCACATCTAAAATTGGGGTTTTCTTATGTACAGAGTTTATATTTAACACCATTTCTGACAGATGGCTGTCCAGTCTCTTCTTGAAATTCTTAAGTGATAAAGCTGCCACTATTACTGAGGGCAAGTTGTTCCATGGGTTGATTGTTCTCACTGTCAGAAAATGTCTCCTTATTTCCAGGTTGAATCTCTCCTTGATCAGTTTCCATCCATTATTCCTTGTCTGGCCTTTGTTAAAATTTTTCCTCCATTTCTCCTTTGGGGAAATATAATATTCTATCTCTTTTAATATTCCTCAAAATATTTCATTCTCTAGGAATGGGGGGTGGGGGGAGGCTTCCCACAGTGTGAAAAACAGTCATGTCATTTTTTTCGGTGCCATTGTTAGTTGGAACGGCCACTAAGTGATCTGTCGTAACTCGAGGACTATTTGTGTTGTAGTTCAATTGTGCTGAGAAAGTTTTATGTCCCCCCAAAGATGCCGAACTGCATCGCTAAGCAGGATTTTCTGCTATATTTTAACCAGTGGTGGGTTGGTCCTAATTCTGTCAGGTTCTTTAGAACCAGTAGTAAAAGCACTGGGAAGCTCCACCCACACGCCCGGACAGAATTGATGATCTGCGCATGAGCAGAAGCCCGCATGAGCGAAGCGAGCGTGTGTGTGTGCTCCCATTGTGAACTAGTAGTAAAGGTAAGTAGAACCCACCCCTGATTTTAGCCCAGTCTTCTTCAACCTGATGTGTACCACTCTCAGCCTCGTTGTGGATTTATTAATTTAGTTAAGCATTCACATAGCTGCCCAGCTCAGACCAGAACAGGTGACTTTGGGTGGCCTACTAAAAAGAGAAGGAAAAAGAGAAAGGTATGATGGGAGTCGTAGTCAAATCCTCCCACCGGCTGGTACGCTCTCATAGAGAGGGGCTCCTCCGGGTGCCATCGGCCAAACAATGTCGACTGGCGGCCCCTAGGGGGAGAGCCTTCTCTGTGGGGGCACCTACTATCTGGAACGAGCTCCCCCCGGAGATACGGAGGATCCCGGATCTGTGCACCTTCCGCCATGCTCTTAAAACCTTTTTATTCCACCAGGCAGGCCTGGCCTAATCTTTTCCCTCTTTTTAATTATGCAAATTTTAATTGGTTTTTTAAATGATTGGGATTTTAATATGTTTGGGCCAAATTTGTTTAATTCGATTTTACTTTGTTTTTAAATTTTGTATTTATGTATTTTTACTGTTTGGCTGTTCACCGCCCTGAGTCCTTCGGGAGTAGGGTGGTATATAAATTAAATAAATAAATAAATAGATAAATAAATAAATAAATAAATAAATAAATAAATAAATAAATAAATAAATAAATAAATCCTTCTGGAGACTGCTAATTTGAGCTGGCAGCTGCCCAAACCACCATTACAATCCTCCTTCTGTCATATATAGCTCAAACTTTGGCTTTGTATCCCCCAGAAGCCCAGAATCAAAACTATTTAGCTTTCTGCACACTGTACCTTCAAATTATATTGTGTAATTATCGAAGATAATTGTTTTGCAGATGTAGTTGCGATGCTGAGGGAATATTCTCCTTTGAAGCAAATGGGAAATAGAGGTTCCCTAGCAAGGCATTAAAAACATTTTTTATTGTGCCACACAATACCTCCCATGTAGTGGCACCTTAGGGAATTATGGGAAAATGCTTCGATGTTGCACCTAATACCATGTTCCTAGGAGTAAGATTGCCAGTTCAATTTATTTTTATTTGTCATTTCACAATGGGGACACCCTATATAAAAAAAGTCACATAAAGAGCCAGTTTGGTCTGATGATTAAGATACCAGGCTAAAAACAAGAGCCTGTGAGTTCTAGTCCTGCCTTCATCAGGAAAGCCGGCTAAGTGACTTTGGGCCAATCACCAGGAGACTGTGAGTTCCAGTCCCGCCTTCACCATGAAAGCCAGTTGGATGCTCTTCGGCCAGTCACACTCTCTCTCAGCCCAACCCCCCTCATAATGGTGCTGGAATTCAAATATTTTTACTACCGGTTCTGTGGGCGTGGCTTGGTGGGCGTGACATGGCATGGCTTAGTGGGTGTGGCAGGGGAAGGATGCTGTAAAACAGTGTGTCAGGTTTCGATGTCATCTCAAATAAATTGCACTCCCAAACAATTAATCTTTGATGAAATATTCCATTTATTGAGTACGACAGATCTGGCCCCGACTTCGTCATAGCCGATACTAACCCTCTGACTCCCAAACCCTTCCCTTTCCGTTCCCCAATTCTCATCTCCTCATTGGCCGTCTTCCAAGTCAGTCTCCCCAGCTTCTGACCTCATCCCACAGGAATGTCCCCCCTCCCATCCCATCTCCTAGGGGATATTATCTACAGAGAAAATAAGTAGGTGAAAAGTCAAGCCTCGTCTCCTCCTTTTTATGGCAGCATCAGAATGCTGACACAGTGGTGGGTTGCTACTAGTTCGGTCCGAATCTTGCAAACTGGTAGTAATGGCGGCGGGAGGCTCCGCCCACCTGCCCGGACATTATCACAGATGATCTGCATGTGCACAGAAGTGCCGCACGCAACACTCCCATTGAGAACCAGTAGCGAAGGTAAGTGGAATCCACCCCTGCTGTAAAATCTCCATTCCCTCCCCACTCCAGGGGAAGGTTACTGCAAAATCCCCATTTCCTCCCGATCAGCTGGGACTCAGGAGGCAGAGAATAGATGGGGGCGGGGCCAGTCAGAGGTGGTATTTACTGGTTGTCTGAACTACTCAAAATTTCCCCTACTGGTTCTCCAGAACTGGTCAGAACCTGATGAATACCACCTTTGCCTCCCAGGATTATTGTTGTTGTGGGGAAAATAGAAGGAGAAAGGTATGTTGGATATGTATGCCACCTTGAGTTATTTGTAAACATAATGAATTAAATAAAATATTTAAAATAAATTGTAACTGCACACACGACATGTGAAGGTGCCCCAAATATACTATATCTAATGGAAATTTCATAAACTAGGCAGAAGGTGTGTTGGAGATGTTTGCCACCTTGAGTTATCTGCAAAAAAATAATAAAGGCAGGATAGAAACACACAAGCTCAGGTGAACATGCTGAGCTTGTCAGCTAGAAAGCTGGCAGCCCAGGTTCGAGACCCGAGCACAGGATGATGGGGTGAGCTCCTGTCCTCGCCCCAGTTCCTGTCAACCTAGCAGTTCAAAAGCATGCAAATGCAAGTAGATAAATAGGTACCACTTCGGTGGGAAGGTAAGAGCATTCCGTGACATCATGATGGTGTTCTGACCCAGCCTTAGCAGAAGCAAGAAACAGACTCCTTGCCATGAAAAACCCCTCTTTATGAATTAATTGCATTCACCTACCAAAAAGTCCAGGCAAGAGTCCTTCAAAGAGCTAACTGCAGTAACAGACCTTCTCAGTTCCTTGCGATAATTGCAAGGCTGTGAGTGCCCAGCCGAAAGGCTGCAAATTAAGTTCTCACAAGCAGTCTCTGTGGCACAAAATACAATGAGCAAAATCTTCAGAAATACGAATTGTTGTCTCCTATGACAACCACTCTTCTTTCCTTCTATTTATTCCCCAGTCAGGAAGGGGCCATTCAGCATCCACGTGTGCTTTGCTTCCCGAGTTGACTCCTTGTCCTCCATTGTTCCCCTCTCCTAACAGCTCTGCACATACGTGCCTCTGGAACAGGCCCCAGCTGTTCTTCCTTCTCATTTATATCAGCCTCCAAAGGCAGATGCCTCTCCATCTGGGAAATGTCGGACGGCCTTGGCTCTATCTTTGCGTCCGACACAGAGCATCCATCAGAGCCTTCCCCAGATTCCAGAACAGGCCCAAGTTCCTCCCCAACTACCTCATCGTCCATCGTCTGGCTGGCAGGCCACAACAGATGGCCACATGTTACCTCAGAAATGTCTTCAGACAGTGCTGGATCAATAGTCTTGAAACGGAAATGAGCAACCTCTGCCCCCTATAGTCGGCAATGATTAAAGGAGTAAAATCTGCAGGGACTCCTTTACCTTTTTTAAAAAACAAACAAACAAAGTAACAAGAAGAAATATCTCAAATATGTCCAATATCTCAGGGGGTGCCACAAAGAAGAGGGAGTCGAATTATTCTCCAAAGCCCCTGAGGGTAGAACAGGAAGCAATGGGTGGGAACTAATCAAGGAGAGAAGCAACTTAGAACTAAGGAGAAATTCCCTGACAGTTAGAACAATTAACCAGTGGAACGACTTGCCTCCAGAAGTTGTGAATGCTCCAACACTGGAATTTTAAAGAAGATGTTGGATAACCATTTATCTGAAGTAGTGTAGAGTTTCCTGCCTAAGCAGGGGGTTGGACTAGAAGACCTTTAAGGTCCCTTCCAACTGTTATTCTAAATACTATCTGGCAATCCTGATAAGGCCCACTGACACAAGATAGGCCTGTTCATCAGATGATCTTTTTCCCCAGATTCCTCTGTTTTCCTGGCATGGAGAACTGGAGAACAACCGAACAATGAATGCACATAGGGGGAAAAAAAATTCTTTCTTTTAGAATCCATGCAGAGATTCTCTGCTCAACCTCTACTTTTCTCCGTTAAATTTTACATCTTCCCAACCCTGCTGGCTTCCCTGTCGACTGTTTTATTGAACCCCAGTTGCTGCTGTGAAATTGTGCATGTTGTGTTCGATGCAGCTGGTTGCACAGAGGCATCTGTGCCTTCTGAAGCTCAGCATGCCCAGATTATGTGGTGGCACACATCTTGGCAGAATTAAATGCTCCCTCCTTTAAAAAAAAAAAACCAACACGAGGAAGATGAGGCAAAATATTGGGTGTAATTTACTTAAAACCAGTTGGCATATTAATCATAACGTTTTGCCTGTTCTTTTCTCTCGCTTGGTGGTTTGAGTCTGTTCCCAACTGGTCTTTCCACTGTGTGGGTTGCTCCATTTAGTCCTTGGCTGTCCTCATCCTTCGGCAAGGATTGTGCTTCCTCATCGCATAATGATAGTCTGCGGGATGTATCAGAGAGCAAATTGCTAGCTGTGCCACACACAGTCGCTGGGCTATGAAGGAGTGACGTGTCCTTGCGTCTCTCTGATTATTGAGGGTTTTCAGCATCCGAAGGGATGAAATCTCTGGGCAGTGTTGGAAGAAATGACCATCTGGGTTCAGTTCCAAGTAGGGAGAAAGACACTGGAAACATGGAGACTGCTTGGAAAGATGGTTTTTAATGGTGGAAAGGATCACATGCTTTGGGTCAGGGGTGAAATTCAGCAGGTTCTGACAGGTTCTGGAGAACCGGTAGCGGAAATTTTGAGCAGTTCGGAGAACCAGCCAATACCACCCCTGGCTGGCCCCAGTGTGGGGTGGGAATGGAGATTTTGCAATATCCTTCCCCCAGGAGTGGGGAGGGAATGGGGATTTTGCAGTAACCTTCCCCTGGAGTGGGGTGGGAATGGAGATTTTGCAGTATCCTTCCCCTGCCACGCCCACCAAACCACACCACGCCCACCAAGCCACACCCACAGAACCGATAGTAAAAAAAAATTGAATTTCACCACTGTGTTGGGTGTAGGGAAAAAAATGGGGCGAGATGCTGAGAGTGCCTGAGTTTTAGGCCCTCTCTGGGCTTTTGAATTTGAGCTTGTATTCTGATTGGTTGTCAGACCATGCAGGAGGGGCCATGCAGGAGCAACTCTATAGGCTGTCCTGAGTCCCAGGCTTGGTTGAGCCTTGCTGGGTGATTTAATCTTTCCAAGTGCCATGTGGCGAGTTCTGTTGCTAGATGGATAGAGGGCTAATCCTACCTTTGTTGGATCTTGGGTGAGGGCATTTGCTTATGAATAGACCTAGCTATCTCTTTATCTCTTAAATGTGGACATCTGCTGTGGGCTATTGAGGATGGTGGGGGCTATTAAGAGTGAGTCTGTTTCCTGCCTAAAAAACATGTTTCTCCATTTCTCACCCAGGGAAATATAATATTCTGCCTTTTTAATATTTCCTAGAATATTTCATTCTTCTAGGAGAAGGGTGGGTGCTACCTTCCTACAACAGAAACAACGGTTTCATGATACCGCCATTTTGGGTCCCTTGTACACTCTCAGGGCTTCCTCCCAAAGGCAAGTGAAGATTTCATAACCAGTTGCTGAACATTTGCAGACCAACTGAAATTCCACAAGGAACTTCAGGATCAGAGAGACAAGATTCAAATTTATTCTTGGCCATTGAAGCTCTTGAGGAGACCCTCTGAGGCAGGATCCTTCCTAGTGTTCGGCAGCATTTTATAGCAGTAGCATTTAGCAATAGCAAGCAATAGCATTTAGACTTGACAGTGCTTTTACAGGCCCAGTCTATTGCCGCCAACAATCTGGGTCCTCGTTTTACCCACCCTTCTTCTTTTTGGTCAAGGTCATGGCATGCCTGCATCTGGAGAAGGAGTGGTTGAAGTGGTGTCTCAAGTTGGGATGGATTGTGATTGGACAATGTGATGGATTGATGGGTGCAGGGGCTGGATTTGGGGTTTTGATTTACAGAGGGAAAACCTGGAACTCTCAGATTCGGGTTTTCCCAGATGTCTCAGTATACCTACTCTAATATATGGGAACTTTGAGAAAATGCCTGTCTCGGAGTTTTAATTGGGGTTGGGTTCTTCTGGAACGCTGACAGTTCCTTAATCTCCCATCCAAGTACCAACCATATCTACACCTGCTTAGCTTTTTTTCAAGATCCAATCATGATCATTTGTCCTAGCATCTCTTGAAGGTAGTAAACACTTAATTTAGCCTTAAAAGACAGAAGAGATATTCAGTCAGTTTAATGTTCTGCTTGAAGCTCCATCAGAAACAATAGAATGTAATGTTGAGAAAAATCCACATTTGCAGCTATTCCAGCTCTGGGCAATGCATTCATTCAGGCATAAGCATCAACAGTGAAAAATTTTAAAATGGGGAGAATGCAAAGAAGAAGAAGAAGAAGAAGAAGGAGAAGGAGAAGGAGAAGGAGAAGGAGAAGGAGAAGGAGAAGGAGAAGGAGAAGGAGAAGGAGAAGAAGAAGAAGAAGAAGAAGAAGAAGAAGAAGAAGAAGAAGAAGAAGAAGAAGAAGAAGAAGAAGAAGAAGAAGAAGAAGAAGAAGAATGATACAATTTTATGGTTCACACAGAGGGCACTTTTGTGCACTGCAAACAACCAGACACTAATCTTGTGATAAAATTAAATTAACTGGGACATAGTGATTGGACTCATTAGCAACACTGTGGCTGCAAAACTGCCGTCTTAGTGCGAGAACTGCTGTATTTATTTAGTGTTTCAGGCAAAGGCCAAGAAGACTGAAGCTAAAATGTTGTTTGGCTGGCAGATGTAGACTCCAAATGTAAACTGTAAAAATTAGCAACAGAGAATAATCCAGCGTTGGATATTCGAGCCCGGAATTAAAATTTCCAAGTTTGGAAAACACCATTCTTGCTTTTCTCTTTTACTGCGCTATGATAAAATTCAGAGAAACTGATTATCTATGCCCCTGTTTTCTTGATTTCCAAACCGGTTGCATATGATTTATGATTTCTTGCAATGGGGCTGCAATGCTGTTAGTGTCATGTATTTATTTTGCAACTGCCCCACTTTTGATGGCTTGTCAAAATTAAGAGGATGATTGCGAACACAACTGTGCAAAATACGGAGCAGCGCGTGTGCAAGATGGATGGTAGAAAGGCTTAACGTCCATATGCGCAACCACAATTCCTGGCTCCTGATTTTTAATTTTTAATCCATCTTGTAAGGGCATTCAAGGTTAGGCTACACTAGCAAAATGTTAATGAAAGATTGACAAAAACCGAGGCAGAGATTTATTATCTATCTGAACCAGAGAGTAAGGCACACCTTGGAGAACAGGAGCTTTCATAAGACATCACTAGGACACTCAAATGACTATCACCATGAATTAACACAATATGAGACGCAGTTTGATGTAGTGGTTAAGACACGAAGCTAGAAACCAGGAGACTGTGAGTTCTAGTCTTGCCTTGGGCATGAAAGTCAGCGGGGTGACTTTGGCCAATCACTAGGCGATGGTGAATTCTAGTCCTGCCTTAGTCATGAAAGCCAACTGGGTGACTTTGGCCAATCATCAGGAGATGGTGAATTCTAGTCTTTCCTTAGGCATTAAAGCTAGCTGGGTGACTTTGGGTCAATCACCAGGAGATGGTGAATTCTAGCCTCACCTTATGCATGAAAGGGACTGGATGACTTTGGGTCAATCATCAGGAGACTGAGTTCTAGTCCTGCCTGAGTCATGAAAGCAACTGGAAGACTTAGGGTCAATCACTAGGAGACAGTAAGTTATAGTCCTGCTTTACGCATGAAAGCCGACTGGGTGACTTTGAGCTAGTCACTCTCTCACACTCCAAACCACTTCACAGAGTTGCTGTTGTGGGAAAAATAGGAGAAAAGGGTATTAGGCATACTCACTGCCTTGAGTTATTTATATATATATATATATATATATAAATGAAGGCTGGAGAAAAAATAGTAATCATAAAATAAAATAAAATAAAATAAAATAAAATAAAATAAAATAAAATAAAATAAAATAAAATAAAATAAAATAAAATAAAATAAAATAATAAAATAAAATAAAATAAAATAAAATAAAATAAAATAAAATAATAAAATAAAATAATAAAATAAAATAAAGTCTGGGTCAATGTAGTTATATGAGCCTTGAAAAAAAGGCTCTAAGAGAAAGCAATCCATTCCTAATTGGAGCATCCTCTGCAAACAGGACTTGGTGCTCGCTCTTCAGCCTTCTACCCCATCTGCCATGTCTAATAATGTTGACAGACTCACATTCGCTGACTTGCCCTGAGCCTTGGGCTCTTGAAAGATAGGCTGAATTCACCCAGTGAGATATATCAAGGTTTGACGGCCTTATTCTTTTTTTTTTCTTCCAGCCTCCTTCTTTGTCAGTTGTCAGAGGCAGGAAAATCGGCCTGATGGATGAATTCTCCAGCTCTGCTTAAAACCATGAGTCACTTTAGTAATCCAGCGTACAGTGATGGATGACAAGTTCATTCCACCACTGGCAAAAATCAGCTGTGGAGCTGCTGCTTCAGCAGTAGCAGTGAAGAAACAAAAGGCAGAAAGGAAAGTCAGCACCCACCCTCCCTGCTAGAGAATGAAATATTTTGGGGGATATTAAAAAGGCAGGATAGAATATGTCCCCTAAAGGAGAAATGGGGAAAAATCTTAAGGGAGGCAGAAACCAGTCCCCCTGCCCCAAGCAGAAATTGAAGAGGCCAGCTTTTAGAAATGCAGATTTGGTAATCCATTCAGAAAGACTGGGTCAGACAGAAACTCCTGATAAGGAAAACAATTAGGCAAGCCAAAAGTTGACAAGATTAGCTCAGACAAACACCTAGGATTTGCATTTCCCCTTTTGCCTATAGAGCCAGCCATGACCCCTACATGACCCCATAGGAATCAAGAAAGTATTTAAAAAACTCACCCGGTCTCAACTCCATTTTGTCAGCTGTCCCAGAACCGCACTCTGGGTGTGCATTGGTTCTGCTCATCAATAAACAGACTTTTCCTTCTTAAGCAGTGTCCATTTAATTCCTGGAAGTGGACTTGGAAGTGGTCTTGGATTTTTCTTCTAAGACTTCTCCCAAAGGTTGTCCTTTAACAAAATTGCAAAGTTATCACCAGGAGTTGCTAATAGGCAAGTGCAAACCATTGTAGGAAGTTAGCACCCACCCCTTTCCTGGAAGAGTGAAATATTTTAGGAAATATAAAAAAGGCAGAATATTATATTTCCCTGGGATAAGCATGTTTTGAAGCAGCTCCCATCTTCCTGCCCTCACCCTTTGTCAATGGGCCATTAAGGCCTGGGCCAGTCTATTCTACATAACAAAGATCTACCTCCTTCAGGCAGAGCCATAGTAGGAATTGCCAAAGATCCAACAAAGATAGGATTAGCCCTCTACACAATAGCAGCAGAAACTCACCACATGTGACCTGGGAAGCACATGTGACCATCAGCCAGCAAGACCCCCACCCCCTGGGAGTCTGACAACCAATCAGAGTACTCTTTCTGGGCCCCAGGAAGTTCAAAGCCAGAGAGAGCATAAAACCTGAAAAACTCGCTGTATCTGCCCCTTTCTGTTCAGGAACTCAAGCCATGTGATCCTGTCCACCATTAAACCATCTTTCCAAGCAGTCTCCATGTTTCCAGTGTCTGTTTCCCCACTTGGAGCTGAACCTAGAAGGATGTTTCTTCCAACACCATGAGGGTTCAATTTAGATGAGCAGCTCAATTGAAACCACAGTTTGGAGATAGCCAGTCTTGCTCTTTAAGTCAAATTGATTTGTTTGATTCAATAAAGGGATTCAAATAAAGGTTGGAAGTATTAGTACCATTTTACTTAATAAGACCACACATGGAATACTATATTGCATCCAATTTTGGTCACCGTTATATAAAAAAAGATGTTGAGACATTGGAAAGAGTACAGAGAAGAGCAACAAGGCTGATTAGGGGGCTGGAGGCTAAAACGATGAAGAATGGTTACAGGGTAGAACTGGGTATGTCTAGTCTAATGAAAAGAAGGACTAGAGGAGACATGATAAGAGTCTTCCAATATTTGAGTGGCTCTTACAAAGACGAGGGACTCAACCTATTCTCCAAAGCACCTGAAGGCAGGACAGGAAGTAATGGACGGAAACTAATCAAGGAGAGAAGCAACCTCGAACTAAGGAGAAATTTCCTAACGGTGATAACAATTAACCAGTGGAATGCTTTGCCTTCAGAAGTTGTGGGTATCCCACCATTGGTGGCTTTTAAGAAGAGATTGGACAACCATTCGTCTGAAATAGTATAGGACCTCCTGATCCGGCAGGGGGTTGGACTAGAAGACCTCCAAGGTCCCTTCCAACTCTGTTATGCTATGTGCTAGAGGGGGCTTTCTGCACACAGGAATAAACATCTGTTGAGCCTCTGAATTGGTTTGAGGAAGCTGATTTGATTGTCAGGCAGCAAAACAATTTGGTCCAATGACTGAGTTCAGAATGAGGTTTTGCTCAAATCACTTCCAATAGAGCTTTCAGATAAAAGCTTTGCATAATCGTGGTTGCTAGGGGATCAACAATAGACTTCCTAGAAGAATAACCCCACAGAGTCCTGGATAATGGATTCTATCTATCATCTATCTATCTGTCTGTCTGTCTGCCTGCCTGTCTATCTATCTATCTACCTACCTACTTATCTACCTATCTAGTTACTAAGTCTGCACTACTATTAATCTTCTCATTATTCCTATCACCCATGTCCTCCCACTTATGACTGTATGACTGTAATCTTGTTGCTGCTATTCTTAAGATTTATATTGACTGTTTCCCTATGACTATCATTAAGTGTTGTACCTTGTGATTCTTGACGAATGTATCTTTTCTTTTATGTACACCGAGAGCGTATGCACCAAGACAAATTCCTTGTGCATCCAATCACACTTGGCCAATAAAGAATTCTGTTCTATTCTATTCTATTCTATTCTATTCTATTCTATTCTATTCTATTCTATTCTATTCTATTCTATTCTATTCTATTCTATTCTATTCTATTCTATTCTATTCTATTCTACCTACCAGTGGTGGGTTGCTCCTGGTTCGCCCCAGTTTGGGCGAACTGGTAGTGGCGGAGGCGGGAGGCTCTGCCCACCCACCCAGACATCATCAAAAATCCTCCGCGCATGTGCAGAAGCTTCTGCACATACACAGAAGTGCCACACTCTCACAAAGCGAGCGCGCACACCTGCACGCTACTTATAGCGAACCGGTAGCACCGGGATTTGAATCCCATTACTGCTACCTACCTACCTATCTACCTTTGGATCAGTGTTGACTCCCGGCAACAGGTCCCTGTAGTTTTCTTGGCAAGATTTCAGACGTGGTTGCCTCCTTCTTAGGGCTGAGAGAAAGTGACTGGCCCAAAGTCTTACCTAGCTGGCTGTTGTAGCCCGCCAGTGGCCAGCAGAGCTGGCAGCAGATTCGGACAGTGAGGAGGTTGGGGAGGAACATGGGCCAGTCCTGGAGTCTGGAAAAGGCTTGGACAAGGGCTCTGTGTTGGAGGCAAAGAGGGGGCCAGGGCCATCTGATAGTTATGTGTTATTATTTATTATTATTATTATGTATTTATTTGTCAAGCAAATAAGAAAACAAGTAACAAAGTAGTCACAAACATGGACACATGAAAAACTTTTGGCACAAAGAAAAAGGATATAAATTGGCAAAACATAGCCATAAGCACATAGAATGATTACATATAATTGGGAACAGTAGGACAGGGATGGTAGGCACGCTGGTGTGCTTATGCATGCCCCCTCTTAAGAAACATGAAAGGTCCACGGTAGACAGTTTACGGTAAAAGGTATGGGGATTAGAGAGACTAACAAGAGGAGGTAGATTGTTCCAGACATTTAGTACTCTTTTGGAAAACTCATATTTCCTACAATTAAGATTAGAGTGAATTACATTGAGTTTAAATCTATTGATGGCCCTTGCTTTATTATGGTTGAAATTAAAGAATTCATTTAGAGGTAGAACATTTTGGTAAATAATCTTATTTTTATTTATTTATTTTATTTAATTTATATACCGCCCTTCTCCCGAAGGACTCAGAGCGGTGAACAGCCATAATAAAGACAATGTACAAAAATAGAATTTAAAAGCAGATTAAAATAATTAAATAATCGGCCGAATTTAAAACTCTCATTTTAAAACTAATTTTAAAACCCCATTAAAACCAAATTAAAATCATTTATCCCATCAGAGCGGCTTGCTGGAATAACAGGGTCTTCACTGCACGACGGAAGGCGCGGAGGTCGGGGATCTTTCTTATGTCCGGGGGTAATTCATTCCAGAGGGCAGGGGCCCCCACAGAGAAGGCTCTCCCCCTGGGGGTCGCCAGTCTACATTGTTTGGCTGACGGCACCCTGAGGAGGCCCTCTGTGTGTGAGTGTACCGGTCGTTGAGAGGCAATTGGTGGCAGAATGCGGTCTTGTAGATAGCCAGGTCCTAAGCCATGAACTAAGCATGGGTCAAAACATAGACGACGTAGTTCGAGGCTTTCTAGACCTAAGATTTCAAGCCTAGTGGTATAGAGAATTTTATTTCGAGCAGAAGATTTGAGAACTCTCCTAGTAAAATATCTCTGGACCCTCTCTAATGTAATGATGTCTGAAATACAGGGTTGTGGTCCGCCAGTAGCCTGCGGAGCTGGCAGCGGAGTCAGACAGCAATGAGGCTGAGGAAGAACATGGGCCAGTCCTGGAGGCTGGGGAAGGCCTGGATGAGGGCTCTGCGTCGGAGGCAGAGATGGGGCCAGGGTCTTCGGGGAGTGACGTGCGGACTCCGGAGCTTTCAGAGGCTGACAGTAGAGAGGCAGAGGAACAGGAGGAGCCTGTTCCTAGTGCACGTATGAGAAGAGCTGCCAGAAGGCAGGAGCAGCTAAAGCAGAGAGGACGACTCGAGAGTAGGGCCAAGAGATGATTGGCCCCTCCCATAAGGCTTAAAAGACCAGCAACTGCTCTTGGCCTCTTTGCCAGAAAATGACGTTGAGAGAATTTGCTTCTTGTTTCACTGTATTCATTTCTTGTCGGTGTCTTCTGCTTCTGAACTTTTGCCAAGAAAAGCCTTTTTGGCAGTTTGCCTAATTATCTCAAGGTCAGTGATAAACTGAGCAATGGTGTTTTGAAGAATTTGCTTTAATTTAGTTTGGACTACGCTGAGAATGAGTTAATTCCCAGCTGTTCTAAGAAAGTCTGTTTGTTTTCAAACTGTTGGTATTTAATACTAACTACTTGGGCCTGGGTCACAACATACAGTGAGGGTTCCAGGCAGGTGAACAGTAATCAAGTATAGTATTTGAACCAAGTATAGGTCTGGCAAAGGTTTCATATGTCCTAGTTTGGAGTCCAGCGTTACCAGAGAGAAAACTTCGTAAAATAAGATTTACAACTCTTAAAGCCTTTTTTGCAATGATGTTACAGTGAGCTCTGGGACTTAGATCTTTAGAAATGAGTACTCCTAGGTCCTTGACAGAATGTGGGTCAACTTTTAGATCATTACCAGCCAGCAAATGTTTGAAGTTCTTATTTCTACAGCCAACGTGCAGGATTGAACATTTGTTAGCAGAGATTTGGAGTTGCCAATTGTTAGACCATTCAGATACACAGTCAAGGTCATTTTGAAGGGTAGCAAAGTTGTCCGTGGTGTTGAATAGTTTAACATCATCGGCAAAGAGGACACGGCTGCTTATAATTTGATCACAAAGGTCGTTGATATAATGTTCTGCCCCAGCTACGGACCCCAAAGAACGCAGCACACACAAAGTCCATTCAAACCTTGGTTTACTAAATAAATCAGTCTTTTACAACAATGGCTGTTAATTAACTGAATTAACAGCTGCCAAGAATTCAAAGAATAATAACTCAAAGCTTACTGTGGTTGGCAGAATGCCCAGAAGCAATTTGCAGGAAGCTGATAAGATAAGCAAGACAAGACACGAAGGTATGTGAATGAAGTTGTTCCCTGCAAATTGCTTCAGTCGGCGTTCTTCCTTAAATAGTCAAAGGGAGTGGCCAATTAGCCCCAAGCCTTACTCTCGAGGAGACCTCCTCCTGAAGAGCCACTCCTGCCTTTTGGCAGCTCTGAGCGCCCATGCATCGAGAAGAGGCTCCTCCTTTTTGTCTTCTTCACTTAAGGGAGCTTCTGGAGATTGTGAAGGCCCTGACTGAATCCCCGCCTCTGGCACCACATCTTCTCCAGCCTCCTCATTGTCTGACTTGAGTGCCAGCTGCACAGGCTGCTGGCGCAGCACCACACCAGCCTCCTTGCTGTCTGAATCAGCTACTAGCTGCACAGGCCACATATGGGCCACAATATATAAAGCAGAAAGAGTGTTAGACCTAGAACGCTGCCTTGGGGAACATCACTGTGGTGCAGGATTTGATAGGGCACTGCCTATTTTGACCACTTGTTGCCTGTTTGACAGGAACACAGCTATCCAATTATGTAGGAGTCCAGAAATGCCATAAGATTTAAGTTTCAGAAGTACTTTGTCGTGCACAACTGAATCAAAGGCTTTGCAGAAGTCAATGTAAAGTGTTGCCTCCGGAGCTTCCGGAATCTGACATCAGAGAGGCAGAAGAACAGTGTGAGCCACCAGAAGGCAAGAACAATTAAGAAAAAAAAGGGCGACTCGGGAGTAAGGCTTAGAGATGATTAGCCCCTCCCATAAGACATAAAAGAGGAGCAAAGGGACGTGAGCCTTTGCAGGAAGCAATTAGTTCATATAGTCAATTCAAGCTCTGAGAAGTCCTGTTTGACTCTGTGCTCCGTTTGGCCTTGCAAAACTAATAGACAATTAGGTCTCTGGCAGCGTTTCAAGGGAGATAAAGGTGGGTGCTTATCAACATTACCCTGAAAGACTGTGTCAACTTGAGCAGACATCTGTCGGAATCTTCACAGTTTGTGAATCATTATGGGCTGTGAATGACCATAATTCACAGCCTTCTCAATAGCAAGGCTCAACCAAACCTGGGAGACAGACAGCCTACAAAGGTAGCTAAGACCCCCGCCTCCTGGGAGTCTGACCACCAATCAGAGTGCATTTCTTACACTGGAATAGGAAACTCTAGGGTGGGGCCCAGAGAGGGCATAAAACCAAGGCACTCTCAGCATTTCTGCCCTTTTCTGCTCAGGAGCCCAGGTGATCCTGTTCATCAATAAACCTTCTTTCCAAGCAACTTCCAGTGTCTTTTTCCCCACTTGGAACTGAAACCAGAAGGACATTTCTTACAACACCCTCATAAACAAAACACAAAGGGTAACTCTTGAGCCGATTTAACATCGTCAAATGGTAACTATAGATACCCTTTAAAAAGAATGGTACACTTTGCAATTCCAAGGTGAAAAAAATTATCAGATGTCTCTCTCTCTCTCGTTATTTATTTATTGATGGGGTGGCAATTCTTGGAATTCTTCATATCAGGGCTTCCAAAATTGGCACTATGCATAGTCCTTGACTTATCCGATTTAACATCGTCAAATGGTAACTATAGATACCCTTTAAAAAGAATGGTACACTTTGCAATTCCAAGGTGAAAAAAGTTATCAGATGTCTCTCTCTCTCGCTATTTATTTATTGATGGGGTGGCAATTCTTGGAATTCTTCATATCAGGGCTTCCAAAATTGGCACTATGCATAGTCCTTGACTTATCCTAGAACCAATCAATCCAGAAGTTCAAATAACGAGGCTCAAATTATCCTACTACAGGCACATTATATGTGAAGCTTTCTGGAGAAGGCTCTACTGCTGGGAAAGTTGGAAGGAAAGAGAAGAAGAAGAGAACCAGCATCAAGGTTCTCTGAGCCCTGGTGGCGCAGCAGACTAAAGCACTGTTATTAACACCAGCTGCCTGCAATTACTGTAAGTTCAAATCTCACCAGGCTCAAGGTTGACTCAGCCTTCCATCCTTTCTAAGGTAGGTAAAATAGGACCCGGATTGTGGGGGCAATAAGCTGACTTTGTATAAATATACAAAAGTATGAAGGCTATTGCTTAACGCATTGTACGCTGCCCTGAGTCTCCGGAGAAGGGCGGCATATAAATAAATAAAAAAAAAGGTGGGATGGATCAGTTACAGTGGTGATGGGACCACCATTGGAAACCTCAAAGGACCAGGCTGAGGATAGATCATCTTAGAGAAAATTTACCTGTGCAATTGCTAAGAATTGATGCTAACTTGATGGCACACGATCAATCAATCAACCACTTTCTCCTTTTTCTTATTGACCACGCTGAATAAATATCCATCAGTAAATGAAGAGCAGGAAAGGAAAATGGGAAGAATCATATCACGGAACCCTTCACCCAAAGAACTTGATCTGACCAAGAAGGACCAGGCAGAGGAATGAAAGCACTACAGCAATTACAAAGTGTAAGGAATGTGATGGAGAGTTCACAGCATGGTTCACTCTAGGTCTAGGAGAAGGAATGGCAGATGCTGAGAGCAGCGTTAAACGAGGAATCAGCCTAGAATCCCTACGTAGCCACAGGTGAATTAAGTCCAGCCTCTCTTGAATTCTATTGAGCCTTCTCTAACTCTAAGCAGATGCTGACTGTTAGTTGAGAAGATTCCTGCGCATGGCAATAAATCAGTTTAATTGAACCTTCATGCGTGGACCTGGCCTTTCGCACCTGATACCCACCTACTTGTCCCTGGACTGTAGAATGTGCTGCTTTGTCTTCTGGGAAGGCTTCCTGGCTGCCAAGTATCTGGAGAGAGATGCTTCTACAGTGATATTCCAGTTAAACTGGCCTAACTTGTATCTCATCCGACTTCTGCAGTGCTCCTAAGAAACACAGCTAAAGCAAAGACCAGATGGCAGAGTGTGATTTACATCTTCCTGTTTAAGGAGAACGAGTGAAATTTGTTCTTCCGGGCAGGTTGACATGTTTGTTTCCCCTGTTTGCCCTCTCTCCCTCTCCCCGCCTTCAGCATTTTATGTCATGGTAGCAAAGCAAGACAGCACAGTCTGAATTTTCCATTTAGGACAGGAGGCTGGGCGGTGGCCAGACTTTTAGGGCACAATGCAAGGAAAGCATTTCCTTGAATCTTTTAAAACTGCAGCTTGCCTGCTGGAACAATTTGTTCCTTACAGTGTGAGCTACTTTTCTCAAAGAAAGATTCTGGATTTTGGCAGGGGTGTGGAAGAGGAGTGTGGAAAAACTTTGTTTGTTGTTACAGAAGCCTCTGGCCTACGAAAGAGAGAACGAGAGCTTTCCAAATTGCCCATGCAAACAGCTAGCCAAATGAAAAGAAAAGCTGTTGTTCCTTAAGGCAAAGATTCAAAGGGATCTTGGTTGTGTCAGTCAGGTTCAAGAGTATGAATTACTCAGAGTCTTACTCCCTGATTAGGAGAGCCATCTCGGCACTCTTACAGATTATAAGGTATCACCGTGTTGGTAGTACGGTGGGAATTGCACCCTAATATAAAGACTCTTAAATAAAGAGTCACGGGGAAGTATAAAAATTAGATGAATGATTGATTGATTGATTGAATGAATGAACAAATGAATCAATGAATGAATCAATCAAAATAAATCATCCCAACTCTTCAGTAAATAAAATGTATTTATTTGCTTTTTTATTCGTAACTTTATATAAATAAAGTGTAAAATGGGGACCCAGATTGTTGGGGGCAATAGCATGTTGGCAATACCAGCGTCCCTATCGTCCGTGTCCTAATGTTTTCTTTTATTTGTATCCTTTTCATGTATTTATAATTATGTTTACAGTTGTATCTGTCATAAAATACATGCTTGATGAAATAAATAAATAAATAAATAAATAAATAAATAAATAAATAAATAATATGCTGACTCTATAAAGCACTTAGAGAGGTCTGTAAAGTGGTATATAAGTCTAAGTGCTATTGCTATTTGCTATATAAACTTCTAGTATGCTTTAGTCTAGACCAGGGGTCAGCAACCTGTGGCTCTGGAGCCGCATGTGGCTCTTTCATCCCTCTGCTGTGGCTCCCTGTCACTCAAAATATATGTCACAACCGCCAACGTGCGACACCCACCAACACCGATTTATTGAGCTTTTCAACCCCCGGTAGGCCAACCATGGATAAATCCAAGAAAAGAAAAGTTTCAGAAGAAA
Organism: Pantherophis guttatus; assembly: GCF_059756535.1. Lineage (NCBI taxonomy): Eukaryota > Metazoa > Chordata > Lepidosauria > Squamata > Colubridae > Pantherophis > Pantherophis guttatus. Next base: position 203,747,417 of record NC_142065.1, read on the forward strand.
AATAGAACGTTTAATTTAACTACATATGCTAGTTTTGTGGCTGCTCAAGGAATAGTCAGGCACGGGAAGGGTTTTGTGGCTCCCGGTGTTTTCTTTTCTGTGGGAAATGGGTCCAAATGGCTCTTTGAGTGTTTAAGGTTGCAGATCCCTGGTCTAGACCAATGTTTCTTAATCTTGGCAACTTTAAGATGTCTGGACTTCAATTCCCAGAAGCTAGGCTGGCTGGGGAATTCTGGGAATCGAAGTCCAAACATCTCAAAAGTTGAGAAACACTGGTCTAGATGACTGGTTTCCAGTGATCTATATCGGTGTGTGGACTTCATCTCCAGAATTCCTCAGCTAGTTAAAAATCATTAGATTTTTTTTTTTTAATTAGCGCTAGTTTTAGGAAAGTGTCAAATAAATGTTAACTCTCCAATTCATGAGGCTCTGGGTGCAAAATCCTTCACCCTCACAGATGTACCACTGCAGTGATGTTGATTCTGGTTTTATCTGCAAACATTTTTTCCCTCTCTGGTCTAAAGATTTAAAAGTCGGTTGTAAAAAGAAAGAAAAGCACTTCTTTTTAAAGAATGCGATTGAATTATACGGCACAGGAAGATCTGTTCTGAGTTAGACATGTTTCTTTCCACGTTCCTTGCAAATGCTTTCTAGATTTTCACAGGCTTCCCCCCCCCACACCTTGTTTACTAAGATTTCAGCCACAGATCCCTAGGCAATGTTGCCATAGCATACGAGCGATTTGGAAATTATCTCCTCAAACAGCTCTTCAATTTGCCAAACAGAAATGTTACATCAAACAGCCTCGATTGATTGGAAGAAAAGGGAAAAAAGAAAAACAAAAAAGCATGCAGAGGGATTTGGCTTCCCTCAGAAAAAGCTGAGTCACCCTTGCCTGAAAAAAAAAAATCATTTTTCTTGGTAAATCTATTCCTTAGATGCTGCCTTTGTTTATTTGCTTTGGGTGGTGATACTTGTTAAAAATTTAAGGAAATGACCTTGTCTTTTGATGGGGACAGTGAAGTAGACTTCTAACCAGTGGTGGGTTTCAAATTTTTTTACTACCGGTTCTGTGGTGTGGCTTGGTGGCCATGGCATGGCTTGGTGGGTGTGGCTTGGTAGGCGTGGCAGGGGAAGGATACTGTAAAATCTCCATTCCCACCCCAATCCAGGGGAAGGTTATTGCAAAATCCCCATTTCCTCCCCATCAGCTGGGACTCGGGAGGCAGAGAATAGATGGGGGTGGGGCCAGTCAGAGGTGGTATTTACCGGTTCTCTGAACTACTCAAAATTTCCACTACCAGTTCTCCAAACTACTCAAAATTTTCGCTACCGGTTCTCCAGAATTGCTCAGAACCGGCTGAAACCCACCTCTGCTTCTAACCTAGTATTTTGTGGAAAGATTGGAGAGGGATTATGGTATCTGTGGTTTGACACACCTAGAAAGTGTAGGAAATTAGCACCCATCCCTCTCCTAGGAAAATGAGATATTTTAGAAAATATTAAAAGGGCAGAATATTTCCCCTAAATGGGTGGTAGAAACTCACCTCCCCACACCTTTGTCAATGGGCCATTAAGGCCTGGGCCAGTCTATTCTACATAACAAAGATCTACCTCCTTCAGGCAGAGCCATAGTAGGAATTGCCCAAAGCCCTTTCATTACATCATCACCCAGGAAGAGTCAACCAAGCCTGGGACTCAAAAGACAACCTACAAAGTTACCCCTGCATGGCCCCATGGGAGTCTGACAACCAATCAGAGACACAGGCTCAAATTCAAAGCCCAACAGAGGGCATAAAACCCAGGCACTCTCAGCATCTCTGCCCTTTTTCTGCCCAGGATCTCAAGCCATGTGATCCTGTTCATCAATAAACCTTCTTTCCAAGCAACTTCCATGAATCCAGTGTCTTTTTTCCCCACTTGGAACTGAACCCAGATGGACATTTCTTCCAACAAAAGGAATTCTGGTAAAGCTGCAGGAAGAAAGAAAAAAAAAATCTTCAGGATAGACCACTATCTTGTCCGCCCTGTGCTGATAGGAGCGCTAATGAGTTTGTATACTAGAACTGCCATATCTGGGCTGCAAAAATCTGGATCACCACTAGATGGCAGCAAACAGAGGTGGAAAAACTAGTTCCTTGGCGCCATCTAGTTGCTCTCCAGAGTATTGCATTTTGAATGTGGCAACCCTACAGTACAGTACTTTCTCCCCATTCCCCCAATATGTCCAGCTACAGACAGTTACTAGGTGGCTGGAATTATACCAATTTTTTTATTTTTTATACCGTGACTTATACAGTGAATTTCTGAGGAATGCAAAGGTTTATAGTGACTCAGTAAGTTAAGTGTAGCATGGGAAAAAGAAGGAAGTTTATTCAAATTGCAATACTTGGGATTTTTCAAACAACACCGGACAACTTTCCTACTGTACCTAATTTTATTTCTGTTTAGACGTCTTTTAAATTAAAGCATGAATCACTTGCAAATAGACGGCATATCCAAGTACCAACCTCAAACTTAAGCTGAATTTCTAAAAATGTCCGCATAGAAACCAGAAGACCATCACCTGGGTTGATATAATTCGGCCTATTGGTGCTTAGCCACAAAAATCTCCCAGCAATCATTATGTAAATCCATAACACACTTACAAAATTTCATACCCAGTTCACTGGGCCAGGGAGGCTCAGAATCCCATCCTATAGGATTGCCTGTTAGATAATGAACACAACTTGAATAGACTAGACTAGACTAGACTAGACTAGACTAGACTAGACTAGACTAGACTAGACTAGACTAGACTAGACTAGACTAGAATTCTTTATTGGCCAAGTGTGATTGGACACACAAGGAATTTTTCTTGGTGCATATGCTCTCGGTGTACATAAAAGAAAAGATACATTCGTCAAGAATCATAAGGTACAACACTTAATGATAGTCATAAGGAACAAATAAGCAATCAAATCATGTTAGGAAACAGTCAATATAAATCTTAAGGATACCAGCAACAAGGTTACAGTCATACAGTTATAAGTGGGAGGAGATGGGTGATAGGAATGATGAGAAGATTAATAGTAATGCAGACTTAGTGAATAGTTTGACAGTGTTGAGGGAATTATTTGTTTAGCAGAGTGATGGCGTTCAGGGAAAAAGCTGTCCTTGTGTCTAGTTGGTCTGGTGTGCAGTGCTCTATAGTGTCGTTTTGAGGGTAGGAGTTGAAACAGTTTATGTCCAGGATGCGAGGGGTCTATAAATATTTTCACAGCCCTCTTTTTGACTCGTGCAGTATACAGGTCCTTAATGGAAGGCAGGTTGGCAGCAATTGTTTGTTATTTGACACTAGGTAGTAATTTGACACTGGCAGGTACCACTGCCAGGAGTGTTTTCAGAGTTTGGGCAAAAAAAGTCAAGATGGTAAATTGTAATGTTGCAATAGATGCTCTTCGTCATGTGCAGTGGACAGAGCATTGAGACACTGGAGCCACCATCTTGAATTTTGACTATCTGGAATGACTTCAGGGCTTATTGCGTTTGCTGGAGCAAGTCCCAAACATCTCAACAAATGGCAATTGGGGAAGTGTCAGAAGAGGACAATTAGCAGATACACGGAAATTAATTGTACAGGTAGTCCTCAACTTACAACCATTCACTTACAACCTGTTTGAAGTTACAACGGCACTGGGAAAAAAAGGAATTTATGACTGTTTTTCACACTTACGACTGTTGCAGCCCCCATCTATTCTCTGCCTCCCGAGTCCCAGCTGATCGGGAGGAAATGGGGATTTTGTAGTAACCTTCCCCCGGAGTGGGGTGGGAATGGAGATTTTACAGTATCCTTCCCCTGCCACGCCCACCAAGCCATGTCCACAGAACCGGTAGTAAAAAAATTTGAATCCCACCACTGATTTCGCCCATGGTATAAAAATCTAAGAAATAATTCCCTTCCTTAAACTTGGAGAATTTTTCATTGTAGCACAGTAATCTTTAGAAAAACAGAGCTGGATTCAATTCATTTGATACATTTATGCCCCAACTTCCATACAAGCATTTATTATTTCCATACAATAAAAATACATATTGGTTTTTTTCCCCGTAATAAACTCTATTATATAGGAGATACTGGCCAGGGTTTTCCAGTTACACATAATCGATAGAGAAAAAGAAGTTCATGAATAAACAATCCATTGATGGCTTCTACTCACACTTATATGACTATTTTTAATTTTCCTTCTCTCTCTCTTTTTTTTAAATTTTTATTGAAAATTATTAAAAAATACAAAAAAAAAGTATAACAATATGGATAGAATTGCAGAGAGTAATATAATATATGTAGAGTTTTAAAATATCAATTTTTGCCTAGAGAAAGTATGGACCTCCATTGAACCAACTCATCAAAATTTTCCTTCTCTCTCCCAGAGCAACACAGTCATTTGATGTGGAGCCAACGAGGAAGATATTATTATGGGCATTGTTGAGATGCTAGCAGGAAGTTCTACAGTTTTTAATGCCTGGAGCTGTTGAATTTTGAACTTATATTTACTTGGCTGGCTCTTGGTGTCTTAATTGACTTTCTTGTACACAACATTTTCCTGTACATATTGTGAAGAGGTACAATGTAGGTCAAGCTCAACTCCCAGTGGTGACATTCTTGAAGTTCTCTCAACAGTATTACAAGAATGTTCTGCAAAAATGTTTTCAGTGAATTTTTTTTTGAGGGAGCTGAGGGAAGAACTTTCTGATGGTTCCTCATTCAAGTATTAACTATGACTGATGCTGCTTAGGTTCTCAGTGACTCTGCCACCTGCTAGACCTATTTACAGAAGCAACTGGAATGGATCTACAAAACAGAGGATGGATGAATATTTGAATTCAGTATCCTCTACTCCAGGGGTGTCAAACTCAATTTCATTGAGGGCCGCATCAGGGTTGTGTTTGACTTTGAGGGAGCCAGGGTGAGCATGGCCAGCTCGATGTCACTTGTGTCGGGGGCACCTGTGGTGGCCTGAGTGCTGATCTGTCCCCGTCCACACACACACACAAACACAGTCAGCTGAGGGTTAAGAAAGTACTTGGCACGCACACAGGTCGTTATCTCAAACTTGGCAGCAATATAATCACCGTCTGCCAAGAGCTTTTACTGCAACAGATAACACAAAATTACATACGCATTGCAAATAGTCCAGCAAAACAATATTCCTTTCGGCAGCTTCAGAGGTTGTTCAAGTGACTAGCCAAAGTTCGTTTTCGTTTGTCACGGAGTTTTACCAGCCACCACCCTCTCTTATATAGTCTCTGGGGTGTGGTCCAGTGACTCAGTTCTAATCCCTAGCACACCTCCTTAACTGCTGCAACCGTTTATCATGCCTTCGTTGGCGTGCATCCAGGAATGATGTCTCTCCTTCACTCTCATCCGAGACACCTGGCTCCTGGCTAATCTCCTCTCCCTCGGCCAGCACCTGAGACAGTGCCAGAGGGGAGGGGCCTTGAGAGGGAGGCCTGGCTGACTCCTCTTCCTCATGTTCGGAGCTTTCTTCCTCCGATGAGATAGGCTCAGAGGGCGGGGCCACAACAAGTGCTCTGCTATCAAAAATGGACTCCTGAGCACCGTTTTCGGGTGCCACGATCTCCTGCAACCCTTTGCTAGCAAAAACAGACCTCGGGAAGGCCATGTGCAGCCCTCCCGAGCTCTGTTTACACTGGCAGAAGTACCGTGGGCCGGTCCTTCACTGTTTCCAGGGCAGCCCCACAGGTCAGATCTAAGTACCCCCCGGTCTGGATCCGGGCCCTGGGCCTTGAGTTTGACACCCTTGCTCTATTCTCTTGATTGGTTGAATTTTCACAGATAACCATGGTTGGGATTTGACAACTTCCATGTTTAATCTACAGCTAATGTATCTCAGTTAAGATATCCCAATTATGAAATTCCTTTCTCATCTACCTAATGACTAGTGATAGGTTTTATTAGCTTTACCACTAATTAAAGAATTATCCATTCACCAAGATTTGGACTGGATTTATGCTACTGTGTTTTGGGGTCTTTCTCTCTCATTAAGACCTCTGACAGGCTTTCAAGATTGTGATATAATTTACCACTATAAAGTACCATTAGCAGGGGTGAAATGCTCCCGGTTCAGACCGGATTGAGTGATGGAGGCGGGTGGTTCGGAGAACTGGTAGCAAAAGTCCCTGCCCCCCCCATTGTCCATATGAACCACGCAATCATCAGAGGCTTTGTTTTTATTTTTAAAAGCATTTTTTCTACAACCTCTTCGGCTGAAGAGGTTATAGAAAAAATGCTTTTAAAAGTAAAAACAAAGCCTCTGCCGATCAGGCAAGTCAGCTGGGATCGTCAGAGGCTTTAAAAGCATTTTTTAACCACCTCTTCAGCCGAAGAGGTTGTAGAAAAATGGTTTTAAAAGTTAAAAAAAAAAAAAAAGATGGCCACTCCCACTCAGTCATATTACCCCCACCACCACCAAACCACGCCCACAGAACCGGTAGTAACAAAATTTACATTTCACCACTGACCATTAGTCCAGTTCAGTGAAAAGAAGGACTAGGGATGACATGAGACCTTCAAGACCGATTTCTGCCACCAACAGCCTCCCACCGGCCAGTTCGCTCCCACAGAGAGGGTCTCCTCAGGGTGCCATCGGCCAAGTTATGTCGGCTGGCGACACCCAGGGGGAGGGCCTTCTCTGTGGGAGCCCCTGCCCTGTGGAATGAACTGCCCCCAGAAATACGTAAAATCCCCGACCTCCGTGTATTTCGCTGTGCACTGAAGACCCTGTTGTTCCGCCAGGCCAGGCTATCGACATGATAATTTTAAATTGGGGTATTTTAAATTTCTAGGGTTTTAAATGGAACCAAATTTATTTAATAATTTTAAATTTTAAATTGATGTTTGTCTTGTGTTTTTAAATAGGCTGTACACCGCCCTGAGTCCTTCAGGAGAAGGGCGGTATAGAAATAAAATTATGATGATGATGATGATGATGATGATGATGATGATGATGATGATGATGATGGCAGTGTTCCAATATCTAAGGAGCTGCCACAAAGAAGAGGGGATCAACCTGTTTCCCAAAGAACCCAAAGGCAAGACAAGAAGCAATGGATGGAGCCTAATCAAGGAGAGAAGCAACCTAGAACCTGCGCAGCGCTAAAAAAAGGAACATTTTGAAGCCTTCCGAGTCTGCAAAGGTAAGTAGAACAACTGGGGGAGGGAGAAATCCTCTGTGCCACACGATTTAGATTAGCTAGAAAGCAGGAAATCCGACGATTCTAGCTAATATAAATCGCACGTCAGAGCTAATCATCGGAAATACCGGTTAGCCTGAACTGGTAGCATTTTTTACTACCAGTTCGGGAGAATCGGTCCGAACCAGTAGCATTTCATCCCTGTTATGCAAGGGATTGGACTAGAAGAACTTCAACATTCCTTCCGACTCTTTTATTCTGTTAATAGGCACTTCTGGAATCCATGCAGTGTCTATTTCTTGGCCTAGCCAATTGATCGACATCAATCTTGAAAGTCTGCCAGAGTTTTCTTCTCTCCCATCTCATGCCAAAGAAAATCAAGATAGGGTTACTTTGAGGTTAGTTTTTTCCCCCTCATGCTTCTTGTATCTCTGGGCTGTATAATATCTTCTCTAAGTTCTTTCTTAAAAGGTTACTCATAACTTACCCAAGGCTAAACTTTAAATATCTTCACTTGGCTTCCTGTGTTTCCAATAAACTCCAAGAGAAAAGCTCATGCAGAAACTTCACCGGGAACGTTTCTCAATAGCAATGCTGCTGTCACAGCTAAAGGGATAGAAATTCATTTTATTTATTTATTTATTTATTTATTTATTTATTTATTTATTTATTTATTTATTTATTTATTTATTTATTTGTTATTTAGTTAGTTTGTTTGTCTAACATGTACAAGATAACAGGAATAAGTATAAACACGATTATGAATACAGGAAATGGATATGGATAAACGGGGACAGCAGGACAGGGACGGTAGGCATGCTGGTGCACTTATGCACGCCCCTTACAGACCTCTTAGGAATGGGGTGAGGTCAACAGTAGACAGTCTAAGGTTAAAATTTTGGGGGTTTGGGGATAAAACCACAGAGACAGGTAGTGCATTCCAGGCATTAACCACTCTGTTACTGAAGTCGTATTTTCTGCAATTGAGTTTGGAGTGGTTTACCTTGAGTTTGTATCTCTTATTTGCTCGTGTATTGTTGTGGTTGAAGCTGAAGTAGTCATTGACTGGTAGGACGTTATAGCAGATAATTTTATGCATTACACTTAGGTCAGACCTAAGGCGGCATAGTTCTAAATTGTCTAAGCCCAAAATTTCAAGTCTGGTGGCATAAGGTATTCTGTTGCAAGCAGAGGAGTGGAGGACTCTTCTCGTGCAATTTTTCTGAACTCGCTCAATTGTATTAATGTCCGATATGCAGTGTGGGTTCCAGACAGATGAGCTGTATTCAAGAATTGGAATAGACCAGTGGTGGGATTCAAATAATTTAACAACCGGTTCTCTGCCCTAATGACCAGCTGGGTAGTTGTGGCTTGGTAGTCATATGACCATGTGGGTGTGGCCAACTCAATGTCACTCAGGTCGACGGGCGCTTCGCCTTAGCTGTTACAATGTAATAAGGGTTAACCAGAGAGGCAGTTTCTGTATGCAGGGCAATAAAGATTAGGCTAGAAACAACACCAGAATGTTTCCTTCCTGCCTTCCTTACAGGATTAGCCCTGTAAAGTGGAAAAACAAAAACAAAATAAGATTTCTTCCAACAACCGGTTCTCCCGAATAGGTACGAACTGGCTGAATCCCACCACTGGACTAGACAACCATTCATCATACAATTGAGCCAGACCATCATAGGACTTCTTTTTTTAAATTAAAGTCAACCTCATCAGTTTATCTCAGTTTAGGTAGGAAGGAACGGTATCTCTGGTAATCTTTCAGACATGTTTAAAAATGCAAAGCCACTTCCACTCCCAAATGGGCAAATACTACAGTGTCCATCTGTAGATTAAAAATCAAGTTTTACCATCAATCATGTTGTATCAGAATAACTATAAAACAGAAGATAAAGATTTTAGGAGGCCTCTGTGAGAACAGATGTCCATAGACCAATAGATGATCTAGTACAGGGGTAGCAACCTGCGGCTCTGGAGCCGCATGTGGCTCTTTCACTCCTCTGCTGTGGCTTCCTGTCACTCAAAATATGCGTCACAACCGCTAATGTGCGACACCCACCGGTACATGATTTATTGAGCTTTTCAAACCCCGGTAGGCCAACCATGGATAAATCCTAGAAAAGAAAAGTCTAAAAAGAAAACAGAACATTTAATTCAACTGCATATGCTAGTTTTGTGGCCACTCAAGAAATAGTCAGGCACGGGAAGGATTTTGTGGCTCCCGGTGTTTTCTTTTCTGTGGGAAATGGGTCCAAATGGCTCTTTGAGTGTTTAAGGTTACAGACCCCTGGTCTAGTATTACCAATCAGGTTTCTATAAAGGAGGACTAGAAACACACTAAGACATGTCAGTACTATCTTAAAATCTAGAATAAGTTTAACTTTATTCTGAGATCTAAATCAGGATGCAGCTACTGTCTTTCAGATAATTTCGTCAGCTACCCACAGTTTATCAACTCCCTTACGAGCTTATTACCTGATTTTTCTTTTCCTATAACATTTCTTACTTTGAAATATTGCAATAAACGTCCTTCCCACCTAATCTTTTTTTTTCTCCTCCTGACTTCAGTATAGATTTGAGTTATATTACTTGCTTTAGAAATATCAATGGATTTTTAAGACAGGCAAAAGCTAGAGAGCAAGGAGATGACATCTGAAAGACTTCAAGCACTTATCAAATGCTTTATCATTTTTTCCCTAAATTCTCTATCCGAAAGCTTGATAAGGTATGATTTGTTGGACACCACACAGCGTCACTTGCTTGTGAGATGGACAGCTGTGTAGTTTAGATAAGTAAAATAAAATGAATAAATATGCCTTATTATCTCTTGTAACCTAGTTTTCTCAACTAAGGCCTCCGTTGAAAGTATTTGGAGATGTTTTGGTAGCACACTTAACTAGGTCAGTTAGTCAGTTAGTGCAGGGGTCTCAAACTCAAGGCCTGAAGCAGGGGTGCTATTCAGCAGGTTCTGACAGGTTTTGGAGAACTGGTAGCAGAAATTTGAATAGTTCGGAGAACTGGTAGCAGAAATTTTGAGTAGTTCGGAGAACCGGTAGCGAAAATTTTGAGTAGTTTGGAGAACTGGCAAATACCACCTCTGGCTGGCCCCAGAGTGGGGAGGGAATGGAGATTTTGCAATATCCTTCCCCTGCCATGCCCACCAAGACACGTCCACCAAGACACACTACGCCCACCAAGACATGCCCACAGAACCCGTAGTAAAAGAAATTGGATTTCACCAGTGGTCAAACATCTTGGGTGAAGCCAGAGAATAAGTTATGTGAGCACATATTCAACTTTATTTTGTTTTAGACTGGAAAGTGGGAATGTGAGTTGGGTTCTGAATGTTTTATGTTTTACTTTAGTACGAACTGCTCAAACTCTGCCAAAGTGTCTAGATAAAATATACATGTTTCATCAGAAAGCATATCTCAAGGTAATTTCCCGTATGCTGAATGAACACAAGATAAATCTGTTTATTTCCACGTTCTTTATGTATATGAGATGGAGGAGAAATATAGCAGTCCCACATATTTGAAGCTTGGGCTGCTTGTCCTGCAATAATTCTTTTTGAGAGACAGTTTGGTGAGATGGTTAAGGCACCAGGCTGGAAAGCAGGAGATTATGAGTTCTAATCCCATTTTAGGCATGAATGCCGGCTGGGTAACTTTGGGCTAATCACCAGAGGAGCGCTAGTCCTGCCTTAGGCATGAAAGCCAGCTGGATGATTTTGGACCAATCCCCAGGAAACTGAGTTCTAGTCCTGCTTTAGACATGAAAGCTGTCTGATTTTGGGCCAATCCCCAGGAAACTCTGAGTTCTAGTCCTGCCTTAGGCGTGAAAGATGGATGGGTGACTTTGGGCCAGTCACTCACTCTCAGCCCAACCTACTTCATAGGGTGTTTGTTGTTGTGGGGAAAATAGGAGGAGGAAGGAGCATTGTGTATCTTTGCCACCTTGAGTTATTTATCAAAAAAATAATAAAAAGTGGAAGTAAATAAATAATAAAAAATGATCCACAAAGGAACATATATACAATATAGTATAAACCACACTAAACTTGCTTTTCCAATGTTCCATAGTAATCTGGGTATGTGTGTTTGTCTACATGTGTGTGTGTGTATACACATACTCGTATACACACACACATATATACATATGGTATGTATACATACATACATACATACATACATACATACATACATACATAGGTCTTTGGTTATTCGGGTTTTCTCCCGCATAAAATTGGAAGTGTCTTGGCGACGTTTTGACGAAGTCTCATTCGTCATCTTGAGGTTGGTGTTTTCGGCTTCGTGCTTCTAGGAGCAATGTGTGATCACAGCTGTTTCTTCCTTTTAACTGCCAGTGGGGGTGTGAACTGATTGGGTGGGAGCTTTGCTGTGTTCTGATTGGGTGGGGGTGTGTTCTGATTGGGTGGGGACTTGGCTGTGCTCTGATTGGATGTGGGGTCCACCCAAGAACACTTGGCTGTGTTCTGATCCACCCAATCAGAACACAGGCTGAGAACACAAGGCTCAGAAAAGAGCCTTGGTAGTACAGTGGTCTAAGGCACCCTGTTATTAAGCTGGTTATTAAGACCAGCTGCCTGCAATTACTGCAGGTTCGAATCACACCAAGACTCAAGGTTGACTCAGCCTTCCATCCTTTCTAAGGTAGGTGAAATGAGGACCCAGTTGTGGGGGCAATAAGCTGACTTTGTATAAATATACAAAAGGATGAAGGCTATTGCTGAGCACATTGTAAGCCGCCCTGAGTCTCCAGAGAAGGGCGGCATATAAATCAAATTTTTTTAAAAAAAACCACAGCCAAGCTCCCACCCAATCAGTTCACACCCCCACTGGCAGTTAAAAGGAAGAAACAGCTGCGATCACACATTGCTCTAGAAGAACGAAGCCAAAAACACCAGCCTGAAGATGACGAATGAGACTTCGTCGAAACGTCACCAAGACACTTCCAATTTTACATGGGAGAAAACCCAAATAACCAAAGACCTACATACAAACCAAAGACCTACATACAAACACCCGCGAAAACCTCAGAAAACATACACACATATATATAAATACTATATATATATATACATACATACATACATACATACATACATACATACATACATATATATATATATATATATATATATATATATATATATATATATATATACTGTACCTTTACAGGGAGGATACATGAGATGTGGGTGTGGCTTACTGATGATGGCTAACAAGCCAGAAATAGATCTATATAAGTCTCTCACCTGGCACCAGAACTTGCTGGCTGCCAAAAAGAAAAAAAGCCCAGAATCGAGTGGATGTGATTCTACTGAGCTAGGGCTGCAGAAAAATCTTGGTTACGTAGGAAAACCTGGCTAGAGGAAAAACACACACACACATACACACACACACATTATACACACACAAACATACACACACATGCACACACATATACATACATACACATACTTACATACATATACACACACATACATGCATACATCAGATTATTATGGAATATTGGAAAAGCAAGCTTTGTGAGGTTTCTGGATTGTTAGATAATGACTTCGCCATTATCTGATGAAGAATCCCAGTTGGGTAAAGATGGAGCAGAATTCACTGATGAAGAGGAAACATCTGAGCCAAAGCAGGAGATTTAGTCAAACCGACAAGTCAACTCTCTTGTTTGACCAAGTTCCTCCACTATGTTCTTAATATTGGGTTGAATCACAGAAGAGCGATGAGAACCTTTGCTCCATTCTCTTGGCTCTCTCACACTTGTCATCTTCTGCCTTTTATTGACTTTATTCTCATTTCTTGCTTTGAGTGTTGTCAGCCACCCAGAGTTGTTAGGAGGCAGCCAGCATAGCATATCAATTGAATAAATAAACAAACAAAACTAGGACGATGTGACAAGCCCCTAATTTTAGAATGGCGCATTCGTGCACCCTCCAACATTGGATAAACTGCCCTCCGCTGAGAGATGGGGTGGGATGAATAGATGCATTGTGAGTCCCCCAAATAACTTCTCCCATCTGATGCCATTGATACAAAGGCCCAGCTGCAGAAAACAACCACAACACGGATTGTACCTTTATAATTCCACTCACGTATCTTGAAAGGGATGGTTTTGCCCTTAGATAATTTCTGCTTTGCTGGCAGATCCAGGCCATTAGAGGCAGAGTTCGGACAATGTAACTTTCAGTATCTCCTAAAAGAAGGTCTTTCGGTCCCCCCACCAGCACATTCTGTAAAGCTGAAAATGGAAGAGAATAGAAGAGCAGAGCCTACCGATGAACATTTAAGCAGGAGGTCCACTCTTCAACCATCCTTCCTGCAGTGAACGTGTGTTGAATCCAAATCCTTATTCCGGGAGATAATAAAAAAACAAGTCCGATTGCTTCAATTTTCTTTCGTCTTAAACAGATTTAAACAGATTAACAGATTAAAACCATTTTGTCTACAACCCCTTCGGCGAAGAGGTTGTAAAAAAATGCTTTCAAAAGGCTCTGACGATCCCAGCTGAGTTGCCTGATCAGCCGAGACTTTTTTTCTTTTAAATGCCTCTGACGATCAGGCAACTCAGCTTGGATCGTCAGAGGCTTTTAAAAGAAAAAAGGAGTTTTTTTCTTTTAAATGCCTCTGACGATCCCAGCTGAGCCGCGCGATCATCAGAGGCTTTTTTTTTTTTTTACTTTTAAAAGCATTTTTTTGGCCAAAGAGGTTGTAGAAAAAATGCTTTTAAAAATTAAAAGAAAAAGCCTCTGATGATCGTGCGGCTCAGCTGGGCAGAGGGCGGGGGGGGGGGGGCAGGGATTTTTGCTACTGGTTCTCTGAACCACCCGCCTCCATCGCTACCGGATCGGGTGATCCAGTCTGAAACAGGAGCATTTCACCCCTGAACCAAATGTAAATCATACGATGATGGGGATACCATACATTACTGCATGGTACAGATAGTTACACCTGGTACAGGTAGACTTGCAACCATTGGTTTAGCAGCTATTTAAAGTTACAACAGCGGTGAAAACTGTGACTTGTAAAACTGATTCTTGCACTAATGACTGTTGTAATCTCCCCAGGATCACCTGATCAAAATTCAGGCACCTGGTAACTAATATGTATTTATAATGGTTGCAGTATCCTGCAGTCACCGGATTGCCATGTGACCTTCCCAGCCAGCTTCTGACAGACAAAATCAACGGAGGAAGCTCTGTTCACTTAACGACTGTGTAATTCACTTCACAAATGCAGCCATTCGCTTAACAACAACCGTGGCAAAAAAGGATACTCCAATCAGTCTGGAAGCCATCTTTTTTGTTGGATCTTCAGGCCTGCCACATTTGCTACTGTGGGAAACTGGGAGGGGGGATTGTACGGAACAGGGATGATATGTAGGCAAAACAACATTCCTTTCTCAGAGAGTCAAGGACATCTTGCCCTGCACCTGGAGGGCTGGAACTGGGAGGTATCTTCAGTTGGGATTGTGCTTTGATTGGACCATGTGGACATGTGGGTGCTGGGCAGGGACTCGGACATTCCTTTGGGTGGGGAAAACCTGGAAGCTTTCAGATTCGGGTTTTCCCAGATGTGCCAATATGACATCTCTAATAAAATGGAACTTTGAGGAAACTCAAGGCTCGGAGTTTTCTTTCATTGGGGGTGCTACTTGGAACCCTGACAATCAGGTCCATTTGTTTCCGAAAAATAATTTGTGCCAAATTCGGATGCTTGGAAAGTGGTTCATATTTATGATGGTCACAGTATCCCAGGGTCACGTAAATTCCCTTTTATGGCCTTCCAGACAAGCAAACCCAACGGGGAAGCCAGGTTCACTTAACTACCATGTAACTCATGTAACAATTGCAGTGATGCAGTGAACAACTATGGCAAGAAAGGTTGTAAAATGGGGGCCCCGGGGGGGGGGGGAATTCACTAACAAATGTCTCACTTAGCAACAGAAATTTGGAGCTCAGTTGGAGTCGTAAGTCAAGGACTACCTGTATAGATTTCTTGAGAGAACAAGGTCCACCAATCCCACCATTAGCATAAATATGCCCCTGGTGGCACAGCAGACTAAAGCACTGTTATTAACATCAGCTGCCTGCAATTACTGCAAGTTCAAATCTCACCAGGCTCAAGGTTGACTCAGCCTTCCATCCTTTCTAAGGTAGGTAAAATGAGGACCCGGATTGTGGGGGCAATAAACTGACTTTGTATAAAATATACAAAAGTATGAAGGCTATTGCTTAACGCATTGTAAGCCGCCCTGAGTCTCTGGAGAAGGGCGGCATATAAATCAAATTTAAAAAAAAGAAGAAGAGAGATCTCGCTTCTCCAACCTGCTCCTCAAATCTGCTTCCTCATTAATTTGGGTGGGTTTTTTTCCCAGTTGAAGCTAAATGAAAGCCCCACCCCACTCAGTTCTTAATAACTCTTGTCATTTAACTAAGTGGTATAAAAGAGATCTGACAAGGAACCCCACTTAGACTTCAAGACAAAAGCAGGAGCCATGAATATTAAAGCCATCAATCAGAGGGGAGAAAAATAGAGGTTTTAAAACCACGCAATACAATGAAAAATAAAATTCTTTTCATACCTTTTCATGTCACAAGCAGGAAAATGACTGCGAGCAGGGTGATGATTCAATGCTTTGGGAAGAAGAAACAGCGATGTAAAATGTTCTTTTTTTTGGAATAGAACCGGGGTGGAATTTAACAAACCGGGAAAGAAAACAACAACAACAAACGAGAAGGAAGTTATGAGAAGAAAAGGCAGGAAAGTTGGATCTTCAAAGTCCTACATATCTTGGGATCAGGTTATTGGAAGGAAGAGTTCTCCCCCAAATACATGATTTAAGGGGTACATGATATGATGCTTAGGGGGCTGGAGGCTAAAACATATGAAGAACATGTTGGAAGAAATGTCCATCTGGATTCAGTTCCAAGTGGGGAGAAAGACACTGGAAACATGGTGGCTGTTTGGAAAGATGGTTTAATGGTGGACAAGACCACATGGTTTGAGGTTCTGGGCAAAAAAAGCACATGGGTGTGAGAGAGAGAGATTTAAACCCTCTTTTGGGCTTTGAATTTGAGCTTGTATTCTGATTGGTTGTCAGACTCCCAGGGGGCTGGGGTCTTAGTTAACTTTGTAGGCTGTCTGTGTCCCAAGCTTGGTTGAGCCTTGCTGGGTGATGTAATCTTCCCAAGTGCCATGTGGTGAGATGGGTAGAGGGCTAATCCTATCCTGTCCTGAAGGCCAGGTCTTAATCCCATCACCCTGGAGCTGAAGTAGAGGGGGAGGACCGGGAACTGCAGGGAGCTGCTTTGCCTTTAAAACATGTTTCTCCCTTTCTCATCCAGGGAAACATAATATTCTGCCTTTTTAATATTTCATTCTTCTAGGAGAGGGGTGGGTGCTAACATCCTTCAAACAGTTGCAGGAATTGGGTTATGTCTAGTTTAATGAAAAGAAGGACTGGGGGTGACATGATAGCAGTCTTCCAATATCTCAGGGACTGCCTCAAAGAAGAGGGAGTCAAGCTATTCTCCAAAGCACCTGAAGGCAGGACAAGAAGCAATGGGTGGAAACTAATCAAGCAACCAAGAACCAAGGAGAAATGTCCTTACCATTAGGATAATTAATGAGTGGAACAACGTACTTCCATGTGTTATGGGTGCTCCATCATTGGAGGTTTTTAAGAAGAGAGTGAACAGCCATTTGTCTGTAATGGTATAGGGCAGGGGTCGGCAATCTTAAACACTCAAAGAGCCACAAAGGTCCTAACCGAAAGCCTCCCATTCAATTCTGGAGCCAACCGGAAGTCCAGTTCCCCCACCATAGAGTCTCCTCCTAGCCCGGCGTCCTTTTTCCTCTACCTGCCCTAATTGAAAGCCCTATCAATTGTGGAGCCAATCAATGACAGGGAGCCGCAGCAGAGGGATGAAAGAGCCACATGCGGCTCCAGAGCCGCAGGTTGCTGACCCCTGGTAAAGGGTTTCCCCCTGCTTGAGTAGGGGGGTTGGACTGGAAGACCTCCAAGGTCTCTTCCAACTCTGTTATTCTGTTACATCCATCTGGCTCAGGGATCTAACACGGTTTGTTACGAGTCCTATCAATTAGGGATGTATATTCAGTGAGACCTCGCAATACGGCCCTCTTAGTGGTGGCTCCTTCTCGATGGAACATCATTCCCATTAAGGTGTGGTTGGCCCACATTTCTCTTGCTTTTCTAAAGACCCTCAAAACGTGACTTCGTCTGTGGGCCTGAGACCACAAACAGAAATGGAGCGGATCGAATGCCTGATTTGATTGTGTTGTTGCTGCCATAGGGTAGGGTGGGGCTTTTAAAATTTTTTGTAAGTTTGTCTGCAGTCATCTATGTGTGAGCTGGGTGACTATATAATTTTTTTTTTTTTTGAGAAATGATAATAAATAAATCTATCTCACACCCAAGAAGACTCAGAGGGTGGATTCACTATTTTCTAATCCAGGGATGGGCAGCTATGGCAACTTTAAGACCTATGGACTTCAGCTCCTAGAATTCCTGAGTGTTTATCTCTCTTTCTCTCACTTTCACTAATTTAGAAGTGGCTTCTGAATATTCTGGGCAGTTTACACTTTAAAAAGCAAGAGCAGCATTTATGAAGAGGTTATAAACACCTAGAAGAGAAAAATCAAAAACAGGGGAAAGTTTTAAGATAACAACTGCTCAGTAGAAAAAAAGGGTGAAAGATATAATTGTATTTTTTTGTCTTTCCTTCAGTTTCTCTCTTGTATTTCTGTTTCTTATTTTCTATGTTTGTTCTTGTTTTGGTTTGGGCATTTTGTTATGATGAAAAGCAGTGGTGGGTTGCCCCCAGTTCGGACCGGTTCTATAGTAATGTGAATGATGTAGGAATAGTACAGGGTCAGCTATATGAACACTGAAGGACCCTCTTTATTCACATTATTATAAGAAAGAAATGTGCTTGTTTAGAGATTACACTAAATCAGCTAAATTCCATTCTTGGTAATATGTATCTTCTGAGGGGCCTAGTTGTCAAGAATGCAAGGACATCCATATGAAACAAAAGTTACTTATTATCCAAAGCAGCCATGAATCTACGCATCAGCAATCACAGAACTGAGGAAGGTTGTTTAGCTAAGATAATCTTATGAACTAGAAAATAATGTAGGAATTTAGTAATTTAGAAAGTGTCAATTATAATGTAACAAATGTATGTTAACCATATATGGAAAACTGCTGTGCTCGCAAAACCCTTTGTCTTGGATATGTATAAAAGCAGTTGTATCAGAGCTCTTCTTGGTTCAGAATTGTAGATACAAATCTGATTCTGAAACTGCGCAATAAACGGTCTCTGGCTGACCAGGAATGTTGTTTGGTCTCATCATTCCATAACAATAGAACCGGTAGTAAAACCGGAGGGAGGCTCCGCCCACTGACCCCGATGTCATCAGACCGCTTCTGCGCATGAGGTAGTAAAGGTGAGTAGAATCCACCCCGGATGAAAAGTGATATGGATATAGAGATATAAAGATAGAGATAAGTAGATAACAAAAGGGGGAAAAAAGATGAAAAGAAAAAACAACCACAACACTTATCAACCGGGAAGGCTTATAACTGCATTCCCAGGATTTGGCTACTAATTCAGCCATGTCTCATAATGTATCCAAGTGGGTGAGGGACTTCAGATGAAACATAAATACTGTATTAAATATTAACTGAGCTGGCCAATTGTTTTAAAAACGAGTGTGACAGCATCTGGGGATGGATGGGGGATGGGGGAATCTGTCTTCAAAACAGAGCTGCAGATAGAATAAAGAGAAGGGAAGAACAGGTGGCAGAAGAGGAGCTCAAGGGGAGGTGGGGAGGGGTCCTGCAAATGGAAATGCCAACTTTTTGGATAAAGGGCTCCAAGTCTTCTTTTGGTGAATGGTATTTTAGAGTTAGTATCAACTTCAGTCTCCAGTTTCCACCCACATGGAATCTTCCTTCCTTCCTTCCTTCCTTCCTTCCTTCCTTCCTTCCTTCCTTCCTTCCTTCCTTCCTTCCTTCCTTCCTTCCTTCCTTCCTCCCTTCCCCTTCCCCTTCCCCTTCCCCTTCTCCATCCTTTCTTGCCTCTTGCTTCCTCCTACTTTCTTCCTTCTTCCTCCTCCTTTCTTCCTTTCTCTTCTCTTCTCTTCTCTTCTCTTCTCTTCTCTTCTCTTCTCTTCTCTTGTCTCTTCTTTTCTCTTCCCTTCCCTTCTACTCTTCTCTTCTCCTCTCCTCCTCTTCCCTTCCCTTCCATTATATTCTTCTCTTCTCTTCTCTTCTCTTCTCTTCTCTTCTCTTCTCTTCTCTTCTCTTCTCTTCTCTTCTCTTCTCTTCTCTTCTCTTCCCTTTCCTTCTACTCTTCTCTTCTCTTCTCCTCTCCTCTCCTCTTCCCTTCCCTTCCCTTCCCTTCCCTTCCATTATATTCTTCTCTTCTCTTCTCTTCTCTTCTCTTCTCTTCTCTTCTCTTCTCTTCTCTTCTCTTCTCTTCTCTTCTCTTCTCTTCTCTTCTCTTCTCTTCTCTTCTCTTCTCCTCTCCTCTCCTCTCCTCTCCTCTCCTCTCCTCTCCTCTCCTCTCCTCTCCTCTCCTCTCCTCTCTCCCTTTCCCAGAGGGGAGATGTTACTTGACGATGCTTCTTAACTGTAGGCTTATTTTGGCATCTCCTGAAGGAAGAAAGTGAATAAAAACGTGAAACAAAATCTGGAATGGGTGCCATCTTGTGGCAGTAGGCTTGTATAGCCTGGAAGGCCACTTATTCCTTCAAGTGGAATATTCATGCCAAGAGCTCAGAAGGAGCTCTTAAGAAAACGAAGCATTGAAAAAGGAGGAGGGGTCAAACCAGGGGCGAAATCCAGCAGGTTCTGACAGGTTCTGGAGAAATTTTGAGTAGTTCGGAGAACCAGCAAATGCCACCTTTGTCTGGCCCCAGAGATTTTGCAATATCCTTCTCCCAGGAGTGGGGAGGGAATGGGGATTTTGCAGTATTTTTCCCCTGGAGTGGGGTGAGAATGGAGATTTTTGCAGTATCTTTCCCCTGCCACACCCACCAAGCCACGCTCACCAACCCATGCCCACAGAACCCATAGTAAAAAAAATTGGATTTCCCCACTGGGTCAAACACATCATCAGCCATGAGTCCCTTCACACCCACAAGAGATCCAAGACCAGCCTGCCTTGAATTCCTCTGACTCTTATCTCCCGCTCATTTCCCTTGACTGTTAGTAGTTCAGATTCTTGTAGAGAGTTTATGTTTGCAATAAATCTGTATATTCATTTGAATTGCCTGGATCTCCTGATTGCCCTGGCGCTTGACAGATAGTCCTCGATTTACAAACAAAATTGAGACCGAAATTTCCATTGCTATCCCAGACAATTGTTAAATGAGTTTTACCCCGTTTTATGATATTTCTTGCCATAAGAAGTTGTTAAGTGAATCACCGCGCTTCTTGTTTAGTTGGTAACAAGAAATTAACACTTCTTGTTAAGTTGGTAACACAGCTGTGAAGTAAATCTGGCTTCCTCATTGAATTAGCTTGTCGGAAGGTCGCAAAAGGTGTCACGTGACTCCAGGATACTGCAACCATCATAAATATCTACCAGTTGCCAAATGGCTGAATTTTGATCATTATCAGGGATGAAATCCAGCAGGTTCTGACAGGTTCTGGAGAACCGGTAGCGGAAATTTTGAGCAGTTTGGAGAACAGGCAAATACCACCTCTGGCTGGCCCCAGAGTGGGGTGGGAATGGAGATTTTGCAATATCCTTCCCCCAGGAGTGGGGAGGGAATGGGGATTTTGCAGGATCCTTTCCCTGGAGTGGGGTGGGAATGGAGATTTTACAGTATCCTTCCCCTGCCACGCCTACCAAGCCACACCATGACCACCAAGCCACGCATACAGAACCAGTAGTAAAAAAAAATTGGATTTCACCACTGGATCATATGCTGCAATGGTTGTAAGTGTGAAAAATGGTCATAAGTCACTTTTTTCAGTGCCGTTATAACTTTGAATGGTCACTTAAATGAATGTAAGTTGAGGACGACCTGTAAACAGGGTTCAATACTGAACAAGAAAGCAAAAGCAATCAGAAAAACAAATTCTCTTTTACTGAGGAAAAACAATAGACTGCAATCTTTGCAACCTTGACCTCATTTGTTAAGTTGCCAACTCTAATGCTTTTCTAACTGCATCTCTGCAAATCACTGATATGGCTTTGAAGACTCTAGCTGAAAGGAACCTGAAATACGAAGAAAAGGGCAGAAAAAAGAGAGGCAGAAAGAACTGGTTTTGTGGTTCTCCATATCCTTAAAACCAAGCAGAATGATGATTCAGGTTGGCTCAAAACATCAAGGTTTTATTTGCGGTTGGGGAGGAGAATGCATTTTATTTTGTCTCTGTGGTCTTTGGGATGCCAACTGGGACTATTGCAAAAGATGGTCTATATAAACACGGGATCATATCTTCTCTTTGTTGGAGGAAATGTCCAACTGGGTTCAGTTCCAAGTGAGGAGAAAGACACTGGAAACATGGAGACTGCTTGAAAAGATGGTTTAATGGTGGATAGGACCACATGGTTTTGAGGTCCTGGGCAAAAAGGCACATGGGTGACAGAGAGAGATAGATTGATACCTTCTGTTGGGTTTTGAATTTGAGCTTGTGTTCTGATTGGTTGTCAGACTCCCATGGGGTCATGCAGGGGCAACTCTATAGGCTGTCCTGAGTCCAAAGCTTGGTTGAGCCTTGCTGGGTAATGTAATCTTCCCAGGTGTCATGTGATGAGGTGGGTAGAGGGCAGGGGTGAAATCTATTTACCTTCCTTACCGGTTCGGAAGTGCATGCGCTGTGCACATGCCCTCACTTCGCGAGAGCACGTGCGTGCATGTTACATGTGCATGCAGACCTTCTGTGCATGCGCAAAGCCTGTTAAAACCAGGAAGTAATGACACCCAGGTGGGTGGGTGGAGCTTCGCTCCGCCATTGCTACCGGATCGCCGAACCAGCCGCCACGATCGCTACCGGATCGCCCGATCCAGTGCGAACCATGAGCATTTCACCTCTGGTAGAGGGTTAATCCTATCATGTCCTGAGGGCTATGTCTTAATCCCATCATCCTGGAGGTGACGGGGGGTGGGGGTGGGGAGGGGGGGGAGACAGGGAGCTGCAGGAAGCTCAGGGGTGAAATCTAAAATTTGTTACTACCGGTTCTGTGGGCGTGGCTTGGTGGTAGTGGTGTAATGTGACTGGGTGGGCGTGGCCAACTTTTTTTTTTTTACTTTTAAAAGCATTTTTTCTACAACCTAGCTGAGCCGCGTGATCATCAGAGGCTTTTTTTTTACTTTTAAAAAAATGGATAGCTCTGCAAACAAGGCACTGTAATTTAACACCAGCAGTCTGCAATTAAAGTAAGTTTGAATCTTGCCAGGCTCAAAGTTGACTCAGCCTTCCATCCTTTCAAAGGGAGGTAAAATGAGGACCCAGTTTGTGGGGGCAATAAGCTGACTTTGTATAAAATATACAAAAGTATGAAGGCTATTGCTTAACGCACTGTAGACTCAGAGCCCTGAGTCTCTGGAGAAGGGCAGCATATAAATAAAAATTTTTTAAAAAAGCATTTTTTCGGCCAAAGAGGTTGTAGAAAAAATGCTTTTAAAAGTAAAAAATACAGCCTCTGATGATTGTGCGGCTCAGCTGGGCATGGGGTGGGGGTGGGGCAGGGATTTTTGCTACTGGTTCTCCGAACCACCCACCGCCATCACTACTGGATCGGGCGATCCAGTCCGAACCCGGAGCATTTCACCCCCGAGGATGCTGCTTTGTCTTTAAAAACACATTTCTCCTTTTCTCATCCAGGGAAACATAATATTCTGCCTTTTTAATATTTCCTAAAATATTTCATTCTTTTAGGAGGGGTGTGGGTGCTAACTTCCTTCATCTTTTTGGGAGAGATGAGAGAATTAAGCTGGGTTTTTCAGAAGTGGTTGGTTGAACGTACTGTACATTCTGAACATTCCACATCATTAATTTCGACATGGACCCAATCAAAAGACAGATTGAACTAATTTGTCCACCCTGAAGGTAGGCATAGATGAAAGAAATGGAGATGTCAGCCAGATGCTGTTTCTACCTCTTTTATACAAACTTTGATCTCACATCTGTTTCAGCTTCCAATGCCCAAAGCCTAATCAGGCAAGCTGATGGACTCCTACCATCTAACTGACAGAATTAAACAGAGTTGGAAGGGACCTTGGAGATCTTCTAGTCCAACCCACTGTTTAAGCCAGAGACCTGATACCATTCCAGACAACTGGCTATCCAATCTCTTTTTGAAAACCTCCAGTGATGGAGCACCCACAAGTTCTGGTGTTTGGTATCGCTGGAAAGCCTGTAGCCTTGAAGTAGCATTTAAGAGTCTAGGCCACCCCGTTGAAAAGACTGAGAATACAGGAGATGAAGATAGTCACCTGGAAGAGGCAGAAGAAGGCGGCTGTTGAAACAACACACTATAACATGGTCTCACTGTTTAGAATAGTGATGGTGAACCTTTTCAGCACTGAGTAGAGGTAGTCAACGGAAGAGGAGCTGCCCAGGACGCATGCGCACACCTGAAAACGAACTTCCGGTTTCCAGCATGCACATACGTGCCGGCCAGCTAGTTTTCTGAGATTCTGGCACACATGTGAGCACGATGATCAGCCGGCTGGCATGCATGCTTACGCAGGAAAACGGAAGACCAGCTCTTCAAGTTTCTGGCACTGCCGCATGCAAAAAGGCCAGCTGATCATTGCAACACATGCACACCAGAAACTTGGAAGAGTAACGGGAGATACCACACATGCCAGGTGACATGCCTCCACGTGCCACTTTGGGCATGCATGCCATAGGTTCGCGGGTTTAGAAACTGGATGCAAATTGCTTTGAAGGGGTTTTATACTCAAACTCAGGCCATTAAGGCCCGAGTCAGTCCATTCTACATAACAAAAGTAGGATTAGCCCAGTGGTGAAATCCAAATTTTTCTACTACCGGTTCTGTGGACATGGCTTGGTGGGCGTGGAAGGTGAAGGATACTGCAAAATCTCCATTCCCTCCCCACTCCAGGGGAAGGATACTGCAAAATCCCCATTCCCTCCCCACTCCTGCGGGAAAGATATTGCAAAATCTCCATTCCCACCCTACTCTGAGGCCAGCCAGAGGTGGTATTTGCCGGTTCTCAGAACTGCTCAAAATTTCCACTACTGGTTCTCCAGAACCTGTCAGAACCTGCTGGATTTCACCCCTGGATTAGCCCTCTACCCATCTAGCAACAGAACTCACCACATGGCACCTGGGGAGATTGCATCACCCAGCAAGGCTCAACCAAGCCTGGGACTCGAAAGACAACCTACAAAGTTACCCCTGCATGGCCCCATGGGAATCTGACAACCAATCAGAACACAAGCTCAAATTCAAAGACCAACAGAGGCTATAACTCTCTCCCCACCCCCCATGTGCCTTTTCTGCCCAGGATCTCAAGCCATGGAATCCTGTTCATCAATAAACCTTCTTTCCAAGCAACTTCCATGAATCCAATGTCTTTTCCGCCACTTGGAACTGAACCCAGATGGACATTTCTTTCAACCCTCCCCCTTCCCATTACTCACTGAGGATGCACGCAGTGCTGTTCACTGATGTGAAATCAAAAGTTTTGTTGACATGCATTACCTTCCATTCTGGCTTTGTTCTCCCTTATAAAAGAAAGCATTTTTACCGAGTTATTTTCCAATTTGACAGCTCTCTCGTCTAAAACAGATTAAGGCCCCCAGCACTGTCTCTGGACTTCCCGCTGCTCTGAAAAATGAAACGGGCTTGATGATACTGAAACTCTTTTCCTTCTGAATTAAGAAAACACAGGATGATGTTTTTAAACAAATCCGAAGCTCATCCAAATGACATCCAAAATGCATTTTTTAAAAAATGCATGTGTATTGATTTGCACTGGTGGGGCCATTAATTTTTGATCCACTAATCAGTTCAGTACAGACTCTTTATGAATTGCCCTTGAATATCTGCTAAATGCATTTAGAATTATAGAATCATAGGGCTTGAAGGGACCTGGGAGATCTTCTAGTCCAACCTCTACCCACGGCAGGAGTCCTTACCTACCATTAAATCCTTGGTAGAGCCTTGATAGTACAGTGGTCTAAAGCACCCTATTATTAAGACCAGCTGCCTGCAATTACTGCAGGTTCGAATCTAGCCAGGCTCAAGGTTGACTCAGCCGTCCATCCTTTCTAAGGTAGATAAATTGAGGACCCAGTTGTGGGGGCAATAAGCTGACTTTGTATAAATATACAAAAGGATGAAGGCTATTGCTTATTGCTTAGCACATTGTAAGCCGCCCTGAGTCTCCGGAGAAGGGCGGCATATAAATCAAATTAAAAAAAAAAAAATCCATTAAGGCAGAAGTGGGCAACTATGGCCCTTTTATGACTTGTGGACTTCAATTCCCAGAATTCCTGAGCTAACATGGCTGGCTCAGGAATTCGGAGTTGCTCACCCCTACATTAAGGGATACCAGCAATAACTACATATTTATTTTAACTTTCCTCAAATAAACCAACTTTATATTCCTTGTTCTAGTGTACCTTTTAGGAAAAAAAAGATTAAATGCAGATAGTCCTTGATTTACAACCATTCATTGAATGACCATTCGAAGTCACAATGGTACTGGAAAAAAGTGACTTACGGCTGTTTTTCACACTTATGACCATTGCAGCATCTCCATGGTCACATGATCCAAATTTGGATGCTTGGCAACTGCTTCATCCCATGGTCATGTGATCCCCTTTTGAGATCTTTGGACAAGCAAAGTCAGTGGGGAAGCCATGTTCACTTAACAGCTGTGGCAAGAAAGATTGTAAAATGGGTCAAAACTCACTTAACAACTGTTTTGCTTAGTAACAGAAATGTTGGGCTCAATTGTGGTCATAAGTCGAGGACTACCTCATCAGTGGCCTAAGCATAATGTACTATACATACCCAATTCTATACAGACTGTTTGAAATGGAGCCCGTTACAGTGTCTTTTGTCTTTCATCTCTCTGACTTGCTCTCTTCATACATTATCTTTAGTGAAGCGTGCGAACCAGTGAGTGCATTTCCCTGATTTGGATGAGGAGAGCACATTTTTGTCCTACTGTCCTGGCCACTTTTTACAGAGGCACAATTGAGAGCATTTTAATGAATGTCATCTTTGTTTTGGTGGCAGCAGTGCCTCAGATAGAAAGTCCATACAGAGAGTGGTGAAGACAGCCGAGAAGATTATAGGAAGCTCGCTTCCCGTTATTCAGGATATTGCTTATAAGTGCTATGTGCTTGAAGCATGGTTAGAGACCCCACACACCCACTTCATGGTCTGTTTCTGTTGCTCTCCTCTGGGAGGAGGTTTCAAAGTATTTCT
Source organism: Pantherophis guttatus (assembly GCF_059756535.1). Classification (NCBI taxonomy): domain Eukaryota; kingdom Metazoa; phylum Chordata; class Lepidosauria; order Squamata; family Colubridae; genus Pantherophis; species Pantherophis guttatus. The sequence continues at coordinate 203,774,106 of NC_142065.1, forward strand.
AGCAGGGCTACCAGATTCTGTAACAGCTTTGTTCCCTATGCCATCCGTCTGGCAAACTCGCAAGATTTGCTTCTCTCGCCATGTTACATGTATACATCTGAAGTAGATTGTGATGTTTTTCTGTGTCATATATGTATGTGTGTGTGTGGATATATGCCAGTGGTCAAATCCATTTTTTTTTTACTACCGGTTTTGTGGGTGTGGCTTGGTGGGCTGGCAGGGGAAGTAAAATGCAAAATATCCATTCCCACCCCACTCCAGGGGAAGGATACTGCAAAATCCCCATTCCCTCCCCACTCCTGGGGGAAGGATATTGCAAAATCTCCATTCCCATCCCACTCTGGGGCCAGCCGGAGGTGGTATTTGCCGGTTCTCCAAACTACTCAAAATTTCCGCTACCGGTTCTCCAGCACCTGTCAGAACCTCCTGGATTTCACCCCTAGTATATGCGTAATGGTCATCCTTTGCGTGCTGAATGCTACAAAATTTCTTTTTAATATATGCTCATTAGTGTACATTTAAACTGACAATAAAGTTGTATTGTATTGTATTGTATTGTATTATATTGTATTGTATTGTATTGTATTGTATTGCATTGCATTGCATTGCATTGCATTGCATTGCATTGCATTGCATTGCATTGCATTGCATTCCACTGCATTGCATTGCATTCCACTGCATTGCATTGCATTCCACTGCATTCCACTGCATTGCATTGCATTGCATTGCATTCCACTGCATTGCATTGCATTCCATTGCATTCCATTCTATAGAAATAGAATGGAATTCTATTTTGGGGTCTTCAGCCTGCAATTTTCTAAGCTTCTTGGCTTTTGAAGTCAGAAAGTCACACAGGCCACCGGAGAACAATTGTCCTTGTGGTGTTTTCCTGCCACGTCTATCCTATCAGATGCTATCAGTGCAAACAGCTCTTTTAGCATCAGGCTGAGCTTTAGGGAAGCCAATAAAAGCTCCTTGCCGGATTTGAACGTGTTAGTTCAGATCTTAATAGTTTCATCTGGAATGCTTTCCGGCGTTACAAATAAGTAACACTTACTTTTTTTTTAACACTTAAAGGACTAAAGTCGAATAAAAATGTACCTTAATTATGTTTCATATAGAAGCTGTGTAACTGATTTTGTACCAGAGTTGAAGAGCGATGAGGATAAAATCCTGCCCTATATATGGGAATTTTTTTTTGTTCACTTCCCAGAATCCTTTAGTAGATGAGTGGCTACTGTATACACACATACATACACACAAAATTAATAATAAAATAATAATCGTCACCGTTTTTCTTAGAAAAAGACTTAATTATTGTTGGGGACTGAGGAAAAGGTCCTATTTTCTTTCTTGGAAAGTCCAGTATTTGAAATTTTTGATAGTTCTATGGCTGGATTACTTTTATATCATCTATGACACGGATGTCAAACTCGCCACATCACATTGCCATCACGTCAGTGGTGAAATCGAAATTTTTTTACTACCAGTTCTGTGGGCATGGCTTGGTGGCAGAGATGGGTTTCAGCAGGTTCTGACCAGTTCTGGAGAACCGGTAGCAGAAATTTTGAGTAGTTCGGAGAACCGGTAGTAAAAATTCTGACTGGCCCCACCCCCATATATTCTCTGCCTCCCGAGCCCTAGCTGATCAGGAGGAAATGGGGATTTTGCAGTAACTTTTCCCTGGAGTGGGGTGGGAATGGAGATTTTACAGTATCCTTCCCCTGAAGTGGGGTGGGAATGGAGATTTTGCAGTATCCTTCCCCTGGAGTGGGGTAGGATTGGAGATTTTGCAGTATCCTTCCCCTGGAGTGGGGTGGGAATGGAGATTTTACAGTATCCTTCCCCTGCCACCCCCATCAAGCCATCCCCACAGAACTGGTAGTAAAATGTTTGAAATCCACTACTGCTTGGTGGGGGCAAGGAGTCTGTTTGTTGTTTCTGCTAAGGCTAGGTCAGAACAGTGGTTTTTAAAAATGGGGTGAACAGATCCATGGGCGATAGGGCTACCAATGTGAAGGGAAACAATAATAAGGATATAATAAATAATACTAGAATATGATATACTGGTATACTAGATTCTGTAACCATTAGGTTCCTGTGATACACGTATGCCTTTGTATTTGTATCACATATATTATGCCTTTATATTTGTATCTCCTGTAACAAACTTATTCTGTTATTAGGCCTCTGTAATGTATCTGGTATTTGTCAAACGTATGTCCCTGCCATTTGACCTGAACCCATATCAATCTTCTCCCTGTTTTTTTTTTTCTTGTGCCATCTAAGAGCATGGTACGTATCTCCAAGGGATAATTTACACCTCAGCCCTAATTTATGTTTGACCTGGATAGACTCCTACTTTCCAGAGCCAGGGGGCCAAAGTGGCCAATTGAGTAAACAAAGAAATGCTCAAGATGACTAATTGGGAAGTTTCTATTCCCCCTTGCAGGGCAACAAGGAATACACAAACCTAAATTAGGAGGCCAGAGTTGGGTACTAAGCTGACGTCTCTGAGGGTATAAAAGGACGCCATACCTTCCCCAAGGTGTAGCTATCTCCTCGCATGCATTGTATCTGTATGTTCTGGATATAGTTCCACCCAGTATTTTGTTTTTGGCCATAAATAAAATCTGTTTTTTTTTTGCAAGCCTCGTCTTGAGTCTCTCTCTTTGGCATTCTGGTGACTCAAGTGTATTTTGGAACCTTACAAATGTCTACAAGTCTAATTCCTGAACAATGGACAGAACAGAGGCGCATCTGTATGTGTCTGTCAAAAAGTCCTGATGAAAGGTGCAACAATATGAGTCAAACTCTGCTACTCTGTACACTTGTAAAAAAAAAAAATTGGGGAGAGAGACTCCGTAATTGTATCTGGAAGGGCTCTGCCTGCCACATTCTGCTCATTCTAATTTTATCTCTGTCAGCAAGGCCTTGTATGATTTCAAAAACATGGGCAACTTATTTGATGAGAACTGATTGCAGGGGAGGAAAAGATAGTTGTCAGCTTGCCGTCTAAAAATAAAACAAGAGAACCAGGAGAGAGCTTTTTAAGTAGACACCATCCTTCCATGTTGTTTTTTTTTTAAAGCTCTTGATTGAAACATGCTTTCCTGAATCAGGGTGCCACAGATTACACAAAGTTTTAAGGAACTCCTAGCTGCTTAGGGTGTTTTGAGAATTCTCCGCAGGCGAGGCAGGCCTAAAATCTGTGGAGACTTTTAAGGTTTGTTTTTTTTTCTCTTGGAGACTTAGCTTATTAGAAGGGTTTTGATAGAGTAGAAAGGGGAGCAAATGAGACTAACCAAGAGATTGATGAACTGTTCGGTTGCATTTGAAGAATAGCAGTTTTAAGGAGTCCAAGTAAATGGTATGAAAGAGGCTGTGCACCAGAGTGCGCACCGCCTCCTCCTCCCCTTCTTCTCCTTCTCCTTCTCCTCTTCCTCCCCTTCTTCTCCTCCTCCTTGTCACATATAAATGCCTAACGTATAACTCACATGTCAGACAGCATGGAAATGTAAGGGTTAATACAAACCACACCCACATGCCTACTCCCCTTAACCCCTCCTTAACTTGACCCCGCCTCTGAGATATATAAGCTGCTACCCCGAAGTCCAGAAGTTGTTCCAGCTGATCACCTGTGGTTAGAAAGAGATGTTTGAATAAATACTTGCTGTTTAAACTACCTATGGTCTATGTGTGTTATTGGGCTAGATCCTCAATTTATAGCAACACTCCTCCTCCTCCCTTTCTTCTCCTTCTTCTCCTTCTCCTCCTCCTCCTCCCTTTCTTCTTCTTCTTCTCCTCCTCCACTCCTCCCCCCCTCCTCCTCCTCCAAGTTTCTGGACAGGATTTCAGCAGTGGTTTGCCTTTGCCTTCTTCCTAACACTGAGAGTGAATGACTGGCCCAAGAATACCCAGCTGGCTTAGTACTGTTGGAAGAAATGTCCATCTGTGTTCAATTCCAAGTGGGGAGCAAGATACTGGAAACACGGAGATTGCTTTAAAAGATGGTTTAATGGTGGACAGAACCACATGGTTTTGAAGTCCTGGGCAAAAAAACACATGGGTGAGAGAGGTAGAGAGATTTATACCCTCTGTTGGGCTTTGAATTTGAGCTTGAATTCTGATTGGTTTTCAGACTCCCATGGGGCGATGCAAGGGTAACTTTGTAGGTTGTCTTTTGTGTCCCAGGCTTGGTTGGTTGAGCCTTGCTGGGTGATACAATCTCCCCAGGTGCCATGTGGTGAGTTCTGTTGCTAGATGGGTAGAGGGCTAATCCTATCTTTGTTGGCTCTTGGGTGAGGGCATTTGCCTATGAATAGATCTAGCTATCTCTTAATCTCTTAAATACAGACATCTGCTGTGGGCTATTGAGAGTGTGGGGGCTATTAAGAGTGAGTCTGCTTCCTGCCTAAAAACATGTTTCTCCATTTCTCATCCAGGGAGGTATATTATTCTGCCTTTTTAATATTTCCTAGAATATTTCATTCTTCTAAGAGAGGGGTGGGTGCTAACATCCTACAGTACCTAAGGTAGGATTGAAGCTTATGGTTTGTACCCTGTTGCTTTAACCACTACACCAAACTGACTTGGATGCTAGTTTAACCCTACCATTTATCTGCAGGATACTAGCTCATCTCAAAGAATGATGATAGCAAGCATGCTATTGACCACGTACCAGGGACCGCTAAGAAACCAACATTAACATCTTCCAAAGATTAATAAAAAACTCTTTAACATTAACTGTTGACTGTGAATCTCACAATAGCCTGTCTTTATACAAATGTAGCTTTGGGAGAGGCAATCTTTTAATTTAGAGGGTGGATGCTTTCGGCATCCAGTCCACGGGGATTGTCATGTGGAAATTGGCAATAAAACACAAGGATGGCCTTCAGAAATTAACCACAAGAAAGGACTTAATCAATCCCATTTAAAAGCAATAGCATTTGCAATTAACTTGATGAAATGGCAAGGAAGCTGATGGGTTTACCCCCCCCCCCCCCGAATGCTGACTCTGCCGAAAGAAGACATGGCTGTTATAGACTAATACTCTCCAGATGACGTAAGGACAGTTTAAGTCAGGGATGGCAAATTTTAGACCTGTAGATTTCTAGGGAGATTCTCAGTCATCCAGGTCATGGTTGTCCCAAAGGTGCTTTTTTCAAGAGGCAACTGGACTTTCTGTTTTTTCTTTGAAGATGTTTCACTTCTCATCCAAGAAGCTTCTTCAGCTCTGGCTGAATAGTGGGGAACAGAAGGATTTATACTCTTTGCAGACAGCTGGTCATTTGCATCCTTTTAGTGAGTCATTAAGGCCACCTGGAGGTTTATCTGTGTCCTCAGGGTCACCTGAGTGGTGCAAATGGGTGTGGAACCTCCTTGGAACTGATTTTTTTTTTAAAAAAATATTTATTTATAGAAAGAGGAAAAAATTCAATGTCTATATAAACAGCGTGTTGTCTGGGTATAGTTATTTCGGAACTGCTTAAAGGACTGTATTGTAGACTGGAGATAGATGATGTTGCATCCCTCCCCCTCTGTTGAGAGACGGCTGTTCAATTTTGACATAGTTGGCCTCTTTGACCCATCTTTCCAGGGGTCCTCTTTGTCCAAAATGTGGACTTTGCTGTCTTCAAAAGAGTGGCCTGTGTCTTTTAAATGCAGATGGACCGCTGAATCTTATCCTGATGGGTTTATTTTCCTGTGTTGTGGCATGTGTTTATGAAGTGGTTGTTTTGTTTCCCCAATGTATAGATCTGCACGTGGCTCACTGCATTACCATGTTAGTCCTGTAGACTTCAATTCCCAGAATTCCCCAGCCAGCCAAGTCTGACTCCTCCTAAGTTCCATGAAATCTGATCTGTTTGTTCTCACAGGAAGGCAAGCAGTCTTGGAAGACTCTTGTAAGATAGGTAGAGCACAATAAAGTAGCCAAGCTGGATTTTTCACAAGTCTATGTAGTTCTTTGCACCTGACAGTTGTGTTGCTATATAAATTTGAGCATAGAACATAGAATTGTAGGGCTGGAAGGGACCTTGGAGATTTTCTAGTCCAGCCCCCTGCTCAAGACACCTTGAGGTGTCTTGGGGGCACCTACTATCTGGAATGAGCTCCCCCCAGAGATACGGAGAATCCCGGACCTGCGCACCTTCCGCCGCACTTTGAAGACCTTTTTATTCCACCAGGTGGGCCTGGCCTAATCTTTTCCCTCTTTTCTTTTTAATATGCAAATTTTAATCTGTTTTTTAAATGATCGGGGTGTTTTAATTTGTCTGGGCCAAATTGTTTAATTCGATTTTATCCTGTTTTTAAATTTTGTATTTATGTATTTTACTGTTTGGCTGTTCACCGCCCTGAGTCCTTCGGGAGTAGGGCGGTATACAAATCAAATAAAGATAAGAAAGAGATAAGAAGACAAGAGGCTTTATACCCGTGATGGCGAACCTAGGGCACGCGTGCCACAGGTGGCACGTGGAGCCATATCTGTGGGCACACGAGCGTTGCCCTAGCTCAGCTCCAGTGTGCATGCGTGTGCCGGCCAGCTGATTTTCAGACCTTTCAGGCCCACCGGAAGTCAGGAAACCGGCTGTTTCTGGCCTCGGGACAGCCTCTGGGTGTGTGAGGAAGGCTGTTTTCGCTGTCCCCAGGCTCCTAGAAAGCTAGGAGAATTTGAAACATGTTTCTGAGATACTCCCAAACCTACACATTCAGAATTAGTCTGTATTTGGGAATTATTATCTGACTGAAGTTTTTGGTTAGAGTTGCCATAAGATGGCAGCAGAGGAAAACTGAAAATATCAACGTTAAGGGCATTCAAGGATAAGGAGTTTTCCAACTGTGATTAAGTTGCTGAAAATAGCGATATGTTTGAACCTGGAACTCTTAGGGAAAAAAAAGAACACCTGGTGAGAAAGGAACATATTGAAAAGTATTTTCAACTCATCCTGAGCTTCTTGGAAGTATAATTAAAGTTATAAAGCTGCTTCCTTCTGAATCTGGCCTTGGTTGATCTCCGTTTGTATATTCCAACTTGCAGACGACTTCCAAGGTCTTCTACCAGGGGTGAAATCCAGCAGGTTCTGACAGGTTCTGGAGAACCGGTAGTGGAAATTTTGAGCAGTTCGGAGAACCGGCAAATACCACCTCTCGCTGGCCCCAGAGTGGGGTGGGAATGGAGATTTTGCAATATCCTTCCCCTGGAGTGGGGTGGGAATAGAGATTTTGCAGTATCCTTCCCCTGGAGTGGGGTGGGAATGGAGATTTTGCAGTATCCTTCCCCTGCCACGCCCACAAAGCCACACCGTATCCACCAAGAATCGATAGTAAAAAAAAATTGGATTTCACCACTGTCTTCTAGCATCCCATTCAACCTGTTCTTCCCTCTGCCACTAGTGTAGTTCCTTGTGTTGGGCATTTATGCAAACTAGATACCACTTTGTAATGCCTTGGTAAGGTCACATTTGGAATACTGCATTCAGTTTTGGTCGACACGATGTAAAAAAGATGTGGAGACTGTAAAAAGAGTGCAGAGAAGAGCAACAAAGATGATTAGGGGACTGGGAGCTAAAAATATGAAGAACAATTGCAGGAACTGGGTATGTCTAGTTTAATGAAAAGAAGGACTAGGGGAGACATGATAGCAGTCTTCCGATATCTCAGGAGTTGCCACAAAGAAGAGGGAGTCAAGCTATTCTCCAAAGCACCTGAGGGCAGGACAAGAAGCAATGGGTGGAAACTAATCAAGGAGAGAAGCAACTTAGAACTAAGGAGAAATTTCCTGACAGTTAGAACAATTAATCAGTGGAACAGTTTGCCTCCAGAAGTTGTAAATGCTCCAATACTGGAAGTTTTTAAGAAGATATTGGATAACTATTTGTCTGAAGTGGTGTAGGGTTTCCTGCCAAAGCAGGGGGTTGGACTAGAAGACCTCCAAGGTCCCTCCCAACTCTGTTATTCTATTCTATTCTATTCTATTCTATTCTATTCTATTCTATTCTATTCTATTCTATTCTATTCTATTCTATTCTATTCTCTCTTATTCTGTTCTGTTCTACTCTACTCTACTCTACTCTACTCTACTCTACTCTACTCTACTCTACTCTACTCTACTCTACTCTACTCTACTCTATTCTATTCTATTATCTCTTTTTCTATTCTATTCTATTCTATTCTATTCTATTCTATTCTATTCTATTCTATTCTCTCTTATTCTGTTCTGTTCTATTCTACTCTACTCTACTCTACTCTACTCTACTCTACTCTATTATCTCTTTTTCTATTCTGTTCTATTCTATTCTATTCTATTCTATTCTATTCTATTCTATTCTATTCTATTCTATTCTATTCTATTCTATTCTATTCTATTCTATTCTATGTGTTAATCCCCAGGCAAAGCAAAATGGAATCTCTGGGAAGACACCTTAAACCAGGAGTGGACATTTTGTGAGTGATGTAGTGTTTCACCAGAATAGGGGTGGGGGGACAAAGGCCCTTTTATGACTTGTGGACTTCAACTCCCAGAATTCCTGAGCCAATCATGTTTTCTCAGGAAATCCTTGGCGTTGAAGTCCACAAGTCATAAAAAGGGACCCTAGTTCCCCACTTCTGCACTAGAACTGCAGAAGGCAAGATAACAAGTATTTGCAAAAATAAATATTCTGTTCCCATTGTTGGAAGAAATATCCTTCTGGGTTCAGTTCCAAGTGGGGGAGAAAGACACTGGAAACATGGAGGCTGTTTGGAAAGATGGTTTTAATGGTGGACAGGATCACATGCCTTGATGATGTTTGGTGAAGAAGAAAAAGGGCCGAGATACTGAGAGTGCCTGGGTTTTATGCCCCCTCTGGGCTTTTGAATTTGAGCTTGTATTCTGATTGGTTGTCAGATTCCCATGGGGCCATGCAGGGGTAACTTTGTAGGTTGTCTTTTGAGTCCCAGGCTTGGTTGAGCCTTGCTGGGTGATGCAATCTCCCCAGGTGCCATGTGGTGACTTCTGTTGCTAGATGGGTAGAGGGCTAATCCTATCATGTCCTGAGGGCCATGCCTTAATCCCGTCACCCTGGAGCTGAAGTGGTGTTTGGGGCAGGGAGCTGCAGGAAGCTACTTTGTCTTTAAAAACATGTTTCCCCTTTTCTCATCCAGAGAAACATAATATTCTGCCTTTTTAATATTTCCCAAAATATTTCATTCTTCTAGGGGAGGGGTAGGTGCTAACTTCCTTCACCATGTAGCCACTGAGTAAACTATCAAGATGAAGAGAAAGAGAGAATTCTAATTTTAACCATACAGAATACTTCATACTCTTCTATCCTTCTAAGTTCTGAATGGCTTATTCAAGAGTTCTGTATTGCCGAGAAACATAGAATCCCAGGGTTGGAAGAAACCTAGTGTTGTGGTTTGCCAGCAGCCTGTGGAGCTGGCAGCGGAGTTGGACAGCGATGAGGCTGAGGAAGAACATGGGCCAGTCCTGGAGGCTGGGGAAGGCCCGGATGAGGGCTCTGCGTCGGAGGCAGAGATGGGGCCAGGGCCATCGGGGAGTGATGTGCAGACTCCGGAGCCTCCAGAGGCTGACAGTAGGGAGGCAGAGGAGCAGGAGGAGCCTGTTCCTAGTGCACGTATGAGAAGAGCTGCCAGAAGGCAAGAGCAGCTAAAGCAAAGAGGACGACTCGGGAGTAAGGCCAAGAGATGATTGGCCCCTCCCATAAGGCTTAAAAGACCAGCATTGGCTCTTGGGCTCTTTGTCGGAAAACAACGTTGATAGTATTGTAGCACTTATCTCTTGTCAGCGTCTTCTGCATTTGAACTTTTGCCAAGAGAAGCCTTTGGCAGTTTGCCGAATTATACCAAGGTTGGCGATTAGACTGAAGAATTTGTGTTATGAAGAGTTTGTTTTAATTTGGTTTGGACTACGCTGAGAATGAGTTAATTCTCAGCTGTTCTAATAAAGTCTGTTTGTTTTGGAACTGTTTGCGTTGATTACTACCTACTTGGGCCTGGGGAGATGGTTTTCTAGTTCAACCCTCTGCCCGAGAAAGGAGACCATATACCCTCCCAGATAAATGAATGTTCAATCTTTTCTGAAAATCCTCCAGTGATGAAGCACCCACATCTCCAAGAGAAGAGCTGTTCCGCTGAGTAATTGTTCTCACTGTCAGAAATTTCTCAGCTGCTGATCTCTCTCCCCCACCCCCACCTCATAAAATGATAGACATGCTCTTATTATTATTATTATTATTTTTAATGTAAAAGTCACAGGCCCAACAAGCGTTGCATCTGCTATCATTTCTCTAAAACCTGATCAAGATCCTCCATTGTTTGCCCAACGGTCGTCCCAATCTGTTCCTCCACAGTAATAACCACAAGAAGATACAGATATTTGTGGGTCCACCCCCCACTTGCTAATTAACAAGGGGCCTTGACCTTCCTTCAGACTCAAAGGAACAGAGGCATGAATCAAAGTGAGCAACGAATGAATTGGCTCAAACCAGTTAGAAATTATTTTTTTTAAAAAAAATTCTATGAAATCTTTTCTGTAACTGTAGGATACAGTATTGTATGAATGATTTCCCGGTGTTTTCACTACTTGTGTTTCTGTATGGCATTCTCTAATAAAAGCTGTACAATCATATTGTTGTGGCTCCGTTACCTGAGCCTGTGTCATCGGCAGGAGAGGACTCCTAGAGTGAAGGAGAGGAGTTAGCAAGGCCTCCCTCTCCAGGACCCTCCTCTCTGGCAATGCCTTCGGTGTCCGCTGAAGGGCAAGAGATAGGGCCGGGGCCAAGCACGTCCACGCAGCCACAGATGGACAGTGATGAGGGTAATGAGTCTTGGCTGGCCCCACGACAGTGTCGCAGAGATAAGTGTGCGCAACAGAAGAAAAGGCGTGCTCGAGATTAGGCTGAGTCACTGGACCACACCCCACAGGATATAAAAGGGAGCGTGTTGGCCAGTCAAACCTTGTGACGAACAAAGCTGAAAGCTTCCACGCCATTCTGCATTGCCGGACTTTTGCTTTAAGACTTTGCTGGAAGTATCTCTGGACTTGATTTAATTCCGTAATTATTGAACTGCTTTCCTTTGATGTATTAGAAGTGGGGAGAAGTTATCTCTCCTCTTTGTAAATAATAAACTCTTGGCAGGCAGCCACTAGGTTGTTGCCAAGTTCCGTTACCATAAGGAAAAGGATTTTGCCGGCTGGTTTGGTCTTTAACTCCTGAACGTCTGTTGGTGTGTGCGCGTGGGGTTGGGAACAGAACACATATGAGGCACATGTACATATCAGTATGTACATATGTTATCCAGTGGTGGGCTCCAAATTTTTTTACTACAGGTTCTGTAGGTGTGGCTTGGTGGGCATGGCAGGGGAAGGATACTGTAAAATATCTCCATTCCCTCCCCACTCCAGAGAAAGGTTACTGCAAAATCCCCATTTGGGGATTTCCCATCCCCAGATGGGACTTGAGAGGCAGAGAATAGATGGGGGTGGGGCCAGTCAGAATTTCTACTATCAGTTCTTTGAACTACTCAAAAATTCCGCTACCTGTTCTCGAGAACTGGTCAGAACCTGCTGAAACCAACCTCTGATGTTGTCCCACTTCAGCCCCTTGGATGGTCAATTTTCAGAGGTTTTACTGTAGGTTTTAGCTTCCAGTCCCCTGATGATCTTTGTTGCTCTTCTCTGCATTCTTTCTAGAATCTCAACATCTTTTTTCTATAGCGGCAACCTAAATTGGATGCGGTATTCCAAATGTGGCCTTAGCAAGGCATTATAAACTGGTATTAACACTTCATGTGATCCACTGTTCATGACAGCTCCCGAGAGTCTCCTTGGCATAGAACAGGAGTGTCAAACTCAAGGCCCCGGAGCCAGATCTGACCCGTGGGGTGCTTAGATCTGGCCCACGGTGTTCTGTCCCTGTCCCACACGCACACACACCAACAGACGTCCAAGAGTTAAAAACCAAACCAGCCGACAAAATCCTTTTCCTTATGATAACGGAACTTGGCAGCAACCTAGTGGCTGCCTGCCAAGAGTTTATTACTCACGAAGAGATAACGTCTCTCCGCTTCTGGTACATCAAAGTAAAATGTTCAATAATTACAGAGTAACTTAAATCCAAATATAATCCAGCAAAGTCTATAGCAAAAGTCCGGCAATGCAGAATGGCGTGGAAGTTTTTAGCTTTGTTCGTCACAAGGCTTGACTGGCCACCACGCTCCCTTTTATACCCTGTGGGGTGTGGTCCAGTGACTCAGCCTAATCTCGGGCACGCCTTTTCTTCTGTTGTGCACACTTATCTCTGCGACACTGTCGAGGATCCAGCCAAGACTCATTACTCTCATCACTATCCACCTGTGGCTGCATGGACGTGCTTGGCCCCGGCCCTATCTCTTGCCCTTCGGCAGACACCGAAGGCATTGCCAAAGAGGAGGGTCCTGGAGAGGGAGGCCTTGCCAACTCCTCTCCTTCACTCTCGGAGTCCTCTCCTACCGATGACACAGGCTCAGGTAACGGAGCCACAACACACGGAACCACCCTGGAAACAGTAAAAGACCAGCCTGCGGTGCCTCTGCCAGCAAACACGGAGCTCAGTAGGGCAGCTGTGGCCCTCGCGAGTTCCATTTTGGCTGGCAGAGGGCTGCAGGGGGCGGTTGCAGCCAAAAACGGAGCTCGCGAGGGCCGTGGGCAGCCCTCCTGAGCTCTGTTTTTGCTGCCAGAGTTTTGCTAGAAGCTGTTGTAGCCAAAAACAGAGCTTGGGAGCCCATTTTTGCTGGCAGAGCACTCGGGCCTCCACAGATGCCCCCGACACAAATGATATTGAGCTGGCTATGCCCACTCTGGCCACGCCCTCCCCCTGAGGTCAAACACAATCCTGATACAGCCCTCAATGAAATCAAGTTTGACACCCCTGGCATAGAATATGGTTAATAGAATTGATAAGTAAGTAAATATTTTCATTTCCTCGCTGCTAAAAATGGATCCTGAACTGATGAATGACACGAATAAAGTGCTAATACGGTATTATATTATTGTGCTAATAAAGATGGCATTGTTGCACATTTATTTAATTTGTGCTATGACTTTTTAAATGATTTTTATGGTGCCTTGATTTTTTTTTTTACGGCATTCCATGAATCATTTTCTAAATAGTTTGATCACTCCTACAATAATTTAAGGTGTTAGGGCATCATGCTTCTATCCATCTGCTGACTTAAAACAAGAGGAAAAAAAATGGATTCAATACAGATATATTTTCCTTTAAAAAAAAAAACAACAGACGAAAGGACTTGGGTTTATTTTATTTTATTTTTTTAAACTGGTGGTACATCTTTCATTAGTTCTTTTTTAATAACTGCTTGCCTGCAGCTAAATATGTCTTCTCCGTGACAGTGTTATCATTTTTAGTTCTAGGTAATTAATCCTCCAATTGATTCCATTCTTCTCCAGAGCATAAGATGCTTGTTCTGCTGAACCAAGAAGGTTTTCCATTAATAAGATGGGGTTGTGTCCAACATGTGTAAGGGGAAACAAAATGAAAACAGGGAAAACTGTGGCGTGAACTTTAATATACTCTCTTGAAAGCGCTGCTGGTGTTGAAAAGGCTTCCCTAATAGCAACGACTTCATTTTATCAGTTGTACTCACAGATTAATACCTGACTAGAGATATAAATGTAATCTGTTGTCCCTTAAGGAAACAAACAACAGTTAAGCAGGGAAGAAATGTGTGTTTGTGTTTAAATGACAAGGAGAAAGAGACTTGGAGGAACCTGCAAGGGTGATTGTAGCTGCAAAAGTGTGATCTTTTGCTGCTTGTAAATGTGTCACATAAAACAGGGGTCTCCAACCTTGGCAACTTTAAGCCCAGCGGACTTCAACTCCCAGCATTCCCCAGCCAGCAAAGCTGGGATTCTGGGAGTTGAAGTCCGCCAGGCTTAAAGTTGCCAAGGTTGGAGGCCCTTGACATAGAACATAGAAGTCTGTATTATTTACTTATTATCCGAAACAGCCATAAATCTACGAATCAGCAATCACAGAACTGAGGAAGGTTGTTTAGCTAAGATAATCTTATGAACTAGAAAATAATGAAGGAATTTAGTAATTAGAAAGTGTCAATTATAATGTAACAAATGTATGTTAACCATATATGGAAAACTGCTGTGCTCACAAAATCCTTTGTCTTGGATATGTATAAAAGCAGTTGTATCAGAGCTCTTCTTGGTTCAGAATTGCAGATACAAATCTGATTCTGAAACTGCGCAATAAACTGTCTCTGGCTGACCAGGAATGTTGTTTGGTCCCATCATTCCGTAACACCAGAAGACCCTGGAAAGATTTAAAACTCTCCCTTACTGTTTTCAAAATAGGTACATGTTATAAATAGATTCGTTGCTCTTCTAGCTATTCTAACAACAAATCTTGACAATATCCGTAGAACATAATTTCTCCTTTTATATGCAGATCAGAGGTGGGTTTCAGCAGGTTCTAAACAGTTCTGGAGAACCAGTAGCGGAAATTTTGAGTAGTTCGGAGAACCGGTAGTAAAAATGCTGACTGGCACTGTCCCCATCCCAGCTGATCGGGAGGAAATGGGGATTTTGCAGTAACCTTCCCCTGGAATGGGGTGGGAATGGAGATTTTACAGTACGCTTCCCCTGCCACGCCCACCAAGCCATGCCCACCAAGCCACACCCACAGAACCGGTAGTAAAAAAATTTGAAACCCAGCACTGATGCAAATGCTTCCTCGCCTTATAGCTCTTAGCAACTTTTCTGTCAACAATTCGTCTTAAATTCCCTTTATTCGGGGGACTATGGAGTAGAAATTTGATTATACTGCCCTACCAGCTATGCTGTGTGAGCCACAACCTCACATTAAGCCATAATATGGTTGATTTGCTCAGGCACAGCATGTTATGTGTACACAGAGAAAATAAGGAAGAGGTGGAGGAGTGATAATAAATTGGCTGGAGGTTATAGGTGTCTCATGTTAAATAAAATGAACATAAATTGGAAATCCACTCCAAAGGAGCCTAGAAACTAGGCCAAGCAAGAATTGTGCTTCGTGCATTGTTAACCGGAGTTTATGGTTTTATCCTGTTGAGAAGCTACAGAGAACAATACGCTTTAAAAACCCTCGAAGCAAATTGCAGGTTGCAACTTTAGCTCCTCCGACTGTTTCACAAAATGTCTATTTCAGCCTGGCAGCTTTTATGGATTTTAAAAGCAAACATTTTTTGGGGTCTTTCCTTTCTTCTGTATCATATATTTTACCTATTGATATCCTCTTGCAGAGTGAGAACTTATGGCCTGGTGTGGTTTGAAAGATCTGGAAAAGGACGATTTATATTTCGTCCTCTGATTTTTATGTTTCTTTCCTCCGTGAGGTTGATAAAGTGGAGAAGTGGGGAAGGCAAAACATTTGATTATCTGGACTGGATTATATTTCCCTGCTACAAGCTGCTGTTGGGGAGACCAAACATATCCTGGGTGATATACAATACAGAATGCAGAATAACAGAATTGGAAGGGACCTTGGAGATCTTCTAGTCCAACCTCACTGCTGAAGCAGGATGCCCTATGGCCGTGATGGTGAACCTATGGCACGTGTGCCACAGGTGGCATGCCGAGCCATATTGCCTGGCACACCAGCTCAGCTGCGGTGCGCCAGCTGATTTTCGGGTCTTCTGGACACACCAGAAGTAGGGAAACAGGCTGTTTCCTGCCTCCGGAGAGCCTGGGGGGTGGGGAAGTCCCGTTTTTCTTTATCAGATCCTCTCTATGCATCTGGGGAGGGAAAAAACAGCCTTCCCCATCCACTTGGAGGCCCTCCGGAGGCCCGAAAGGCCTGTTTTCCAACTTTCGGTGAGACAGGAAGTGACTTTTTTGCTGTCCCCAGCCTCCAGAGCCTCTCTAGGGCCTCCAAAGGGGTGGGGAAGGCCTACTGGGCCATCACGTGTCAGGATTGGGGGGGAGGGGTCGCGCGCACATATGCAGGGCAGGGCACATAGAATTATGGGTGTGGGCACGGGTGCACGTGAACCTCCCCCGCCCCCCCCCTCCTGGCACATGATGGCAAAAAGGTTAGCCATCACTGCCCTATGGCATTCCAGACAAATAGCTATCCAGTCTCTTCTTAAAAATTAGTTATTTTCACTGTCAGGAAATTTCTTCTTAATTCTGAGTTTGATCTCTCTTTGATAAGCTTTCATCACTTACTTCTTGTCCTGCCCTCAGGTGCTTTGGAGAGTAGATTGACCTATTCTTCTTTATGATAACCTCTTAAATATTGGAAGACTGCTATCCTGTCACCTCAAATCCTTCTCTTCGTTAGACTAAACATATTCAGTTCAGAGGTGGGTTTCAGCAGGTTCTGACCAGTTCTGGAGAATCAGTAGCAGAAATTTTGAGTAGTTCGGAGAACTGGTAGTAAAAATTCTAACTTGTTCCACCCCCATCTATTCTCTGCCTCCCAAGTCTCAGCTGATTGGGAGGAAATGGGGATTTTGCAGTATCCTTCTCTTGGATTGGGGAGGGAATGGAGATTTTATAGTATCCTTCCCCTGCCATGCCCACCAAGCCACACCCACCAAGCCACACCCACAGAACCGGTAGTAAAAAAATTTGAAACCCACCACTGATTCAGTTCCCATAACTGTTCATCATACGCTTTGTCTTTGTAGGAAGTTAGCACCCACCCCACTCTTGGAAAAGTGAAATATTTTAGGAAATATTAAAAGGGCAGAATATTTCCCCTAAACAGGAGGCAGAAACTCAGCCCCCCCCTTTGTCAATGGGCCATTAAGGCCTGGGCCAGTCTATTCGGCATAACAAAGATCTAGCTCTTTCAGACAGAGCCATTTAAATAGTCCTTCATTGTATCACCCAGCAAGATTCAACCAAACTTAGCACCCAGACAACCTACAAAGCTAGCCATGACCTTTGACAGCAACCAATCAGGATACCCTTCCTGTGTCTCAAGCCATGTGATCCTGTTCATCAATAAACCTTTCCAAGCAACTTCCATGAATCCAGTGTCTTTTTTCCCCCACTTGGAACTGAACCCAAATGGACATTTCTTCCAACATCTTTCAGTCCCCTAATCATCTTTGCTGCTCTTCCCTTTTTAGCTCAGGGTTGAACTGTGGGTCCTTGGTACTGAGATAGTACGTCTTTTGGTCTGTGTTCCTTTCTCATAGAAATCTGGGTGTTTTTTTAACCTCTTTTCCATCCGAATATGCATTCTATAGGCATGCAATGTTTGGTGGCTGAGGAATCCATATTTATTTAGATGGCATGCAATTCAGAAATAATTTCCCTTTTTCCTGCACCCCAATGTGGGTGTTAGAGTCAGTTTTTTCAGTTTGAGTTGGAAGCCCCCAATCCTTCTTTACGAATGAGCTCATTAAACTGGGATCTGTTTGGAACTCTGGAATTTAGGTGAGAGGCTAAAATCCATTTCTTTGACAAGCCTTGAATGGTTTGTCCATTCAGATGCTTCTCCCTGGCTCAGCCTGCTCTTTCACAAGAGTACAATTCAGTCAATCAGAATAGAGCTGGAAGGAACCTTGGAGGTCTTCTAGTCCAACCTCCCTGCTCAAGCAGGAAATCCTATACCCGTGATGGCGAACCAATGGCACGTGTGTCACAGGTGGCCCATGGAGCCGTATTGGTGGGAACATGAGCTTAGCTGATTTAGCCAGCTGATTTTCAGGCCTTCTGGGCCAACCGGAAGTAGGGAAACAGGCTATTTCTGGCCTCTGGAGGGCCTCGGAGGGGGGTGGGGGTGGGGGGGGAAGGCCCGTTTTTTGCTCTCCCCAGGCTCCAGAGCCTTTCTAGGAGCCTGGGGAGGATGAAAACGGCCTTCCCCACCACCCCAGAGGCCCTTCAGAGGTCAGAAATGGCCCATTTGCTGACTTCCAAAGCTGTTTTCACCCTCCCCAAGCTCCTAGAAAGGCCACCCCCGTGGCTTCAGGGTGGAGTTCCATCAGTACGCTGACGACACCCAGCTGTACATCTCCACCCCAGGCCATCCCAACGATGCCCTTGAAGTGATGTCCCAGTGCCTGGAGGCCGTGCGGGCCTGGATGGGGAGAAACAGGCTCCGACTCAACCCTTCCAAGACCGAGTGGCTGTGGCTTCCGGCGTCCCGATATAGCCAGCTGGTGCCATCACTGGCTATTGGGGGCGAATCACTCGCCCCCACGGAGAGAGCTTGCAACTTGGACATCCTCCTGGATGCACGGCTGTCTTTAGAAGACCATTTGACGGCCGTGGCCAGGGGGGCTTTTTATCAGGTTCGCCTGATACGCCAGTTGCGCCCCTTTCTAGATCGGGACTCCCTACGCATGGTCACTCAGGCGCTTGTCACCTCCTGCCTGGACTACTGCAACGCTCTCTAAATGGGGTTCCCCCTGGGGTGCACCAGGAGGCTCCAGCTGGTCCAGAATGCGGCCGCGTGGGGGATTATGGGAACAACAGGGCGCTCCCATGTGACACCTCTCCTGCGCGAGCTGCACTGGCTCCCGGTGGTCTTCCGGGTGCGCTTCAAGGTGTTGGTGACCACCTTTAAAGCGCTCCATGGATTAGGGCTGGGGTATTTATGAGACCGCCTTCTGCCACCAATAGCCTTCTACCGTCCAGTACGCTCACGCAGAGTGGGCCTCCTCAGGGTGCCATCCGTCAGACAGTGTCGGCTGGCGACCCCCAGGGGGAGAGCCTTCTCTGTGGCGGCGCCCACCCTCTGGAACAACCTCCCCCCAGAGATACGTACAATATCAGACCTCAGGATTTTTCGTCGGGCCCTGAAAACTTATTTATTTCAACTAGCCGGGCTGGCTTGATCCCACAGTTTTGGGTTAAGTTTTAATCGATTTTAAATTGGGTTTGTTTTAAACTGCGGCCAAAAGTATTTAATTATTTTAAACTGTTTTTAAATTTTGTATGTCTTGCTTTTATTTTGGCTGTTCACCGCCCTGAGTCCTATTGGAGAAGGGCGGTATACAAATTGAAACAAACAAATAAATAAATAAAAAACAGGCTAGAAGGTCCGAGGTCTAGAAAGGCTCTGGAGCCTGGGGAGAGCAAAAAATGGGCCTTCCAGTCCCACCGGAAGTTGGCAAACGGGCTGTTTTCGCCCTCCCCAGGCTCCTATAAAGGCTCTGGAGCCTGGGGAGGGCAAAAAACGGGCCTACTGGGCCCACTGTGCCATCACATGCCAAAAGCAGGGGGAGCACAGAGGGGGTCACGCACGTATGTGCGGGAGGGTGGGGCACATAGAATTATGGGTGAGGGCACGCACACACATGACCCCCCACTCCCCCTGCTTTTGGCACGCGATGGCAAAAAGTTTAGCCATCCCTGTCCTATACCATTTCAGACAAGTGATTGTCCAGTCTCTTATTAAAAACCTCCAGTGATGAAGCACCCACAACGTCTGACTGCAAACTGTTCCATGAGTTAATTGTTTTCACTGTCAGGAAGTTACTCCTTAATGCCAGGTTGCTTCTCTCCTTGATTAGTTTCCATCCATTGTTTCTTGTCCTGCCTTCAGGTGTTTTGGAGAATAGATTTGACTACCCCTCCTCAACAAGGCCTAAAGGATTTGCTTTAGAAGGCAAGATACGGACTGTGGTGAAAGAAAGGCTGTTTGGTAGGTTTGCTTCTTTCCTCAGTCACGAAATCAGATAAATATCTTTGCAGATCCTTTGTGTATCTGAAATGACTTAGACTATGTTTCAAATAATGGCTAGCTGGAGCAAAAATTCTGTCACCCCACCAAAGCACTTTCAATTATATATGGAGGAGCAGTAGGAGCAGAAGGTCAGCAGAAGGATGTGTGTGTTTGTGTATGTGTATTTGTGTGTGAAAGAGAAGAGAGGGAAAGGATTAATAAAGTGGATTAGAAAGTTAGATGAGCTGGATTAAGCTCACAAACGAGAGGCTCTTTGTGTCAGCACTTCAAGCTGCATTTACTCTAGTGCTGACATAAAAAGGAGAAGTGGAGGCGTCTGGAAAGGGACGTTTGACTTTTCACCTACTTATTTTCCCTGGAGATAATATCCCCTAGGAGATGGGATGGGAGGGGGAAATTCCTTTGAGCTGGAGCGGTAGATTAGGGGTAGAATGACTTGGAAGATGGCCAATGAGTGCAGGGGAGTGGGGAACGGAAAGGGAGGGTTTTGGGTCTGGAAGTCAGTGTTGGCTTCGATGGAGTCGGGTTTTAGAATGTCGTGCTTAATAAACAGGAGTTTTTCTTCAAAGACTTTCTTTGAAATGCAATTTATTTGAGACGACCTCGAAACTTGACACTTTGAACATGCTTTTGTTCAATCCAAATCTTTTTAGTGTAAAACTTATTTTTTTTTTAATATAACAAATCTATTTTGGACTCAGGACTGAACCAGACAGTTGCATTAAAGTGCAAACTACCTTGAACCAATAAAAGAAAAATAGGCCAGCACTGAATCTGCTGCCTGGCTACTGATAGGCTGTCCAGTCTTTTTTTAAAGGAAGCTCAGAACTCCTGCTGCCCTGATCATATTGATGAAGGCCATCATTTCGAGGAAGCTACTGGTAGATTTTGCTGACTTTGTCTCTCGTCCTACTGAGGATTACCTGCAGGTGGGAAAAAAAAACAACCACCAACCATTTTCCTTAATTGGGGTGGGCTGGCACGGGAGGTGAGTTTCGACAGATGGCTAAGCCCCTGGTTTAGCCTTCTGTTAGAGCCAGGTTTTTAAGAAGTGGATTGGATGGCCATTTGTCTGAAATGGTACAGGATCTCCTGCTTGGGCAGGAGGTTGGGCTAGAAGGCCTCCAAAGTCCCTTCCATTTTTCTGTTATCATGTCCATGGCAAAAATTGTGTTGATAGAAGAAGGAAAACACTGTAACCACCAAAGGTGCTTTTTCTGGAGGCAATTGGACTTTCCTTTGGGACAACCAAAGGAATCTCTACAGACTTCAACCACCAACGAATAGTTAAGCTGTCTACATGTAGTCCTTCACTTACGATCACAACTGGAACCAGAATCTAAGCAAGGCGATTGTTGAGTCGCATCCAACATTACCACCTTCTTTTGCCATGGTTATTAAGGAAATCACTGCAGTTGTTAAGTAAATCCAATTTCCTCCATTGACTTTGTGTGTCAGAAGCTAGTCACATGACACCGGAACTCTACAACTGTTGTAAATACACACCTGTTCCAGTGATGGATTGCCTCTGGTTCGGACCGGTTCACAAGAACTGGCAGTAACACCAGCGGGAGGCCCTGCCCACTGCCCCAGATGTCATTATTGGTGATCTGCGTATGTGCAAAAGCTTCTGCACATGCGCAGAAGCAAGGAGTGCACACGAGTGAAGCGAGCGTGCGTGCACGATCCCATTGCGAACCGGTAGTAAAGGTAAGTAGAACCCACTCCTGACCTATTCCCAAGCACCTGAATTTTATCACGTGAATGTGAGGAGGCTGCAATTGTCATAAGTCGAGGAGGGGTTGTAAGCTGTGGTGAAATCCAAATTTTTTTACTACCCGTTCTGTGGGCGTGGCTTGGTAGATGTGGTGTGGCTTGGTGGGTCTGGCTTGGGCATGGCAGGGGAAGGATACTGCAATATCTACATTCCCACCCCACTCCAGGGGAAGGATACTGCAAAATCCCCATTCCCTCCCCACTCTGGGGCCAGCCAGAGGTGGTATTTACCAGTTCTCTGAACCACTCAAAATTTCTGCTACCGGTTCTCCAGAACCTGTCAGAACCTGCTGGATTTCACCCCTGGTTGTAAATCACTTTTTTCAGTAACTTTTTGTAACTTTGAAAGTCACTAAACAAATGGTTGTAAATACCATTTAGAACACGACATCTAAAAGTGGTTCACACAACATGTTTGTGTTGGAGTTAGGCATGTGTCAAGATCAGCCCTTAGAAATGAGTGAGGTGTTACTTTAAATTACTATTACCTGCCTAAGCTTGTGAGATGAGATCCAGGAAAAGTATTTTTGAACAGAAGGGCTCCAGGTTAAGGCTTCTGATCCCAGCAGAATTTCCAAATAATTCCAGGAGTGTGTTCCACTAATTCCATTAATTGCTCATTTGGAAGACTCGAAGACACCCTTTTCAAGGAGCTGTTTGAACTTGGGGGAATGAGAATGATGTTTGAGCCATTCCTTTTCACTGGATTTTAATTGCTTTATATTTTATTTATGACAGTTAGCAGTCGTAAATAAAATATAAGCTTTCCACTGAAATAATACATCGAGTCTACAGTACAGTAACACAACCGTGTGTATTATTAGCTCCATACTCCTTTTCAACCCGATTAGTTCCCTATTTGCTGCCCCATTCATTTTCAAATGAATTTGTTGTGGTTATTGTGTTAATGCAGCCAGCATTAGAAGCCAGGAAGCGCTCGGCAAACATATTTATTTTTAATGAAATATGTATACCAAATTAAAACATTTGGTAGACAAAGGAAGATAAAGAGTTACTTTGGTCTAGTGTCTAAGGCAGCAGGCTAGAAAGCAGGAGAGTGTGAATTCTAGTCCTGCCTTGAAAGCTAGGTGGGTGACTTTGGGTCAGTCACTCATTCTTTGGGCCAATTACCGGGAGACTGTGAGTTCTAGTCCCACATTAGGTACTAAAACGAGCTAGGACCAATTACTAGGAGACTGTGAGTTCTAGTCCCAGTCTTCGTTCTTAGGCATGAAAGTCAGCTGGGTGGCTTTAGGTCAGTCACTCCCTCTTTGGGCCAATCACCAGGAGACTGTGAGTTCTAGTCCCGCATTAGGTGCTAAAACAAGCTGGGTGACTTTGGGCCAATCACTAGGAGACTGTGACTTCTAGTCCCAGCCTTAGGCATGAAAGTCAGCTGGGTGACTTTGAGTCAGTCACTCCCTCTTTGGGCCAATCACCAGGAGACTGTGAGTTCTAGTCCCGCATTAGGTACGAAAATGAGCTGGGTGACTTTGGGCTAATCACTAGGAGACTGTGAATTCTAGTCCAAGCCCTAGACATGCAAGTCAGCTGGGTGGCTTTAGGCCAGTCACTCCTTCTTTAGGCCAATCACCAGGAGACTGTGAGTTCTAGTCCCGCATTAGGTGCTAAAACGAGCTGGGTGACTTTGGGCCAATCACTAGGAGACTGTGAGTTCTAGTCCAAGCCTTTTGCATGAAAGCCAGCTGGGTGGCTTTGGGCCAGTCACTCCCTCTCTGCTCCACCCACCTCACTGTTGGTTGTTGATGTTGGGAAAATAGAGGGAGGAAAGTGTATTGGATATGTTTGCTGCCTTGAGTTATTGGTAAAAATAATAAAGATGAGATGCATACAAATAAGCTAATAAATAAAACCCTACTTCTTGGTGAGGCTGTAACTGTGGCATCTGTTCAAAAGTTAGTCCTGCTGAATTTAACGAGGCTCAATCCCAGAAAAGGTTGTTCATTTAAAAATAATTTCTATCTTCCCCACTTCTTTTTTTTTTACTCACTTCAATGTAATTTTAGGTGAGAAACAACTGTTGGCGATCCTTAGCTGTGAAAAATTGCTTGCTTAGCTGTGAAAAATTACTTCTACATTCAGCTGATAAAGCCAGAGCACTTTCAATAAGAGAATGACAAGTGCTACTTAGGGTGTCAAGGCAAGGAACGAAAGAAGAGAAGTCACTGGAAGCGATGCTATTTCGGTTCACTTTGTGAAACATATGAAATTATATCGGAAAGTTTGACAACCTCTGTTGTGTAGGAGAAGATTCAGAGCAGAATTTGGTGGCAACACAAAATGAAGTGGAAAGTTTTGCCGTTCAAGGCGGGGTTTCGCACAACTTCGGCAACTTCTAAAATGCAGATTTCAGCTCCCAGGATCCTCAGTGATGGTCCTACTGGCAGAGGAATTCTGGGGATTGAAGTCCATACATCAGCCATTTGCCAAGACTGGGAAATTTGCTTAAGAATATTAAGTCTAAATGGGTTTCCTGTTCTCTACCTTAATTCCTGAAGTTTGATGCCTAATGCCCCTGCTTTCAGAAATTAAATCAATTGTGGTTTCTATTGTTTCACTGTGTGATGCGGAAAAGGAGATTCTAGGGTGGGGTGGGGGAAAATCAGAATTTACCTATTTGGTAGAAATACTGTGGGGTCCTTCATGTTCTCTGAACTTTGTTGCTTTCTGGCAGACGTTTCATTACCTAATTAGATAACATCATCAGTGCTAGAAGGAAGTGGGGTTTGCTCAGGGGTGAAATGTAAAATGTGTTAGTACCGGTTCTGTGGGTGTGGCTTGGTGGAGAGGATAATGTGACTGGGTGGGCGTGGCCAACTTTTTTTTTTTAAACTTTTCAAAGCATTTTTTCGAATGCTTTGAAAAGCCTCTGGGGATCAGGCAATTCAGCTGGGATCGTCAGAGACTTTTCAAAGCATTTTTTTTTTTACCACCTCTTCGGCCAAGAGGTTGCAGAAAAAAAATGCTTTGAAAAGCCTTTGAGGATCCCAGCTGAGCCATGCGATCATCAGAGGCTTTTTTTTTTACTTTTAAAAGCATTTTTTCGTCGGAAGAGGTTGTAGAAAAAATGCTTTTAAAAGTTTTTTTTTTTTTAGAAAAAACCCTGATGATCGTGCGACTCAGCTGAGCATGATGGGGGTGGGGGGTGCAGGGATTTTTGCTACCGGTTCTCCGAACCACTCGCTGCCATCGCTACCGGATCGGGCGATCCGGTCCGAAACGGGAGCATTTCACCCTGGGTTTGCTCTCTGTTACATATACTGGCTTGCCCTGCCTATGGAGATGCTATTCCAGAGGAAGGGGACAGCAACTGCAAAACTATTGTTTTTATGGCCCCCTGATGACGACAGTCTCTGATTGAGGGAACACATAAAGACTCATCCCTATTAGATCTTAGCAGCTTGCAGAGGTTGCTGGAACAAGGGAATTTCACAATTATGTGGGCCCTGAACCCTGATCAATAATATTTCCACTCAATAATCAATAATCTTTCTGAAGGATTCTTGGTGCTCTCTGAGCTTCTTGATTGGGGTATTGTTTATTTGATTGTTGGTCTGGTGTTAACCTTGGAGTTAATCTATGCTGATCTGAGTGCTGATGACTGGTGGGGAGGTGCTGGAGTCTGTTTGTTCTCTTTTGGTATGGTTGATTGTCGCTTTTGCACAGTCTCTAAAGATAAAGGTAAAGGTTCCCCTCGCACATATGTGCTAGTCATTCTCGACTCTAGGGGGCGGTGCTCATCTCCATTTCAAAGCCGAAGAACCAGCGCTATCCGAAGACGTCTCCTTGGTGACATGTGGCCGGCATGACTAAACGCCAAACGCCCACGGAACGCTGTTACCTTCCCACCAAAGGTGGTCCCTATTTTTCTACTTGCATTTTTTATGTGCTTTCAAACTGCTAGGTTGGCGGAAGCTGGGACAAGTAACGGGAGCTCACCCCATTACACGGCATTAGGGATTCAAACCGCTGAATTGCCGACCTTTTGATCGACAAGCTCAGCGTCTTAGCCACTGAGCCACCGCGTGCCTGATTTGTCAGAGTGCCAGGCTTCTAAAAATTCCCTGGCATTTTTGGACCTGGCCTGGTCTAGGATGGTCACATTTTCCTAGTTTGAAACTGTGGTTAAATCTGTCTATATGTTGTGAAATTAAAGAATTTTCATCATGCCTTCTGACTGCCAGTTGGTGTACATGGATGTGTTCTGCCGGTCTTCTGCCTGTTTGCCCTTCATAGTAGTTATTGCAGTTCTTACACTGTAGGTTGTAGATGACGCCTGTTTTTTCTTCCGGGGTTGCTGGGTGTTTTGTTTAGGATGTTTTGAAGGGCTTTAATCTTTCAATTTCTAAACATCCACTCACCAGCAATCAACACCCAGATAAGCATATTTACCATGATGTTAAAAAAAAAAAGCGGAGACTCTAGAAAGAGTGCAGAGAAGAGCGACAATGATGATTAGGGGACTGGAGGCTAAAACATATGAAGAACGGTTGCAGGAATTGGGTATGTCTAGTTTAATGAAAAGAAGGACTAGGGGGAGACATGATAGCAGTGTTCCAATATCTCAGGGGTTTCCTTAAAGAAGAGGGAGTCAAGCAATTCTCCAAAGCACCTGACGGCAGGACAAGAAGCAATGGGTGGAAACTAATCAAGGAGAGAAGCAACTTAGGAGCTTCTCCTAAGCTCCTTAGGACCTAAGGAGAAATTTCCTGACAGTTAGAACAATTAATCAGTGGAACAACTTGCCTGCAGAAGTTGTGAATGCTCCAACACTGGAAGTTTTTAAGAAGATGTTGGATAACCGTTTGTCTGAAGCGGTGTAGGGTTTCCTGCCTAAGCAGGGGGTTGGACTAGATCAGGTGTCAGCAACCTGCGGCTCCGGAGCTGCATGTGGTTCTTTGGGCCCTCTGCTGTGGCTCTGTCAGGTGATCCCACCACTGGATGGCTCCGCCTCTCGCCCTCCCCTCCCAGTCACTCCTTGCCTGGCCTGAGAAAGTAAGGGCGATGCCGGGTGATGGAGAAGTGGTTGGGGCAGAGACAGAGAGATATAGAGAGGGGGAGAGACAGAGAGACATAGAGAGATAGAGAGAGAGAGGTGGGGAGAGAGAGAGAGAGGGGAGAGGGAGAGATGTCAAAAGGGTTTTGTGGTTCCCGGTGTTTTTTAACAACCGGTTCTCTGCCCTAATGACCGGCTGGGTAGGCGTGGCTAAGGGGTGGTGGTCATGTGACTAGTGGAAGTGAGTGACGTCGAGTTGGCCACGCCCACCCAGCTTTTGTGGCTCCCGGTGTTTTCATTTCTGTGGGAAACAGGTCCAAATGGCTCTTTGAGGGTTTAAGGTTGCAGACCCCTGGACTAAACGACCTCCAAGGTCCCTTCCAACTCTGTTATTCTATTCTACCCCAAGATACTCAGTTGTTCTATGCAAAGTAGGATCTTTAATCTAGAGACTATTTTACAAGCCAATGTATTGTTTGTTTGTATTGCAATAAGCTGCCCAGAGTTATTTACTCTGTGGTAAGATGAGTGGCCAATACATTTTTAAAAAGGTAAAAGTTTCCCATCCAGTCATACCCAATTCTAGGGGATGGTGCTCATCTCTGTTTCTTGGCTGCTGGAGCCACTGTTGTCTGATATCGCTTCTGTGGTCATGTGACCAGCATGGCTATATACATAGGCACATAGAACTCTGTTACCTTCCCATCGAAGTGGTACCTATTTATCTACTTGCATTTGCATGCTTTCGAACTGCTAGGTTGGTGGGCAGGACCTGAGGCAAGGAACCGGAGCTCAACCCACTTGTGTGGCGCTCAGATCTCAAAACTGGTCCATCAGTTTTCCATCTGACAAGCTCAGCATGCTCCTTTGATACATTTTACAAATAAATAAACAAATGACGAGGCCTATGCAGTACCTTCACATACATTCAGGATTCACACTCTGCATAGTGTGCACTTGTTTTATGCATTTGCTTACTGCATAAAGGAATAGCACGAATAGGTAGTTAGTCCTCAACTTATGACCAGTCACTTAGTGACTGTTCATATGTATGCTGGATCTACCTAGGGGCTTATCACCCTTCTACCCGTGGCCCAACTTTGAGTGTTCAGAAACAGGGCTGCATTTACAACCATTTGCAGCATCCTGCGGTCATATGACCAATGTTTTAGGATGGTTTTGCCCAAACCTGGCATTTATTTCCTTTTTCAGCAAAACCATGCCCCATAGTGAACCATTCGTTCACTTAGTGGTCCTTAAGCGAATATGACATTAAGGACTGTGGTGCTGTTTTACAGTCACCATGTTTGCTTAATGTTGGCTCAGCCTTCCCTCCTTCCAAGTTCGGTAAAACGAGGACCCAGATTGTTGGGGGCAATAGGCTGACTTTATAAACCGCTTAGAGAGGGTTGTAAAGCACTGTGAAGCAGTATATAAGTCTAAGCGTTATTGCTATTAATGTTAACATATTTAATAGCTGAAACAGTAAATGGTATAATGGCCCGCAACACGCAGCTGGAATTGATTGATTGGAGAGTGTGGACTCCTGCATGAGGCAATCTATGTTATGATTGGTTGTCGGGGGTAAAGGAGGTGTTTCCCTTTTTCCCGCCTTTTTTTCTTCTGGGTGCCGTTCTGCTATTTACCTGACAATTTACCTCATGATGTAGTGAAGTGCCTATCTTGTTTGCTGCAAATATAAGTGTAAAATATATTTATTTATATAAAACTAGAAATTCATCTCAGCACCCTTGACTCCATTTGGACACTGGCTGTTCAATTCCCTGACACTTACTGCAAATATGGTTATAAAATCAGGCGGTGATTGTTTTATGACTGTCACAATTTATGACTCTGATGGGCAGGCTCCATTACGGTTGTACGTTGAGAACGAGCTGACGAGCAGGTTCCATTACGGTTGACCCTGATGGGCAGGCTCCATTACAGTTGTATGTTGAGGACTAGCTGTATGTTGAAACCTCAGAGGCTGGAAAAACATCTAACCTTTTCTACCCATCTTGGTGAATAGTTAAAAAAGGACTTTAGATCTTTTCAATTCAAAGCTTAGTCCAGTCGCCGTCTGCCTAATCCCTACCACATGGGTTTTTTTTAGCACGGAAATGTGTGGGAGGGAATCAAATCTCAGATGTCCCAACTCCAAAATCAGAACCTGAATTTTTGAATTGGAGAGGGACCTTTGAAGCATTGCTAAAAGCAACTTTGGATGAGCCGCCGCTGGAAAACTGTGCGGCTGTGGATGCCACAGACCCCTTTTAAAGAAAAAGAAAAAAAAAAGCTGGTTCTAAAAAAAATTAAAACATATTTATTTATATATTTATTTCATATATAAAAGAAATTAAAAAAAAAAGGAAAGGAAAGAAATCACAAGGAAGATGCAGGCTTATGGCAAATCCGTCTTGTCGGCGGCTTCTGCTTGGGCAGCTGACTCGGACCCGCCCGGAGTTAGTAAAGTCCGCCGATTGTAATGACCCTTAATGATGCCTGAATTATTGTTCTCGTTTAAAATTTGCTTCTGCTTTTGCCTGTTCAGAGATTGCACGAGCCCCAGCACGACAGCAGCTAAGGAATATTGTCCTGTTAGTTTTCTTGGTTGCATGGTCAAAGGGTTGGGCTGGACTCTTTCCAGGAGGAAGTAGGTTTTGATTTTGCCTTCTTGCTCGCTGATGCCCTTGACGTAAATCTCTCCCCGATAGTCAAAGGCGAATCCCCGGTCCTTCAAGATCAGATAGGTGTCCTCAGGCACTTGTATTCGGCCACTAATTCCAGTACTGTCCATTCGACTAGCTAAATTAACAGTTTTGCCCCAGATGTCATACTGTGGTTTCTTAGCACCAATGACCCCAGCTACAACCGAACCCTGGCTGATACCTAAGAAGAAGAAAAAAGCAAATTACGGTTATGGTACAGAGCAATCCTATGAAATTTGAGGTCTCCAGTGAACCAGCATTGCATATCGGACATTAATACAATTGAGCGAGTCCAGAGATATTTCACAAGAAGAGTCCTCCACTCCTCTGCTCGCAACAGAACACCTTATGCCACCAGGCTTGAAATTTTGGCCTTAGACAACTTAGAACTATGCCGTCTTCGGTCTGACCTAAGCGTAGTACATAAAATTATCTGCTACAATGTCCTACCTGTCAATGACTACTTCAGCTTCAGCCACAACAATACACGAGCACACAATAGATACAAATTTAAGGTAAACTGCTCCAAACTTGATTGCAGAAAATATGACTTCAGCAACAGAGTGGTCAATGCCTGGAACGCACTACCTGACTCTGGTTTCTTCCCCAAACCCACAAAACTTTAACCTTACACTGTCCACTGTTGACCTCACCCCATTCCTAAGAGGTCTTTAAGGGGCGTGCATAAGCACACCAACGTACCCACTGTCCTTGTCCTACTGTCCCCATTTATTCGTATCCATTTCATGTATTCATAATCATGTTTATACTTATATCTGTTATCTAATACATGCTTGACAAAATAAATAAAAGAATAATCAATCAATCACTCAATAAATCTAACTATATTGTGACGACTTGCTTGCTCACATCAAGGGGGAAGTAACTTTAGGTTTTCAAAGGAATGCATCTGTATGTTTCGGTGACATTTCTACCTATGGCAAGCAGCACTTAAGTGATTCAATAAATGAAGGCATTCTTTTCAGCTGATGGGAACCCTGCTCATCTGGGACACTGTGGAGGTCACTTAAAAACGTTCAGCAGATACCTACCGATGCGAAGCTCAAAGTTGTTAAAAGAATGTTTGTTAATCTCTTGAATGCTTTCATTCAATGCAATGGAGAAATCTGCCAGGGCGCATAAATGGCCCCACTTATCTTCACACTGCTGAGGAATGAAAGACAAAATCAATGCATCGTGTGTGTTGGCTGATCAGCTGCTCCATCAAAATGGAGCCACATTCTGAAACAGTTCAGAGAATTGAAGTTAAAGGTTGCAGAATATTAGTCAGGAGATAAGCTTTTCTCTTTTTGGAATACCACAATATCGCAACACCACAACAAAGAGAGCTTTCTTTGAAACATAGGAAGATTCTAGTCCTCTTCGGTTCATCTATCTAATTTGTCCTTGGATGCCATTTTATAATAGAATAGATTAGAGCAGAGTAGAGCAGAACAGAACAGAATATTGGCCAAGTGTGATAGACACACAAGGAATTTGTCTCTGGTGCATAAGCTCTCAGTGTACATGCAAAACAACCAAGTAATTATAATCAGAATATCCAAGTAACAATAATCATAATAATGATACCAATAAGAGAAGGTAGTGGAACAGTTGTGAAGGATAAAAATAATGCAGCCATACTACATGGGTAAATATACTTAGACATAAGACCGTTTTTGGGGAATTAGGTTTCTGAAGAAATATTAAAGCAAACAACCCCTCTGCGCAATTCACAACTCTGCTTTATTAGGATCTCAAACTGGCAAAGAGTAAGAGATGGGACCGGAACAAAATATGCAGCTCTACCCCACATCTGCTTACAAATCTTCCTTCGTCGGTGTCTTAAATCAATGACGAAGAAATAAGAAATGGGAAAAAAATAATGCTGGCAATAGAAAAGTATTTGAAATCCATAGTTGGAAATCTATGTAGCTCAGGTTTCAACTGTTGAGTTCTTGGTGTGCTCCAAGCTTGTTGTTTCCTATATGTTATCAGATTAGGTGACTTCATCTGTGTGAGGGAGAGTGGAATTTGTGGGTTGTTTATATATAATGCTTTGCCCTGCTGGTCTTGGTTGGGCTGTGGCTTCCTTCTTGTCCTTCTATTGAAACAAGACAAATATGTGTTAGAAAATCAGATTAGCTCCTTACCTGTTTTTCAGGCGATAGCCCTGATACCGCCATATATGTGCTTCCGATGGTTTTAATTTTCTCAATATCCTGAAATCGTTCTTCACCTAATAACTGAAAACATGGATTACAAAGTCATGGTTATGAGTTATATTCTTGCTAAATGATTTCATTTTACGTCCTTCACCCCAGGGGTGAAATCCAGCAGGTTCTGACAGGTTCTGGAGAACCGGTAGCGGAAATTTTGAGCATGGGGATTTTGCACTATCTTTCCCCTGGAGTGGGGTGGGAATGGAGATTTTGCAGTATCCTTCCCCTGTCATGCCTACCAAGCTATGCCTATCAAGCCATACCACGCCCACCAAGCCACGGCCACAGAACCGGTAGTAAAAACATTTAGATTTCACCACTGCTTCACCCTGTGATTTATTGCCCTTGAGTAATGGACAATATAGGCAGTCCTTGACTGATGATCACAACCGAGCCTAAAATTTCTGCTGGTAAGTGAGACAGTTGTTAAGAGAGTTTTGCCCCATGTTATGATCTTTCTTGCCACAGCTGTTAAGTGAATCACTGCAGTTGTTAAGTTAGCAACATGGTTTTTAAAGGTGGCTCAGTGGCTAAGACACTGAGTTTGTCGATGAGAAAGGTTGGTGGTTCGAATCCCTAGTACAGGTCTCCTGCGTGAGCTGGGGGTTAGACTAGATGACCTCCATGGTCCCTTCCATCTCTGTTACTGTTATAGAATCTGGCTTCCCCATTGACTTTGCTTGTCAGAAGGTCGCAAAAGGGGGAATCACATGACCCCAGGACACTGCAACCGTCATAAGTATGAGTTGGTTGCCAAGCGGCCAAATTTTGAAGCGGCCGAAGCTGCAACGGTTGTAAGTGTGGAAAACGGTCACTTTTTTCAGTGCAGTTGTAACTTCAAAGGATCACTAAACAAACTGTTGTAAATTGAGGACTATCTGTATTGTATTAACCCAAAAGAAAGATGATCAATAAGCCCGAAGGATGCCATTCCCCTTCATAAAAGGAAGAAGAGCTACAAATAATTATTAACAGAAAAATTGTTGCATAGTACTTACCACCCCTATTGAGTCTGAAAGCAATAGTGAAAAATTCTCTCTCTTTTTTCAATGAAAATGTGAGAGTCAGTTTGATGTAGACTGGAAGCTCAGGATTACAGTATGTCTTCTACATCCCATTGTCAGGCCTGGAAGCCATCTTTTTTCGTTGGGCCTTCAGGCCTGCCACATTTATTACTGTGGGAAACTGGGAGGGGGGATTGTATGGAGCCAGGGTGATATGTAGGCAAAATAACATTCCTTTCTCTGAAAGTCAAGGACATCTTGCCCTGCAACTGGAGGGCTGGAACTGGAAGGCATCTCCAGTTGGGACGGAGCTTGGATTGGACCATTTGATGGACATGTGGATGCAGGGGGAAGGGACTTGGACTTTCCTTTGGGTGGGGAAAACCTGGAAGTTTTCAGATTTGGGTTTTCCCAGATGTGCCAATATGACATCTCTAATAAAATGTAACTTTGAGGAAACTCAAGTCTCGGAGTTTTCTTTCATTTGGGGGGGGGGTGTTACTTGGAACCCTGGCACCCATACTGACCAAAATCATAGATCACGGACCATAACCCTCAATGAAAAAAACCTTCCGTTTATAGTTGCCCAATTCAGGCTGATCATGAGAAAAGTAATAACGATAAACTTGTGCACATCTGTGCATCCTTGTGTAGCAATCATCTTTCCACGCAGATGTTACCAGGGAGGTTTTCATGAGATGTTGGAATATTAGTGTTGCTCGTTGTTACAATGAGGGCTTGTGGCGGCTCTATTTTGTTGCTTATGAGCTTCGTTTAATTATTCTGTTGGTTGGGTTTATTGCCTGGTTTTAATTGCATTGCGGTTTTTATGCTTTAACCTTTCAGCAGCCCATGTAGGTTGCGAGAGAAATAAATAAGCAACCCGGGGTCTTTTCTATAATCCTGCAGAACATCTAAACTGGATGGGGAGGAACAGGCTTTGGCTCAACCCTTCCAAGACCGAGTGGCTGTGGATGCCGGCGTCCCGATATAGCCAGCTGGTGCCATCACTGGCTATTGGGGGCGAATCATTGACCCCCACAGAGGGGGCTCGCATCTTGGGTGTCCTCCTGGACACACGGCTGTCTTTAGAAGAGCATATGACGGCCGTGGCCAGGGGGGCGTTTTATCAGGTTCGTCTGATACGCCAGTTGCGCCCCTTTCTGGATTGGGACTCCTTATGCACAGTCACCCATGCCCTTGTCACATCTCGCCTGGACTACTGCAACACTCTCTACATGGGGCTCCCCTTGAGGAGCACCCGGAGGCTCCAACTGGTCCAGAATGCGGCCGCGCGGGTGATTATGGGAGCGACGTGGAGCTCCCATGTAACACCTCTCCTGCGCGAGCTGCACTGGCTCCCGGTGGTCTTCCGGGTGCGCTTTAAGTTGTTGGTTCTCATCTTTAAAGCGCTCCATGGCTTAGGGCCAGGGTACTTACGAGACCACCTGCTGCTACCGATAACCTCCCACCGGTCAATACGCTCTCACAGAGAGAGCCTCCTCGGGGTGCCGTCGGTCAAGCAATGTCGGCTGGCAGCCCCCAGGGGGAGAGCCTTCTCTGTGGGGGCACCCGTCCTGTGGAATGAGCTACCTCCTGGAATACGACTGATCCCGGACCTCCGGACCTTCTGTAAGGCCCTGAAGACTTATTTATTCCAGCAAGCCGGCCTAGCCTAAAGGGTTTTTAATGGGATTTTTTAAATTTTATAGACTTGGGGTTTTAAAATGGGAGGCTGATTGATTTAATCTTTTTTAATTATCTTAACTTTTGTATTGTATGTATTTTAATTTTGGCTGTACACTGCCCTGAGTCCCCTTGGGAGAAGGGCGATATATAAATAATAATAATAATAATAATAATAATAATAATAATAATAATAATAATAATAATAATAATAATAATAATGGTTATTTCATTAAATTATGATGCCACTGGACCTTTGAGATTTTTTTTGATAGTATTCGGTGAAGAATGAGAGAACTATCATCTCTTTCCTGACCTTGAGAGAATTGTGTCCATTAATTGTCTTTTATTTTTCAATCTAGGCAGTGTTTCTCGACCTTGGGAACTTGGAAGATGTGTGGACTTCAACTCCCAGAATTCCCCAGTCAGCATGGCTAACTGGGGAATTCTGGGAGTTGAAGTTCACACATCTTAGAATTTCCTAAGGCTGAGAAACATTGATCTAGGCTCTTTCCTAGGTAGACATTGAAGTTGGATGGTAATTAATTGGCAGATAATGAGGAAAATCAAAGCAGAAATCTATTTCTAAGGCTCTTTAGAATAATTCAAACGAATACAGGTGGTCTTACGACCACAAATGAGCCCAGAATTTATGTGGCTAAGTGAGAAATTTGTGAAGTGAGTTTTGCCTCCATTTTACAACTTTTCTTGCCACATTTGTTAAGTGAGTCGCTGCAGTTGTTAAATTAGCAACATGGTTGTTAAGGGAATCTGGGTTCCCCATTGACTTTGTTTGTCAGAAGGTCTCAATACATTGCTTCTGGCATTCTTTTTTCATCTTCCTTAACCCATATCCTTGTTCTTAATTGGATTATAGAATTGAATAGAATAACAGACTTGGAAGGGACCTTGGAGGTCTTCTAGTCCAACCCCCTGTTTAGGCAGGAAACCCTACACCACTTCAGACAAATGGTTATCCAGCATCTTCTTTAAAACTTCCAGTGTTGGAGCATTCACAATTTCTGGAGGCAAGTTTTTCCACTAGTTAATTGTTCTGTCAGGAAATTTCTCCTTAGCCCTAAATTGCTTCTCTCCTTGACTAGTTTCCACCCATTGCTTCTTGTCCTGCCCTCAGGTGCTTTGGAGAATAGCTTGACTCCCTCTTCTTTGTGGCAGCTCCTGAGATATTGGAGATATTATCCTAGCTGCTTTCCACCATCTACTCAAGCTGGACTCATCTCCATCCTGAAATCAAACTGTGTGCCTCAGAATTAAAAAGAGATTAGCTGCTAGCTAAAATGGCACAAACGCAGAGGTTAATGTAATCAATTGGCTGACAAAATGCCAGGGCCTATTGGCTTGGCCAGCTGTTCCTTGAATCTCTCTCCCTCCCTCTCCGGGTCTTAAAGGTTGCAAAATTACCTCGTCGAAGTCAGCGATGATTTCGTTCAGCAGTCGTAGGCATTCCACGCCCTGGTTGTTCATTTCAGTCTGGGAATAGAAGTCGGCAAAACCGGGGATAGAGGCAAACATGACGCCAACAGCATCGTAGGACTGAGAGTAGAGATCCTAGAAATGAGGAGAAGAGCAGAGGAGAAAAAAAGATGCCGTTAAGGGAAATTTTGCAGGGGAGGACACGGGCATGTTTTTTCTTGCTGTTAATATGTGCTTATTTTGAACGGCGTGGTGGCCTAGAGGTGAAGATGCTCGCCTCCCACTTGGAAGGTTGAGAGTTCAGTCCTAGGCAATGGCAGATGTTTCTCTATCAGGGAGCTAAGAGAAAATATCTGCTGTGAACTCCGTATAGGTGTCACGAATGGCATCCGGCCAGTAAATGCTCAGCTCAACCCCGACTCAACCCCGAATTAAGGATTACAGGGTTGCAAAAAGGAAAAAGAAAAGTGCTTATTTGTTTGCTTTAGGTAGCTGCTTATCTCATTTGACCAGGATGGTATAAGATCTCCTCCTTAAGTAGAGGGTTGGACTAGAAAACCTCCAAGGCCCCTTCCAGCCCTATGATTCTATCTTCTGTGTTCACCAAGGTGATACTTAGTGATATAGGAAGATGAAACCCAAACAAACAATAGAACTGTCCATAAAAGAATATACTAAAAAGCAGGGGTGAAATCCAGCAGGTTCTGACAGGTTCTGGAGAACCGGTAGTGGAAATTTTGAGTAGTTCGGAGAACCAGCAAATGCCACCTCTGGCTGGCCCCAGAGTGGGGTGGGAATGGAGATTTTGCAGTATCCTTCCCCTGCCATGCCTACCAAGCCACACCACGCCCACCAAGCCACGCCCACAGAACTGGTAGTAAAAAAAAAATTGGATTTCACCACTGCTAAAAAGCCAAAATATATTCAGAGGCTATAAAAAAAAAATCACATCATCGTTACAACAATCATTGAACAGCCAATGGTGCTTCCTCAACCTCCCAACCACAGTTTCTGTAGGAACATCTAGGCTTTAAGATGTTATGAAATGTCAAGAGTTGGCACTATCCTGATCTCCAGGAGAAGGCTGTTCTACAGGGCCAGCTTGCAACCTCGCTTGCAGAAGAGAAGCCATTTATTTAATTTGCTCATCAATCTAACCTTCAAGAAACCACGCCGGTTGGCCTGAGGTTCAATCTTACAACACATGGTTAAACATCCAAGAAGAATTAGGAGTTTGTTTGGAGGTTAACCATCTAGCACTGATAATGCTACCTACCATTGGGTAGTGAAGCATCTACAAGAAAACCACCAAGCTCAGAGAGCATTAAGGAGCCCACAGTTGAACCTGGAGCTACAAAAATTCTCTTCTGTTGGTAGAACAGTTTGTTTTTTGCATACACATTTCTTGATCGTGATCACTGTGGGAACTTGTTGCTAGCTTCCCAGGGCAAATGCATCTATATTTAGAATCTATCGCTGGTAAGCTCATGGTTGGGGTGCTGATCCTTATACAAACAAAATAGCATCAACCAGGAACAGGGATGAGGGTACTTGGTTGAAATATTCCACATCGCCATCAGTAAATAACCGCAAAGAACAGAAGATCACAAACACCAATGAGTGTGCACAGTGGCTATTGAATGTTGTATGAGCATGCATTGTGAGTAGAGTAGAGTAGAGTAGAGTAGAGTAGAGTAGAGAGTAGAGTAGAGTGGAGTGGAGTGGAGTGGAGTGGAGTAGAGTAGAGTAGAGTAGAGTAGAGTAGAACAGAACAGAACAGAACAGAACAGAACAGAACAGAACAGAATAGAATAGAATAAGAGTTGGAAGGGACCTTGGAGGTCTTCGAGTCCAAACCCCTGCTTAGGCAGGAAACCCTACACCACTTCAGACAAATGGTTGTCCAACATCTTCTTAAAAACTCCCAGTGTTGGAGCATCCACAACTTCTGGAGGCAAATTGTTCCACTGATTAATTGTTCTCACTGTCAGGAAATTTCTCCTTAGTTCTAAGTTGCTTCTTTCCTTGATTAGTTTCCACCCATTGCTTCTTGTCCTGCCCTCAGGTGCTTTGGAGAAGAACTTGACTCCCTCTTCTTTGTGGCAGCCCCTGAGATATTGGAACACTGCTATCATGTCTCCCCTAGTCCTTCTTTTCATTAAACTAGACATACACAGTTCCTGAAACTGTTCTTCATATGTTTTAGCCTCCAGTCCCCTAATCATCTTTGTTGCTCTTCTCTGAACTCTTTCCAAAGTCTCAACATCTTTTTTGTACTGTGGTGACCAAAAGTGGATGCAGTATTCCAAGTGTGGTTTTACCAAGGCTTTGTAAAGTGGTACTAGTACTTCACATGATCTTGATTCTCTTCTCTTCTCTCGCGGAAGCAGAGAGTGCGTGTGTCCGCTGCTCACACAAATAGAACTGTGTGTGTGCACCTGCCACTCACATGCCCCCCCTCCTCACCCCCTAGGCTGGGCCACCCAACTGGAAAGGTTGGGGACTGCTGCCATGGCCCACAGCTGCATAATGGGTGGAGAAAAAACAGTGAAGTGACACCCTCTTTCCCCAAATTCTCAGACTGTAAAGAAGACAGCGGGAGATTTGTACTTTCAGACTTGCAAGATTGTGACAATGTGACCTTACAATTAGGTAGAATTAGCTCATGTAGCCCTGTCTGGCCTACTTGGGAAATCTGACAAAATCTAATTTTAGTTCCCAAAAAGGCAAAGTCTAAGAATTAACACCCTATAAAACACCTGACTCCCTTACATAACTGCGGATCAAACAGGAGCTGCCCACACATCTGGAGAGGCTGGGAAAGGTTGAAATGCAATCTGTTTGCAGTCGCTTGTTTTATTGATTCGGAAGCTTTCATGCGGCGAGCCTTAAGCCAATCTGTGCAGAAAGGAAAGCATTCATTTCCCTATTCACTTCCCTGGGGAAGAGGGAGGTTAGCATATTACGTAAATAAGTGTTTACTGTATTGAACCTTGAATGATCCAGGCAGCTGATGCAGAACCTCTCTGCAGGTATGATTATTCAATGTAACAGCAGGAGGGGGAAAAGCCTGGGTGGGTTGGGGTGGGAGGTCGGGGAGAGAGATCAAAGGCAGCGTTACAGAATTACTCTTGCAAATAGCAAGTATGCTTTCAGTGCTAAGAACACATGTGGCCAGGGGTGGGCTGCTGGGGGTTCGCAGGGGTTCAAGAGAACCTCTAGCTAAGATTCTGTGCAGTTCTGAGAACCCCCAAATCCCACTTCTGGCTGGCCTCGCCCACCCCATCCCTCCCAGGAGTCCCCACCTGGCCAATTTTGGATGCAGGTAAGTGCAGGGTTGCGTGGAGGCTTGGGGAGGGTGAAAAACGGGCCTACCGGAAGTTCGGGAAGGCCGGAAATGGGCCTGTTTCCAGCCTCCAGAGGGCCTCCGGAGCCTGGGGACACCGTTTTTCCCCTCCTGGAGACTCAAGGAAAGCCTCCGGAGCCCGGGGAGGGCAAACAACCCCCCCCGCTGTGTTGCAGGGGGCCAACTAGGCCACGCCCACCATGGCCATGCCCACCCAGCAGCCAGACAGAGAACCCCTTGCTAAAATTTTTGAAGCCCACTCCTGCCTGTGGCTTACCATAAGGAAGCAGGTGATGTCTTCTACCTTATATACTGTAGCTACTTCAGAGGGCAGGAAAGAGTTAATATCGCAGGCTTGGAAGGGACCTTGACAGCTTCTAATTTATTTCATTTATTTATTTCTAAAATTTATCTGCCACTCATCTCATATCTAGTGACTATGGACAGTTTACAACATAAAAAAAACATAATTTAATCCTTTGCCCAGGGCAGAAATCTGGATATCATCCTGGACAAACTGTGGCCCAACCTTCTGATGGTTCTTAGTTCTCCTATGTCTATAATCTGTAGGTGCTTCCGATACAAATAACAAAAAGTCATTTTGCTTGGAATGACCAAGGAGACCACACCCTTATCAATACTGGCAAGGCAATTACCATATATAAATGGAGCAAACCCCACTCTCACCAGACTGATGATGTTACCTAGTTGGGTAATGAATCCTTGGTTTCTACTGGATTCTACTGTCCAAACTTTGTCTGAAAATGTTCAAGAGCCCTGATAGTACAGTGGTTTAGTGCACCCTGTTATTAACACAGCTGCCTGCAATTTCTGCTGATTCGAATCTCTCCAGGGCTCAAGGTTGACTCAGCCTTCCATCCTTTCTAAGGTAGGTGAAATGAGGACCCAGTTTGTGGGGGCAATAAGCTGACTTTGTATAAAATATACAAAAGGATGAAGGCTATTGCTTAACGCATTGTAAGCCGCCCTGAGTCTCCGGAGAAGGGCGGCATATAAATCAAATTAAAAAAAAAAAAAGAATGGAACCCCCACAAACTCCAGAAGGTGGGCTATTCCAATATTTATAGAGGATTCCCCCCCCTTTAAAAAAAAAGGATGTGTTTTAAGGTACAATGACAGAATGTTGACAACCTGATAAAGATTCTCTTTTCCTCCCCTGCATCAAGACAGGTCAGTTTTGAGTTTCTTCCTCAACCTTTCCTGTCTTTCTGGGTTAAGCTGATGTTTTGGCAAAGGGTGCCACATTACTTTCCTCAAGGCTCTATCCATTCTTCTTGACAGCCTTTATTATTAAACCAGAACCTTT
Organism: Pantherophis guttatus; assembly: GCF_059756535.1. NCBI lineage: Eukaryota > Metazoa > Chordata > Lepidosauria > Squamata > Colubridae > Pantherophis > Pantherophis guttatus. Next base: position 203,814,320 of record NC_142065.1, read on the forward strand.
ATTATTAAAACCAGAAAGCAAACTCTAAAAAGAAGCTTAGCTTTTTTTTGCCATGTCCATTACTAGAACCCAGTTCTTACGTACTTCATTATCTCGATCCTTTTCCAGGAAGTGACGGGCCACGTGGCTTGGCAGGATATTGCGTAGCATATTTTCGTTGTGTTCTCTTAATTCCTTCATCTCGTTGATTTCTTCTTTGGCCTGGCCACGCCACAGAAAGTCAAGCCTTGCTGTGTATTCAAGCTGCAAAGACAAGAAGGACTCTTAAGGTAAAGGTAAAGATTCCCCTTGCACATATGTGCTAGTTGTTCCCGACTCTAGAGGGCGGTGCTCATCTCTGTTTCAAAGCTGAAGAGCCAGCACTGTCCAAAGACATCTCTGTGGTCATGTGGCCGGCATGACTCAACGCCAAAGGCGCATGGAACGCTGTTACCTTCCCATCAAAGGTGGCCCCTATTTTTCTACTTACATTTTTTACATGCTTTCGAATTGCTAGGTTGGCAGAAGCTGGGACAAGGAACGGGAGCTCACCCCGTTATGCGGTACTAGGGATTCGAACCACTGAACTGCCAAACTTTTGATCGACAAGCTCAGCGCCTTAGCCATTGAGCCACCACATATCGGTACTCTTAGCTTCTTTTTAATTGAACGTGGTCCATCCTTAAGAATAGGCATCTAAGAGAAGTGTGGGTAGATATCAAATCAATTCTAGGCTGACCCAGTAGAGAAGCACCAACTTCTGTATTTGGGCTTAGAAACAGTCTGGCCCTTAATGAAACTTGGTTCAGAGATGTTCAAACTAGACCAGAGATGGCTAACCTTTTTGCCGTTGTGTGCCAAAAGTGGGGGGAACGCAGGGGTGTGTGCGCGCGTGCGTGCCCACACCCATAATTCAATGCACCCCACCCCCCCGTGCATGCGCGCGCAAGCCACCCCACCCTCCCGCTTTTGGCCTGGTGGGACCAGTAGGCTTGTTTTTCTCTCCTCCCAGGCTCCAGAGGCTTTCTTGGAGCCTGGGGAGGGCGAAAATGGCCTTCCCCACCCTCCCAGAGGCCCTCCGGAGGCCGGAAACAGCCCGTTTCCCGATTTCCAGTGGGCATGTATGCTGGAGTTGAGCTACGGCAACACTCGAATGCCCACCGATATGGCTCTGCGTGCCACCTGTGGCATGCGTGCCGGAGGTTCGCCATCACGGAACTAGACTGTTGGGGGTGGTTTGTAGACTATCTCAAAGACACAGATCTAGTACATTGCAGGGTAAGAGAAGATCAGGCAGAGTTGGGTGATGGAGTGAAGTGCATCATCAGCTTAGAGATGTTACATTGCCACAAATGCTCCAAGTTCAACTCCTCTTGAATGTTGTTGACTTTTATCTGATGCCAATTTGGTGTTGAGCTTTAGTTGACTAGATCTTGTTTATGGGCTTGTGCAGTGAATCTTGTTGAACTACAACTTAATGTATGGTCCTGATCCTTTGTGTCTGATATTAATCTAGTCAACTAAACATTTGGGATCAAATCTTGGAGCATAAGGAAATATATTTTAATTCATTCCTATAAACATTAGCCATTTCTATGTGTGTGGTTTTTTTCTTTGTAAAGTAAAAGTCAATTGAGAATCTCCATTGTCTATGGAGATTCTCTCGCTCTCTTTTTTAAAATAATTTTTATTGAGTATTTTACATTTTAAAACCAAACACACAATAGCAAAAGAAATAAGAGACAAAAACAAAAAACAAAAACACGCGCATATCAGACGTTAAAATACAATACTAACAACAGATATATACAATTTTACAACTTTCTGCATCGACTTTTGTCTTTACTCTTAGCTTTTATCCTCCCGCTCCTTCTCTTTATTTTTAAATATTCATAATGAACTGTTTTGTTAGCAGGATCATTATTTACATTTATATCCAGTATGTTGATATCAAATTTCACTTTATATTCTTATTTCTTAATTTGATTTCTGTTTTCCAACCATGTATAAAACCTATTCCACACTTTATAATAATCCGAGTTTTCTCTTTCTTTGATCTCCATCATTAATTTATCCATTTCGGCGCATTCGAGGATTATCTTTATTATTGTTTCTTCCGATGGTGTATTGGTCAACTTCCACATTTGCGCTAGAGTAATTCTGACCGCCGTTAGAATATGCAATATAATATAATAGAGATTTTTTTCCGTTTTTCTATCAATCATTCCTAGGAGGAACATCTCTGGTTTAGAATCTATCTTTTGGAGTGTAATCTCTTCCAACCACCCTGTCTATAGAGATTCTCAGTCATCCAGGTTGTCCCAAAGGTGCTTTTTCAAGAGGCAACAGGACTTCCTGGTTTTTCTTTGAAGATGTTTCACTTCTCATCTAAGCTTCTCATCATTCTTCAGCTCTGAGTCCCCACCATCCAGTCAGAGCTGAAGAAACTTCTTGGATGAGAAGCGAAACATCTTCAAAGAAAAACCAGAAAGTCCAGTTGCTTCTTGAAAAAAACACCTTTGGAAAAGTCAATTACGGCAGCCAGATTGGCTATAGCACAATTGTGGAAAACAGATCGTATGCCAACAGATCAGGAAGTAATACAAAAAATTTATACATGCGCAGAAATGGATAAGTTAACTCTAGAATTAAAAGATAAGGAAGACTCAAAATATTTTATAGTATGGAATAGATGGTATAAGTGGATAAACCAAAGGAAAAAAGGGTAAAGATAAGAATTAGAGGAAATGCAAAAAAAAAAAAAAAAAAAAGCACCGTCAGATAAAGTTAGTAAAGGTAAATAAGTCACTGTTTGTAGATTTGTATATACGTGTTTATACAATTATATGTACTTAGTTTGTTAGTGTAATTATGGATTGAAAATGTAAATTTTAAGAGAGAGAAAATTTGTATATTCTCTTTTCGTTTTGTTTGTTAATATTTTTAAATTCAATAAAGTTCGTTTTTAAACTTAAAAAAAAAGAAAAAGGAAAAAAAAAAGGAAAAGTCAATTGAGTCAATTTTTCTTTCCTTTTAGCAGTAGCACTTAGACTTATATACCGCTTCACAGTGCTTTACAGCCCCTCTCTAAGCGGTTTACAGAGTCAGCATATTTCCCCCAACAATTTAGGTCCTCATTTTACCCACCTCGGAAGGATGAAAGGCTGAGTCAACCTTGATTCTGGTGAGATTTGGAATTGCCAAATTGCAGGCAGCAGAAGTGGCCTGCAGTACTGCATTTTAACCACCGTGCCACCACGATTCATTTTAAAATGTTCCCTGGGGATAAGCTAGAGAGGAAAGGGTTAAAACTCTTCTCCCTCTCTGAAAAGATCCTGATATGGATCAACACGGCTGCATAGGTACTTTGAAGTAATTAAAATTAGAACAGAAGTTGCACAATATGTAATTCATGCTCCCGATCTCCGCACTTTCCGCGCTGGCCTGAAGACACGGCTGTTCCAGCAAGCTCCCTGATCAACTACGAGGTTTTAATTTTGGGGATTTTAATTTTTATATTGGTTTTAGGTGTTATTGTTGTTGTTTTGTTTGTGTGAGTCGCCCCGAGTCCTTCGGGAGAAGGGCGGCATATAAATGTTAATAATAAAATAAATAAATAAGTAATGTAATGTGCAGTTTGTCCTTAAGAATAGCCATCTAAGTCAAAGTTTTAAAAGACATCAAATCAATTTCAGTGTGAAGACTTATAAATGTCATTGCACCAATTATGTGTCCTTTGAATCTCTGGATGTGTAATTTAGCAAAAAAAAAAAAAAAAACCCCATGGGCATCATTACACTTTTACTGCACTCCATGTTAAACTAACCTTTTGTGCTGGAGTCACAGTTTAGTTATTGGCTGGACGAAATGAGCTGAAGATAATCAAGGAGTAACAGAGTAACAGAGTTGGAAGGGACTTTATAGATCATCTAGTCCAACCCCCGCCTAAGCAGGAGACCCTGCACCATTTCTGACAAATGGCAGTCAAATCTTTTCTTGAAAGTCTCAAGTGATGAAGCTCCCACAATTTCCAAAGGCAACTTCTGTTCCATTGGTTGATTGTTCTCACTGTCAGAAAATTTCTCCTTACTTCCAGGTTGAATCTCTCCTTGATCAGTTTCCATCCATTGTTTGTTATCTTGCCTTTTGGTGCTTTGGAAAATAGCTTGACCTCCTCCTCTCTGTGGCAGCCCTTCCAATATTGGAACACTGCTATAATCTCTCCCCTGGTCCTTCTCTTCACTAGACTAACCATGCCAAGCCATTCTTCATATATTTTAGTCTCCAGTCCCCTAATCATCTTGGTTGCTCTTCTCTGCACTTTTTCTAGAGTTTCAACATCTTTTTTATAGTGTGGTGACCAAAACCGGAGGCAGTATTCCAAGTGTGGACTTACTAAGGCTTTATAGAGTGGTATTAGTACCTCCCTTGCAGGGGTGAAATGCTCCAGGTTCGGACCGGCTTGTCCGATCTGGTAGCGATGGAGGCGGGTGGTTCGGAGAACCGGTAGCAAAAATCCCTGTCCCCCCCCATGCCCAGCTGAGCTGCACAATCATCAGAGGCTTTTTTTTTTTTTTTACTTTTAAAAGCATTTTTTCTCCAACTTCGGCCGAAAAAATGCTTTTAAAAGTAAAAAAAAAAAAAAAGCGTCTGATGATGGAGAATAGGTTAACCGTTAACCCCCCCTTTTCTTTCTGGCAGACCCTCAAATATTGGAACACTGCTACCATGTCATCCCTAGTTCCTTTTTTTCACATACCTAATTCCTGCAACTGTTCTTCGTATGTTTCATCCACCAGCTCCCTAATCATCCTTGTTGCTCTTCTCTGCACTCTTTGTAGAATCTCAACATATTTTTTTAAATATCGTGGTGACCAAAACAGGATGCAGTATTCCACGTGTGGCCTTACCAAGGCATTATAAAGTGGTATTATCACATCACATATTATTGGGGGATGTGGGTAATGCTTATTTATATACCACCAAATGTGAAGACATTTGAGTGCTAAAGTTAACTGAAATTTCTGGGTATTATGTCCATAGAAATATTGCCTTTGTTCTTCTTATATTTGATACCATCTGTTGTGGCTCCGTTACCTGAGCCTGTGTCATCGGCAGGAGAGGACTCAGAGAGTGAAGGAGAGGAGTTGGCAAGGCCTCCCTCTCCAGGACCCTCCTCTCTGGCAATGCCTTCGGTGTCCGCCGAAGGGCAAGAGATAGGCCCGGGGCCAAGCATGTCCACGCAGCCACAGGTGGACAATGATGAGGGAAATGAGTCTTGGCTGGATCCTCGGCAGCGTTGCAGAGATAAGCGCGCACAACAGAAGAAAAGGCATGCCAGAGATTAAGCTGAGTCACTGGACCACACCCCACAGGGTATAAAAGGGGGTGAGGTGGCCATTCAGACTCTATGACAGACAAAATTAACTACTATCGAGTCACATTGCATCTTTGGAAACAACATTATCGGCCTTGGATTTATTTTACGAACTGGACAATTCTTGACTGTGTGTATTTTGTTTGTGAGTAAAGTTCTTGGCAAGCAGTACTGGGTTGCTGCTAAGCTTCTTATCGGAAGAATTGGTTGTCTGCCAGTTTATTTAACCCCCGGCTGTCTGTTTGTGTGCGTGTGTGGGACGGGGACAGAACACCATCCCTTTTTCATATGTTATATTTCTGATTCCTAAGCAGAGATAAATGACACCTACAATGCTTAATGACTATGTGCCACAATAGATGTACAAAAACATAGGTCTAGTGCAGTGATGGCTAACCTTTTTGCTGTCACATGCCAAAAGCGGGGGGAGCACAGGGGGTCACCCGTGCGGGTGCCCACACCCATAATCCAATGCGTCCCCCCACGCATGCACGCATGACCCCCCTGCACTCTTCCCATTTTTGGCACGCGATGGCAGGGTGGGCACGTGTTCTGCCCCAGCTATGGACCCCAAAGAACGCAGCACACAGGCTGCTGACGGGCCACAACAGCCCGGTAGGCCCGTTTTTCGCCCTCTCCAGGCTCCAGAGGCTTTCTTGGAGCCCAGGGAGGACAAAAACAGCCTCCCCCCCACCCAGAGGCCCCCCGGAGGCTGGAAATGTCCTGTTTGCTGACTTCCGGTGCAACAGGAAGGCCCCAAAATCAGCTGTGCACGCCAGAGCTGAGCTAGGGCAACACTTGCGTGCCCACCGATATGGCTCTGTGTGCCACCTGTGGCACATGTGCCATAGGTTCGCCATCACGGGTCTAGTGCATTACGATTTTTTAACCATATCAACTTCCCCAAGCATGCTGACTGTGGAATTCTGGGAGTTGAAGTCCAGGCATCTTAAAGTTGCCTATGGTGAGAAGCACAGATGTAGTGGTTAAAGCGTTGAGCTAGGAATAGAGAAATGTGAGTTGTAGTTTTGCCTTAGGCACAAAGCCAGCTGGGTGACCTTGGGCCAGTCAATCTTTCTCAGCCCTAAGAAGGAGGAAATGGCAAACCACTTGCAAAGTCTTGCCAAGAAAACTGCAGGGACCTGTCCAGATAGTTGCTAGGACTTCAACATTGACTTGAAGGTTTTCCCCCACCAACATATACAACATACACACAGATACATACAAACATACACACACATACACACACATTTATCAGGGAGACTCCATACCACATGAAAACTGAGGGGAAAATACTTGTCAGACATCCCTTGTCCAGTTCATAACTGGAATAAGTGGGGAGAAAAAAAACAGTACTTTATTTATGAGATTTTCACTGAATATTTGTTCTCCCTTGGCAATTTTTTATTGTCTAACAAATGGATAGAAAACCATCTCTCTTTAAAGAGCCAAGTTTTACCAGACACTATTTCAGATCATTATGTGCTCTTTAAACAAAGTTTAAACAAAATGAAATCTCTTCCAAGTTGAACTTGACTTCTGGTGACTTTCATAGACACGTCCATGTTGTTTTGTTTTTGGCAACACAAAAGTGGTTTTCCATTATCCTTTTCTGATTCCACCCCCTTTTGTTACTTTATGTAGTTTACAAGTCTGGGGCCATCCAAATACTGACCGCATAAAAACCTTCTTATGCTATTGAGATCCATTAAGGTCTAATAGATGTTGCCAGCTAGCTAAACTTCCTTCTTGTTTGTTTGGAAAAATATTGTAGGTTTATGAGTTCCTTTTTGCTTTAGTGTAACTTGATTATGTTCTCAGACACCAGAGTGCAACAAAATGATTTTAGAAGCATATAATATTTAAGTTCAAAAGCCACTGCTTCTATTTCCCAACGACTGTTCAAAGGATATCTGATTTACCACAAGGCTAATGAAGTCTAATGCAGTCCTTGTTAAACATTATTTTTTAAAAAATATAACTTGAGGACTTTGCAGAAAACATCATGCAGACCTATTGACTGTGGGAGAAGAGACCTCTAGAAGAAATTACATTATGGTGGGGAAAAGAAGTGCCAGTCTCAGGATTTTCTAAAAACAAATTAAATAAAAGTTTCTCATTAAGGATGAACCTGAAACCAAAGCAGGAACAAAAATAGCAGACTGTATGAAGTACAGGAGGAAGATTGCAGCTTGAGTGGGAAATCTGACAGTTGTTTGCTATCAACCCCCTTTGTGAATTATGGGTAGGACATTTTCTCCCTCAAAGGACTGGCTCGTTCCATTTGAGAATGCTTTGAACATATAGAACAACATTCAGTAGCTAAAAGCTCTGATAAATCTCAGCATGGATAACAGCCTGAAAGAATCTTTTGCACCTCATTGTTCCTCTCATGAGAAATTCATTTCCTCCAGTTCTTTTTTTCACAAGAAGGAGAAAACGGTATGAGCAAATATCTCATTTTTAAAATGATTCCCTTGGGTCAAGCAGCAACATAGGCCAATGTTTTTCAACCTTGTCAACTTTAAGAGGGGTGGACTTCAACTCCCAGAATTCCCCAGCTACCCTCTTAAATTTGTCAAGGTTGAAAAACACTGACATAGTAAAGGTAAAGGTTCCCCTCGCGCATATGTGCTAGTCGTTCCCGACTCTAGGGGGCGGTGCTCATCTCAGTTTCAAAACCGAAGAGCCAGCGCTGTCCAAAGACGTCTCCGTGGTCATGTGGCCAGCATGACTAAACACCAAAGGCACACGGAACGCTGTTACCTTCCCACCAAAGGTGGTCCCTATTTTTCTACTTGCATTTTTTTCATGCTTTCGAACTGCTAGGTTGGCAGAAGCTGGGAGCTCACTCCATTACATGATGCTAGGGATTCGAACCGTTGAACTGCTGACCTTTCGATCGACAAGCTCAGCGTCTTAGCCGCTGAGCCACTACATCCCTTACTGCCATCTTTACCACCATCCTTTAATTTTTCTGGGCAGTGATGCGGAAATCATTTGCCCTTCTTCTCTCCATACTGGGAGGTTTTCCAATTTCCCAATCTAGTCCACAGCCTGGTTTTTCCACTTGCAATGTATGGCTGTGAAAGTTGGACCACAAGGAAGGCTGAGTGCCAAAGAATTGAGGCCTTTGAACTCTGGTGCTGGAGAAGACTCCTGCGAGTCCCTTCAACTGCAAGGTGATCAAACTGATCACTCCTAGAAGAGATCAACCCTGACTGCTCTTTAGAAGGCCAGATCCTGAAGAGGAAACTCAAATACTAATGAGAAGGAAGGACTCACTGGAGAAGAGCCTAATGCTGGGAACGACTGAGGGCAGAAGAAGAAAGGGATGGCAGAGAATGAGGTGGTGGCTGGATGGAGTCACTGAAGCAGTCGGCGTGAGCTTAAATGGACTCCAGAGAATGGTAGAGGACAGAAAGACCTGGAGGAATGTTGTCCATGGGGTCGTGATGGGTCGGAGACGACTTCGCAACTAACAACAAAATCCACAGCCTGAGGATTTCATGATGGTCTCACATCTAAAACCAGGTCAGATCCTAACCGTGACTTAACCATGTGGGCCAAGTCATCATGGAAAGCGGTCGACTAGGTTTTATTTGGTTCTTGCAGGATGTTTGAAGAGAGAAACTACCGTAGGTTTTCTCGGCCTTCAGTGAGATTTTAGCTTATTGGCCATTCAATTCCTGCCAAGATTTTATACCAGGAGCCCTGGTGGCACAGTGATTAGAATGCAGTATTGCAGACTGACTCTGCTCACTGTCAGGAGTTTGATCCTGACCAAGGTTGACTCAGCCTTCCATCCTTCCGAGGTCAGTAAAATAAGGACCCAGATTGTTGGGGGCAATATGCTGACGTTGTAAGCCAATCAGAGAGTGCTGTAAAGCACTATCAGGTGGTATTTAAATCTAAGTGCTATTCCTTCTCCCTATATTCAGAGAACGGGCAGGGTGGAGTGGGAGGCAAGTGCCAAAATATGTGTCACAGTGTCAACTTTTACCCTTTGCAACCTTACCTGTGATGCTGCCACTTAAAGAAGAAAGAGTAGAGCTTATATTATAACTTCACGAGCCATAATTTGTCATGAAGGCACCACTGCACCACTGCAGACCAGAGATGGAATTTAGCAGGTTCTGACCAGTTCTGGAGAACCGGTAGTGGAAATTTTGAGTAGTTCGGAGAACCGATAAATGCCACCTCTGACTGGCCCCGCCCCCATCTATTCTTTGCCTCCCGAGTCCCAGCTGATTGGGAGGCAATGGGGATTTTGCAGTATCCTTCCCCTGGAGTGGGGAGGGAATGGGGATTTTGCAGTAATCTTCCCCTGGAGTAGGGAGGGAATGGGGATTTTGCAGTAATCTTCTCCTGGAGTGGGGAGGGAATGAAGATTTTGCAGTATCCTTCCCTTGGAGTGGGGAGGAAATGGGGATTTTGCAGTAATCTTCCCCTGGAGTGGGGAGGGAATGAAGATTTTGCAGTATCCTTCCCTTGGAGTGGGGAGGAAATGGGGATTTTGCAGTAATCTTCTTCTGGAATGGGGAGGGAATGAAGATTTTGCAGTATCCTTCCCCTGGAGTAGGGAGGGAATGGGGATTTTGCAGTAATCTTCCCCTGGAGTGGGGAGGAAATGGGGATTTTGCAGTATCCTTCCCTTGGAGTTGGGAGGGAATGGGGATTTTGCAGTATCCTTCCCCTGGAGTGGGGAAGAAATGGGGATTTTGCAGTAACCTTCCCCTGGAGTGGGGAGGGAATGAAGATTTTGCAGTATCCTTCCCCTGCCACGCCCACCCAGCCACACCCACCAAGCCACGGCCAAAGAACCGGTAGTAGCAATTTTTGAATCCCACCACTGCTGCAGACTATACTGGATATCTATACAATTAGTCCTCAACGTAGGGCCACAACGGAGCCCAAAATTTCCATTGCTAAAGCAAGACAATGAAGTGAATTTTGCACCATTTTACGACCTTTCTTGCCACAGTTGTTAAGTGAATCACTGCAGTTGTTAAGTTAGTAACGTGGTTGTTAAGTGAATCTGGGCTTCCCCATTGACTTTATTGGTCAGAAGGGCGCAAATAAGTACATGCCAGTTGCTAAGCAACTAAATTTTGATCACATGACCACAGGGATGCGGCAATGATTGTGAGGAAAAACAGCCATAAGTCACTTTTTTCCAGTGCTGTCATAACTTTGAATGGTCACTAAACAAATGATTGTAAGTTGAGGACTACCTGCATATCCCATTTCTAAATATGTGAAATAATCCCTTCCTCCTATATTCTTTACCTAACATTTTCTAAATTAAAACAGGCCCAAGAATGGCCACTTTGGGTCATAAAAGAGTCGCTCCCAAAAGTTATTTCTGGAAAGCCTGCACTTCTCTAACTTTCTAAGAGTTTTGAAGAAAATCTGTAGCATAAAATGGACAGATTAGAAATCATTCCATCTGAAGTATCTGTTGGGGAGTCGGGGCGATGCAAAGAAAAATGGGGCGGAGCTTTAACGACATGATTGTGGCTGCCATCTTGACTTTTTTGACCTACACCCTTTCGACCTACACCCAATCCCATATGTCAGGGGTGTCAAACTCGATTTCTGTTGTGGCCCGTCAGTGGACTGTGCAGCCAGTAGCTGATTCCAACAGCGAGGAGGCTGGTGTGGTGCTGCACCAGCAGCCTGTGCAGCTGGCGCTTGAGTCGAACAGTGAGGAGGCTGGAGAAGCTGTGATGCCAGAGGCAGGGATTCAGCCAGGGCCTTCAGAACCTCCAGAAGCTCCCTTAAGTGAAGAGGACGAAGAGGAGGAGCCACTTCTCAATGAATGGGTGCGCAGAGCTGCCAAAAGGCAGGAGTGGCTCCCCAGGAGGAGGTCTCCTCGAGAGTAAGGCTTGGGGCTAATTGGCCACTCCCTTAGCCTATTTAAGGAGGAATGCCAACTGAAGCAATTTGTAGGGAACAACTTTAGTTCACTCTACTTCGCGTCTGGATTCTCTGCACATTGCTTCTGGGCTTTCTGCCAACCTTTGTAAGATTGTGATTACTTTATCTTTGGTTTCTTGTAGGCTGTTATGAAAGCTTATTAACAGCCTTTGTTTTGAAAAAGACTGAGTTATTTGAGTAAATTAAGTTTTGTACAAACTGCTGTGTTCTTTGGGATCCGTAGCTGGGGCAGAACAATTTCATTGAGAGCTGCATCAGGGTTGTGTTTGTCCTCACAGGGCTGGGTGGGCGTGGCCAGGGTGGGCGTGACCAGCTCAAGATCACTCATGTCGAGGGCACCTGTGGTGGCCTGGGCGGGGCTGGGGGAATCCACTGTCTCCAGTGGAGGAAGGCGAGACCAGGGAAGGAGCCAAACCCTTATTCTCCAGAGGAGCCTCCCTGTCTCTCTCAGGCCGCAGTGCAGGCTGTCCAGAGCCTTAGGTAGCAGAGGGCAAGTGCCCAGCTTGGCCCTCAAGCTCCCAGGGCACTGGGACCCCTCCGTCCCAAGCTCAGTTTTCGGCTACGACAGCCTCCTGCAATAGTCTGCCAGCGAAAACGGAGCTTGGGAAGGCGGTGCGTGGCCCTCCCAAGCTCCATTTTTGCTGGCAGAGGCACCGCGGGCTGGTCCTTCGACGTTTCCAGGGCAGGGGTGGGTTCTAAATTATTTTACTACCGGTTCTGTGGGCGTGGCTTATTTTGTGGGTGAGGCTTGGAGGTCATGTGACTAGGTGGGCGTGGCTAGCTGGTCAGAGTCATTTCTGGAAGGTCCTCGCACTTACGACCCAACTCATTTGTTTGCTTTTAACACTGATCAGCTGTAGGACGGCCCTTTGAAGCCCCGCGGCAAGAGTTTAAACAGTTTTTTTCCCTCTAGTCATCAGCTGGGACTCAGGAGGCAGCAATAGATTGGGGGTGGGACCAAATAAAAGGTAAGAATAACGGGGGTGGGGGGGTGGGAGGGCGGGGGGGAGAATCGGTTCGGTGACGTCATACCGTCACCGCTACCGGCTCTGCCGAACCGGACCGAACTGGGAGGAACCCACCACTGTTCCAGGGAGGCCCTGCGGGCCAGAACTAAGCACCCCGTGTGCAAGATATGCCTTGAGTTTGAGGCCCCTGCCGTATGTAAATAAGATATTACCGTCCTGCAATTTTAATTTTTTTTTAAATCCTTTTTTCTACAGATCCCTAACAGGAAATCTGCCAAATCTTGTAGCATCTGTGCACCCTTGGATTTTGCGTTCATTTTGAATTTCCCAACTAGAGCAAATTGAAATAGAGACAGATAAGATGTTCTGAAACAGCTTTCTATTTAAAAATATTTTCACAGCAATAAAAAAAGAAGCTGCATGGACCTGGCCGCGTGTGTTCATTTTAATTGGCCCTTTCATTAAGGTTAATCAGGTCTTCAATTATTGAAGGTCATAAAATACTCTAGACTGATATTTAATTATTTGCTTCAAAGGGGAGCCGTGATTGGCAGGTTCTAGCAGAGCAAAGGGAGATATTTTCTGCCGGGAGAATGTGCAAATGGAAAAGAAACATTTGCCTTACCTGTTGGCCGTGATAGAACACAGCTAACAGAAACATGGCCATGAGGAGCAAGGAAGCTTCTTTCGTCCCCAGGAAATCCGTGCTATAAAGAGAGGGGGGGGGAAAGAGAATGAGGAGGCGATTAAAACAAAATAGAGAAGGAAAGCTTAAACTAAAACACATTTTCTATTGTTTTGTTTTGTTCGGTTGTGAAAGTGGGCTGGGTAATTTTGGGCGAATAGAATAGAATAGAATAGAATAGAATAGAATAGAATAGAGTAGAGTAGAGTAGAGTAGAGTAGAGTAGAGTAGAGTAGAGTAGAGTAGAGTAGAGTACAGTAGAGTACAGTAGAGTAGAATAGAATAGCATAAAGTAGAGTAGAGTAGAGTAGAGTAGAGTAGAGTAGAGTAGAATAGAATAGAATAGAATAGAATAGAATAGAATAGAATAGAATAGAATAGAATAGAATTCTTTATTGGCCAAGTGTGATTGGACACACAAGGAATTTATCTTGGTGCATATGCTCTCAGTGTACATAAAAGAAAAGATACGTTCATCAAGAATCATACAGTACAACACTTAATGATAGTCATAGGGTACAAATAAGCAATCAGGAAACAATATCAATATAAATCGTAAGGATACCAGCAACAAGGTTACAGTCATACAGTCATAAGTGGAAGGAGATGGGTGGTGGGAACGATGAGAAGATTAACAGTAGTGAAGACTTAGTGAATAGTTTGACAGTGTTGAGGGAATTATTTGTTTAGCAGAGTGATGGCGTTCGGGAAAAAAACTGTCCTTGTGTCTAGTTGTTCTGGTGTGCAGTGCTCTATAGCGTCGTTTTGAGGGTAGGAGTTGAAGCAGTTTATGTGCAGGATGTGAAGGGTCTGTAAATATTTTCACAGCCCTCTTTTTGACTCGTGCAGTATATAGGTCTTCAATGGAAGACCGTGAATTTTAGTCCAATCTTAGGCATGAAGCTGGCTGGGTGACTTTGGGCCAATCACCAGGAGACTGTGAATTCTAGATCTGCCTTAGCCATGAAAATCAGCTGGGTGACTTTGGGCCAATCACCAGGAGACTGTGAGTTCTAGTCCTGCCTTAGGCCTGGTCCAGGGGTGGTATTCACTTACCTTCGCTACCGGTTTGCAAATGTGAGCGTGCGTATGCAGGACCTACCGCACATTCACAGAGCATCAAAAGCGAGATGTGATGATGTCCGGGAGGGCGGGCGGAGCCTCCCACCGCCGCTGCTACCGGTTTGTCCGAACCGGATAGAACCGGCTGAATACCACCACTAGTCTGTTCATGTGTGAATGCAGGAAGGAAAGCATCAGAGAATAGGGTATCGAGTGCATATGGAGAAGATATCAGGAAGTGGATGCATTGGTTCCCTCTCAGACAGGGGTGAAATCCAGCAGGTTCTGACAGGTTCTGGAGAACCGGTAGCGGAAATTTTGAGTAGTTCGGAGAACCAGCAAATACCACCTCTGGCTGGCCCCAGGGTGGGGAGGGAATGGGGATTTTGCAATAGCCTTCCCCTGGAGTGGGGAGGGAATGGGGATTTTGTAATATCCTTCCCCCAGGAGTGGGGAGGGAATGGGGATTTTGCAATATCCTTCCCCCCGGAGTGGGGAGGGAATGGGGATTTTGCAATATCCTTCCCCCAGGAGTGGGGAGGGAATGGGGATTTTGCAGTATCCTTCCCCTGGAGTGGGGTGAGAATGGAGTTTTTGCAATATCCCTTTCTCAGGAGTCGGGAGGGAATGGGGATTTTGCAGTATCCTTCCCCTGCCACGCCCACCAAGCCACACCCACCAAGCCATGCCACACCCACCAAGCCACACCATGCCTACCAAGCCACGCCCACAGAACGGGTAGTAAAAAATATTTCGATTTCACCACTACTCTCAGATTCTGTTTATTCGCAGAATAACAGAACAATAGTGTTGGAAAACCTGTCTTGGTTTTCCACCTGATGCTAAAAATAAAAAAAACCCTCTCTCCATTTCTATGTTCCTACTGAGATGACAGTCAATGAAAAGCCCCTGACAATAAAAGATTGACACATCAAATACAAGATTGACACATCAAACCAGCCGTGATATTGCTTCCCACTTTGGGGAGCCATTATAAAGGCTTCCCACCCCCCTTTCATTTCTGCCGATCTTTTTTTTCCGGCTGATGAGATATTTCTAGCATCTTTGCAGAATTATCTTGTCTAGGGATGAGACGATTCAGGTAAGGCTCTCTGCTGGTCGAGGCTATTTTGGTTCCATTGTTCTGACGAAATAAGAAGAGGCTGCGGAATAATTTGCACGCTGATATGCATGGCATCTTAGCACACTTTTTGTTGTTGTTGTTGTAGATTATTTCCCTGCATATAGAAACCTAGCATGCCAGATACCCCCCCCCCCGGAAGGTTTCTGTAATGTAATAGATGTAGCTGGAAGGCATTTGGCTCCAGGCAACTGTCATGAAAATGAGTGACAGGCTGGGGGATGTGGAAAATTGTAGTGACTCTGTTTTTGATAGTTGCATTTTACTGTGTGGAACTATTTTATATAAGGAATATTATGCAGAGCAGTGGAACATCCATTCAGGGTTGTTATTTACTGATTAAATGTATATTGCCACCCATCCCACTATCTATCTATCTATCTATCTATCTATCTATCTATCTATCTATCTATCTATCTATTGCTTTAATTTATATGCCGCCCTTCTCCGGAGACTCAGGGCGGCTTACAATGCGTTAAGCAATAGCCTTCATACTTTTGTATATACCTGCTTAGTAGGGCTTTCGGCCCCCCCTAAGCGGTGTTCTTTTTTATACAAAGTCAGCTTATTGCCCCCACAATCCCAGTCCTCATTTTACCTACCTCAAAAGGATGGAAGGCTGAGTCAACCTTGAGCCTGGTGAGATTTGAACTTGCAGTAATTGCAGGCAACTGGTGTTACTTAAAGCACTTATCAGTGCTTTAGTCTGCTGTGCCACCAAGGCTTCTAAAGTGCTTCTGTGTGGCTAAACCTTTGTTAAAGAGGTCCAATTAAAAACAGTTATGCACAGTTAAGCTGCAATTTGGTGTAGTGGTTAAAGGTCCTGGATTAGAACCAGGAGACTGTGAGTTCTAGTCCCTCCGTAGGCATGAAAATGTCAGGGTTTCCCATCCCCGCCCGGCCTATGGCAACTCGAGAGCAGACCAGGGATGCTTTGCGAGTTGACAGAAAGATGGCTGGGTGACTTTGGGCAATCATCATGAGACTGTGAGTTCTAGTCCCTTCTTAGACATGAAAGCTAGCTAGATGAATTTGGGCCAATCACCAGGTGACTGTGAGTTCTAGTCCTGTCTTAGGCATGGAAAGTTGGATGGGTGAATCTGGGCCAATCATCAGGAGACTGTGGTTCTAGTCCCTTCTTAGGCATGAAAGCTAGCTGGATGAATTTGGGCTAATCACCAGGTGATTGTGAGTTCTAGTCCTGCCTTAGGCATGAAAAACTGGATGGGTGAATCTGGACCAATCACCAGGAGACTGTGAGTTCTAATCCCTTCTTAGACATGAAAGCTATCTGGATGAATTTGGGCCAATCACCAGGTGACTGTGAGTTCTAGTCCTGCCTTAGACATGGAAAGTTGGATGGGTGAATCTGGGCCAATCATCAGGAGATTGTGAGTTCTAGTCCCTTCTTAGACATGAAAGCTATCTGGATGAATTTGGGCCAATCACCAGGTGATTGTGAGTTCTAATCCTGCCTTAGGCATGAAAAACTGGATGGGTGAATCTGGGCCAATCACCAGGAGACTGTGGTTCTAGTCCCTTCTTAGGCATGAAAGCCTAAGGATGGATGAATTTGGGCCAATCACCAGGTGATTCTGAGCTTTAGTTCCACCTTTCCCACTTGATAAAAAGTGTCCACAAAAGAGACATAAAACAAGATGAATCGATGACATCAGCAAGTATTGCGGGCCCAATTGGCAAAAGAAAGCTCAGGACCGTATTGGTTGGGAACATGTGAATAGACAATGGTTAAAATGATGATGATGATGATGATGACGATGGGTTCCACCTGAAAGTCAGCTGGATGATTTGGGACCAATCATCAGGCGATTGTGAGTTTTAATCCTGCCTTTGGCATGACAGCCACTGGATGACTTTGGACCAGTCCCTCTCTCTTGGCCCAGCCTGCTTCACGGGGTTGTATGGAAAATAGGAGGAGGAAGCAGTATTACACATGTTTGCTCCCTTGAGTTACCGTATTTTTTGGAGTATAAGACACACCTTAGTTTTTGGGGAGGAAAATAAGAAAAAAGCTGATTGGTGGGCGGATCGGCCTCCCGGAATACCCCCAATCAGCTGTTCCCAGAGGTGAATTTTAGCAACAGGTTCATGGGTTGTGAGCTCTGTGCCTTGCTTTTTTTTCTGCCTCTGAAAGCCTCTGAAACAGAGCTTCAGAAAAGAAAAGGCTTTTTTTTCTGAAGCTCTGTTTGGAGGCTTTTTTTCTGAAGCTTCTTTCAGAGGCTTTTATTCTGAAGGACTATCTGTACTCTGTTCAATCTCCTTTCTTTGGTATTGGTATGTAGATTAACCTCTTCCGATCTGTTGGTGATTGTGTCATTCTCCAGATTTGTTAGCATAGTTTGGTTAGAACCTTTACTGATTCTTCTTTTGTTGCTTGCCATATTATTTTAGACAAAAGCCTTTCAGAGGCTTTTTTTTTCTGAAGCTTCTTTCAGAGGCTTCTTTCAGCCTCTGAAATCTCCATTTGGAAGGCTGGGTGGGGCTACATTCAGAGTATAAGATGCACCCAGATTTTCACCCCCTTTTTTTGGGGAGAAAAAGGTGCGTCTTATACTCCGAAAAATACGGTATTTATAAGAATAATAAAGGCGGGATAAAAATCTAATGAATAAACCAATAAGTAAAGAAAGACTTACTCTCCGTTATGATTGATGTCATCGTACTGGAGAAAAAGGGAAGCATAAATGGACTCGGTCAGGAAGCAGTAGATCGCAATCATGATGAGGAGCACGGCCAACTTAAGGACCGAATTGAGACGGAGAAACACGGCACAGGTCACCATAGCCAGGATACCAGTAAAGACGAAATACTTAATAAAGAAAATTGGGAGAAACATCAGCCTTTAGCTCAGCGACCTAAACTAATATATTCAATATCTCATATAGAACCATGTAAGTCTTTCAAGTATTGGAAGATGGCTCTTATTGACTCAGCCTTCCATCCTTTCGAGGTAGGTAAAATGAGGACCTGGACTGTGGGGGCAATAAGCTGACTTTGTATAAAAAAGAACACCGCTTGGGGGGGGGCAAAGCCCTACTAAGCAGGTATACACAAAAGTATGAAGGCTATTGCTTAACGCATTGTAAGCCACCCTGAGTCTCCGGAGAAGGACGGCATATAAATTGAACCAATCAATAAATCAATAAATAAATATGATGTCTCTCTTAAGCCTTCTCTTTGTTAGACTTATATGCCGCTTCACAGTGCTTTTACAGTGCTCTCTAAGCGGTTTACAGAGTCAGCATATTGCCCCGCAACCATCTGGGTCTTCCTTTTACCAACCTCGGAAGGATGGAAGGACGAGTCAACTTTGAGCCCGGTGAGATTCGGACTGCCAAACTGCTGGCAATCGGCAGTCCGCGGAATTAGCCTGCAGTACTGCACTCTAACCACTGCGCCACCACGGCACATGTTAGGCTAAAACATACCCAGTTGACTTAGCCATTCGTCATACGATCTAACTTCCAGACCCTTTATCAACTTCATTGCTCTTCTCTGCACTCTTTCTAGGGCCTCATAATAATAAGCAACTTCATTAGACTAAAGTAGACTTTGCAGGAAAAAAAATATATAGAGGGATTTCTCCGCTAACATATATGTCTATGGAGATTCTCAATCATCCAAGTCATGGTTGTCCCAAAGATGCTTTTTCAAGAGGCAACTGGACTTTCTGGTTTTTCTTTGATGATGTTTCGCTTCTCACCCAAGAAGCTTCTCCAGCTCTGACCTTCCCTACCCTCCAGTCAGAGCTGAAGAAGCTTCTTGGATGAGAAGCAGGGGTGGATTCCTAGGGGTTCGGCAGGGTTCGGGTGATCCTCTAGCCAAGGATCGCCGGAGTTTGGTGAATCCCCAAATGCCACCCCTGGCTAGCCACACCCACCCCTCCCCTCCCAGGAGTCTCCATGCAGCCTGTTCAACATTCCAGGTAAGTGCAATGGCCGTGCAGAGGGTCTGGGAGGGCAAAAAACGGGCCTACTGGAGGTTCCAGAAGTCTGGAAATGGGCCTGTTTCCAGCCTCCGGAGGGCCTCCGGACCGCAGGAAAAGCTGTTTTCACCTTCCTGGAGGCTTGAGGAAAGCATCTGGAGCCTGGGGAGGGCAAAAAAAGAGCCTCCTGGCAGTTCTGCAAGTCCAGAAATGGCCCTGTTTCTGGCCTCTGGAGAGCCTCCAGACCCCGGGGGAAGCAGTTTTCGCCCTCCCAGAGGCTCGAGGAAAGCCTCCGGAGCCTGGGGAGGGCAACCCCCACCTCCCGTGGTGCAGGCAGCCGACTAGGCCACGCCCACCATGGCCATGCCCACCCTGCAACGGGGCAGCAAACCCTTTGCTAAAGGATCTGAAGCCCACCCCTGATGAGAAGCGAAACGTCTTCAAAGAAAAACCAGAAAGTCCAGTTGCCTCTCGAAAAAGCACCTCTGGGTCTGCTAACGTATACATGTACAGCAGCTGACGACTTTTTGAGAGCTCTTGAGAATGTACGAATGTGCTGAAGTTACTGAATCAGCCCTAAAAGTCAGCTGCCAGAAGGCCTTCTACCACAATGAGATTATTGATCACTGACAATCTGTTTTTTTCTCCCTTATAGAGGAGAATTATAGAGGGGAATTCCTGCATTTTAAGATTGGAATATCATGTCCCTGCCCTCTGGCTGTTTTGAACCACACTCCCTATATACCCTGGCAGTAGACCATGGGTACTCCAGAACATCTGGAGAGCATCAGGATGCAAATGGTTTGAGTTAGAGACAGTTTGGAAGGGATCTTTCAAACCCACTTGAAATGAAGCAACGTGATATGGGTAGTCCTCGACTTACGACCACCATTGAGTCCAAAATTTATATTGTTAAGTGAGACATTTGTTAAGTGAGTTTTGCCCGGCCTTTCACAGACACAGTTGTTAGGTGAAACTGGCTTCCCTGTTGATTTTGCTCATCAGAAAGTCACAACAGGGGATCACGTGATCCCTGGAACACTTTCAACCATCATAAATATGAATCTGTTGCCAAGCAACTGCATTTTGATCACGCAACTATGCGAATGCTACAAAGCTTGTAAGTGTTAAAATGGTCATAAATCCCTTTTTTTCAGTGCCGTGGTAACTTCGAACGGTCACTAAATGAACTGTTGTAAGTCGAGAACTACCTGTAGCTTTGCTTTGAAGGTTCACATCATCCTAAAATTTGTTATCAGCCATCATTGCCTAGCCTAACATATTGCGTTGGCTTTTCTCCGTGCAAAATGATATGCTTAGGATTACCTCTGGATACGAGCAAATATCTGTAAAATATACTGAAGAGTTGAAAGTTTGATTCTTAAAAGGCAGTTGTTTGTCCAAGTCACACCAGAGCTGTGGATGAAGAAAAAAAAAGACGAATAAGAAAAGCAATGCAATTGTTTTGTACAGTCTGTGTTGAGAAATGAAGGAATGAGAATACTTTATTGGGAGGAGGAGGAGGAGGAGGAGGAGGAGGAGGAGGAGGAGGAGGAGGAGGAGGAGAAGAAGAAGAAGAAGAAGAAGAAGAAGAAGAAGAAAAAGAAGAGGAAGAGGAAGAAGAAGAAGAAGAAGAAGAAGAAGAAGAAGAAGAAGAAGAAGAAGAAGAAGAAGAAGAAGAAGAAGAAGAAGAAGAAGAAGAAGAAGAAGAAGAAGAAGAAGAAGAAGAAGACGACATTAGTGTTAATGCCTCCAACCTCTGGAATAAAGAACCACTTGAGAAAAAGCAGAAAAATAACCCTGTATCTTTTTAGAAGTCATATACTGAGGGCAAGAGCGAACAACTCTTTGGAAAGGATGAAGACTCTGTATGGGTTTACAAAATGCTTCCATTGGAAGACATACAGTATTAAAAGCATCAGCCACTCAGGCATATTAGAAAGCAAATCAGACAGTTCCCAGTTTCTTTCCACCCTGTGGGAATTTTATGAGGCTCACAGACAACCTTTCCATGCTGCATGGTTCTAGGACTGGGATTTTTTCCCCCCTTGTATTATGTCAGATTTCTATTTTTATTTCATATATATATATACATATATATATATATTAAAAGAGTGTTTTGTATTAAGCCACACTCTTGTGAAATGGGAGGCCGCATAAGCATGATACATGATAAATAGATGATAGATGATAGATGATAGATAGATAGATAGATAGATAGATAGATAGATAGATAGATAGATAGATAGATGATGGGTGGGTGGGTGGGTGGGTGGGTGGGTGGATGGATGGACGGATGGTTGGGTGGATGGTTGGGTTGGGATGATGATAGATAGATAGATAGATAGATGGATGGATGGAGATGATGACATGATAGATGATAGATTAGATAGATAGATAGATAGATAGATAGATAGATAGATAGATAGATAGATAGAGATGATGATAGATGATAGACAGATGATAGATAGATAGATAGATAGATAGAAAGATAGATAGATAGATAGAGATGATGACAGATGATAGATTAGATAGATAGATAGATAGATAGATAGATAGATAGATAGATAGATAGATAGATGGATTGATGGATGGAAGGATGGAGATGATGACAGATGATAGATGGTAAGTAGATGATAGATACAGATGTTTGATAGATGATAGGTACAGATAGATTGACAGATGACTGATCGATAAATGATAGATGATTGATAGATGATAGATAGTGATGGTGATGATGATGATAAATAGATAGATGCTAGATGCTAGATAAATAGATGATAGATACAGATGATTGATAGCTGATCGATACAGATGATAGGTAAATGCTAAATGATTGCTAGATGATGATGGTGATGATAATGAATAGATAGACTAAATTGGTTGCCTACATATGAATCCACATTCAGAAATATTAGTTGTGTATAGAGCAACAGAGAATTAGGGCCCTCTGCCAGTTTCAGCTAATTTGGATTAACAGTCAATTTAGCAGTAACAGAGTTGGAAGGGACCTTGGAGGTCATCTAGTCCAACCCCCTGCTGATACAGGAGACCTGTACTAGGGATTTGAACCGCCAACGTTTCTGATCAACAAGCTCAGTGCCTTAGCCACTGAGCCACCTAGTCAGGATTATATTTATTCTACGGTAGTTCTTGAGAAGTATTATTATGGCTGACCACATGTAGCTGGAAATGCCAATGTATTGTATAGAACAAAATCATAATTAGGGAAGCAAAATCTTCTCAAAGGACAAAGACGTCAGTGTGTCATCTGAGGCCCCCTGAAAGACTGAATAATATGGGGTTTGATTTCCTCCCTCCCTCCCTCCTTTCACTTTCCAGAGGGAAAGTATATTTAAATGGTTTCAAGTACAAAATATCAGAAGCTACTATCCTGGGAAATCAGCTTTTTCCTCCAATCTTTCACTTTGCCGATTTTTAGATAGAACTGAATTATTTGTAGCTCAGACCTCACAGTATAATGAAAGGTTTGTAGTCCAGCATATCTGAAAGGCATCACTTTGAGTAAAGTTGCTTTTAATAACTAGTTTCTGCTTTTTCTGCTCCCTTCTACATTCAGACAATCTTTCCCTTCTGAAATACTTACAATATTGATGATGGCTCCCAAGAAATTAATCATAATTGAGGCAAAGATGATGACATTTCGGGCCAGGTAGGTCTCATTAATCCAGCAGCAAGTTTTCCGGAGCACCAGGGGTAAGCATTTGTAATCCTCTGCAGTGGTTATCAGCACGAGAGATGAATGTAATATAATTAGAATTGAAAACTGGACAATCATCGGAATCATTCTGGAGAAGGAAGACAGACACCCATCCTTAGAAGACAGAAAAACAGCCTTCTCCTGCATTTATAGGAAGAGTAAAATTTTGCAAGGGACACAGGACAAACTGATCAAAAAAATTTACAATTACTTACAAGGATATAAATTAGAAGAAGAGGTAGTGAAAAAAATATGATAACCTGGGCAAAAAAATTCGGTTATAGTATTCAATTAGACAAATGGGAAAAACTATGGAAAATAAATTATAAATTGACAATGTCTGTAAAGAAAATAAAATAAAGAAAATCTCTATAAAATGTTTTATAGGTGGCACTTGCCACCAGCCAGATTGGCAAGAATGTTCCCCGGCATGCCATCAACATGTTGGAAATGCAAGCACCACAAAGGCACCTATTACCATATGTGGTGGACCTGCCCAATGGCGAAACAATATTGGCAAAGGATCAAAATACAAATAGAGGAAATAACACACCAAAAGATAGAACTAAGACCAGAAATCTTCCTAGTAGGCATAGTGAATGGACACTATGAAAAAGAAACAACATATTTAATTATACACATGATAACAGCAGCACGAATACTATACGCGCAACACTGGAAGAGTAGTGATATACCAACACCAGATAAAGTAATCAATAAAACTATGGAATGTGCGGAATTAGATAGACTCACAAAGGAATTACAAAATAAGGAAGAACATGACTTTTACTTAGGATGGGAAAAGTGGTATAGTTGGTTGAAAGATAGGAAAGAGATGAAGCAATAGGAAGTAAACAAAATGACCAAATATAGTATGATGGAAACAAAGAACAGACATAGGTCAACAAAGATCAATAGTAGATAGACAAAAGGGAATGACCAAATAAGGAAGAGTCAAAATACGAAGAGAAATGTATATTACAGTTGCGACAAACTGGACATGTATTGAAATGGGTGTTTATATGTTTTTATGTTTTGTACGTTTCATTGTTCTGTTTAGTTTGTACTTACAAATAAAAATTGAAAAAAAAATCTTCTAATTTCATGTTCTCAGGACAGGTCATCTTGGAGAATGTCTACCCAGATAGTCCTTAGGAGTTGATGCCAACTTAATAGCACTTAATCAATTAGTTTTTATTCTTGTGCATCTGCATACAATATACTTGTAGATGTAGGAGAGGAGAAGGCAGAGCTGATGGGGGGGAGGGAGTTAAGTGTGCTATCAGCCTAGAATTGCTATGTTGCCACAAACGGTCCAACCCTCTTGAATTCCATTGACTGCCAATTTAGTATTGAACTTTAGTTGACTAGATTTTTGTTTACAGGTAATATATGGTCTGATCCTTTAGCTTGCCTGCAGGAGACCCATGCAAATATAACCTGTTCTTATATGACAGGATGATTTAAAACAGTGCTTCTTGAAGACAAAATGAAGTATATACACAAAGAGAAACATTACAAGATAAACATAATACCGCTTTAGAACTAAGATTCTAAGTTTGTCATCTGCACCTCCATAACTGTCTGGTTTGGCTCTGCAACCAAACAAGGCAGACACAGACTTCAACATATAATTAGAACTGCAGAAAAAACACATTGACAGAAGATAGAGTAATTAATAAGATTATGGAATGTGCAGAAATGGACAGACTTACAAAAGAATTACAAGATAAAGAGGAACATGATTATTATCTAGTATGGGAAAAGTGGTATACCTGGTTGAAAAATAGAAAAAGGAAAAAAGAATAGGGAGTAATTGGAGTTACAGAAACAGGAACATAAATCACTAACATAAATTAACAATGAATCATAAAGATAGATATACGAGTAAGATCAAACAGGGAAGAGTCAAAACACAAATAAGAACATACATTACTGTTGTTTATTTGACAATATATATTTGACAAAATTTATATTTGAAATCTTTGTTTACATGTTTTGTTCTGTATGTTTGTTGTCACTAGTTCTGTTTTGTTTGTACTTTTAAACAAATAAAAATTTATTTAATTAAAAAAAAAAAAAGAACTGCAGAAAAAACAATGGCTACCAACCTGCCTTCCATTGAGGACCTGTATACTGCATGAGTCAAAAAGAGGGCTGTGAAACTATCTACATCCTGGATATAAATTGTTTCAACTTCTACCCTCAAAAAGACTCCATAGGGTACTGCACGCCAGAACAACTAGACACAAGGACAATTTTCCCCCCGAATATCATCACTCTGCTTAATAACTAATTCCCACAACACTGTCAAATAATTTACTAAGACTGAATTACTATTATTCTTCTTTTCCTTACTAGTATCTATCTCTCCACTTACTATAACCATGTTGCTTGTATCTTTCAATTATATTGTTTTTATTAGTTTCCTAGTACGATTTGATAGCTTATTAGTAACCTATGACTATCACTAAGTGTTGTATCTTTTTATTCTTGATGAATGTATTTTATTCTCCTTATGTACACTGAGAGCATATACACCTAAGACAAATTCCTTGTGTGTCCAATCACACTTGGACAGGAAAGAATTCTCTACATGGGGCTCCCCTTGAAGAGCACCCGGAGGCTCCAACTGGTCCAGAATGCGGCCGGGGTACTTACGGGACCGTCTTCTGCCACCAATTGCCTCCCACTGGCCAGTTCGCTCCCACAGAGAGGGCCTCCTCAGGGTGCCGTTGGCCAGACAATGTCGGATGGCGACCCCCAGGGGGAGAGCATTCTCTGTGGTGGCACCTACCCTCTGGAACAATCTACCCCCAGAGATACGAGTGATCCCAGACCTCCGGACTTTTCGTCGGGCCCTTAAAACCTATTTTTTTCAGTTAGCCGGGCTGTCCTGATTTTATGGTGGGTTTTTAAAATTTGAAATTGGTTTTAAATTGAAATGTTTTAAATTACGGGCCAAACTTATTTAATTATTTTAAATCTATTTTAACTTTTGTGTACAAATGTTTTACTTTGGCTGTTCACCGCCCTGAGTCCGAAAGGAGAACGGCGGTATAGAAATTTGATAAAATAAATAAATAAATAATGGTGCCTTTAACCACTATACCAAACTGCCCTCACTGCAACCACCACAAAGAGGTGCTAAATGGTAACTGTCTTTTGCAGGAATCCAGTTTTCCTATGCTATAGAAACTGCCATTAAAAAAAAAGAAAGCTTATCCCAACTCAGATTAATCTCTCCATTCCAAACCATGAAACCCAGAGCCTTGGTAGTACAGTGGTCTAAAGCACCCTGTTATTAAGACCAGCTGCCTGCAATTACTGCAGGTTCGAATCTTGCCAGGCTCAAGGTTGACTCAGCCTTCCATCCTTTCTAAGGTAGGTAAATTGAGGACCCAGTTTGTGGGGGCAATAAGCTGACTTTTTATAAATATACAAAAGGATGAAGGCTATTGCTTAACGCACTGTAAGCCGCCCTGAGTCTCCGGAGAAGGGCGACATATAAATCAAATTAAAAAAAAAAAACTTACCTCGAGGACGGAAGTAGACTTTGGATGGCGGTGATAAACACCAAGACAATTAATGCACACACCAAGTTTGACTTGAACACCTCATCCCTCATTTGGGAGTACTGAAATAGAAAACAGAACACAAAAGGGAATCAAGTAAGTGAAGTTTCTAAATTAGTTCTAGAAACAGAGCAAGGCAAGTATATGAGGCTTCTAAGAAATTAGCAAACACAGCTCAGTAAAGGAAGCATATTGCTGGGATAAGTATTGAGTAGATTTATAAATGAAAATATTTGTAGCTCAGGGTTGGAATGGGAGGGGTGGATCTTTTGTGCTCTCTGAGCTTTGTTGTTTTCTTTCAGACATTTCATTACCCAACTGGGTAACATCATCAGTGCTGGTAAGGAGTGGGTTAACTCTCAGTTTATATTCTAGCGGCAGTTTATATTCTAGCTACTAGAATATAAACTGAGAGCAAACCCCACTCTTTACTAGCCTGATAATGTTACCTAGTTGGATTAGGATCAGAGGTGGGTTTCAGCAGGTTCTGACCAGTTCTGGAGAACCGGTAGCGGAAATTTTGAGTAGTTCGGAGAACTGGTAGTAAAAATTCTGACTGGCCCCTCCCCCATCTATTCTCTGCCTCCCGAGTCCCAGCTGATCGGGAGGAAATGGGGATTTTGCAGTATTCTTCCCCTGGAGTGAGGAGGAAATGGTAGGGTTGCCAGGTCTGCTTCCAAAAAATAGCGGACAAGCTGGGGTGTGTGTGTTAAGTAGTAAAAAAATTTAAAAAAAATTACAATTAAATTATATATTTTCTTACAAACATTTTAACACGCCATTTTAGGTCAGTTGACACAAGCTACAATACATTTTAAAAATGTGAACTGTACATAATTTTATAATATATTTTTATTTTAATCTCATCATTAATTTTTTCGGAGAATCGAGTTCAATGGATATTCGATCTTTGTCTCATTCTAACTTATGAAAAAAAAGACAAAACGTGATTCTCCTATCCTTATTCTCTTAGACTGTACAGCTTTAGATTACGTACCATTTCATCATAAAGCTTTTGAATAAAAAAAATGTCCACTATTTTGTGAAAAAAAATAGTGAACATAATGTGAAAAAAGTGGACTGTCCACTCAAATAGTGGACACCTGGCAATCCTAGGAAATGGAGATTTTGCAGTAACCTTCCCCTGCCATGCCCACCAAGCCACGCCCACCGAGCCATGCCACGCCCACCAAGCCACACCCACAGAACCGGTAGTAAAAAATTTTGAAACCCACCACTCACCACTGGTTAGGATACGTCTGCAAGAAAACAACCAAGCACAGAGAGCACCAAGGACCCCCATCCATACAAAGAAATATCCCATCAAAACAAACATGCTTGCAAAACCCATTAAAGAATTGCGTGCCCCCAACCCTAGGAGAGCAGTAATTCCACCTTTGTGTTGGAGCTTTACTAAGATGGCTTTGTCACCTAATCAGGTGCACATTTTTTTTTTAAAGGATGGGTGGCCCATTGAAGGGAAATGGGGATCTAGAAATGCAATGAGACAGTGGTGGGTTGCTACCAGTTCGCACCGGATCAGGCGAACTGGTAGCAGCAGCAGTAGGAAGCTCTGCCCACCCACCCGGATGCTTCTGCGCATGCTGGTAGTAACGGGATTTGGAACCTGCCCCTGCAGTGAGATAAGTAGGAAGGAGGGCATCTAATGGGAATATCTTTAGGAGCTGTTGTGGCTCCGTTGCCTGAGCCTGGGCTATCGACAGATGCAGACTCTGAGAGTGAGGGAGAGGAGTTGGCAAGGCCTCCCTCTCCAGGACGCTCCTCTCTGGCAATGCCTCCGGAGGACACCGAAGGCCAAAAGATAGGCCCAGAGCCAAGCATGTCCCCGCAGCCACAGGTGGGCAGCGACGAAGGAGATAAGTGCTGGCTGGACCCTCGGCAGAGGGGCAGGGAGAAGCGTGCGCAGCAGAGGGGAAGGCATGCCAGAGATTAGCTGAGTCACTGGACACACCCCACAGGGTACAAATGTGGGTGTGGTGGCCGGTTCAGTTTGTGATGATCAAAAACTAGAAATAATCCATGATCTCTGCGTTACTGGACTTCTGCCTGCCTTGTCGGACTGCATTTGGACTAATCCTTGTATTGTTGAAACTTTGCCTGCTTTATCGGAATGCTTGCAGTCTAATCTTTGTTTTGTGTGAGTAAAGTCTGAATTGGCAGCTAGCCACTGGTTTGCTGCCAGCTTTATCTTCAAAGATTTTGTCGTGTGGCTTATTAACTCCGGGCCGTCTGTGTGTGTGTGTGGGGGGGGGGACAGGGACAGAACATGAGCTTGCTTGGATTCTGCAGTCTCATTAATAATAATAATAATAATAATAATAATAATAATAATAATACAATTAATTTTTCATGCAGTCCTAAACATTTGGGAAGTGTTCGACTAGTGATTTGGGATACGAAATCCAGCATGGTCATCTCATTTGCTGTGTATAAAAAATATTTTAATAATAATAATAATAATAATAATAATAATAATAATAATAATAATAATAACAACAACAACAACAACAACAACAACAAAAACAACAACAACAATAATGGTATTCCATTATTCCATCTTGATAGATGATAGAGATACATAGATTGAGATAGATCAATACATCTATCATTCTAGTAGGTAGATACATAGATTGATCAATACATAGACAGACAGCGGACAGAACAGAAAAAGGGCGGTTTGTGAAATGCACAAGGAGAATGAACTGATCTCCATATTCAAAACAGCTTCTCTTCTATGTATTTAGCTCTTCCCCCCCCCCAAAAAAAGGAGAGAGAGAGAAAGGCTAAAGGCCAGGTTGGGTGTGTGTCAGTTGCCCCCAGTTTCGACCGGTTCACAAGAACCGGTAGTAAAACCAGCGGGAAGCCCCACTCACCGCTCCAGATGTCATCTTCAGCGATCTGCGCATGCGCAGAAGCTTCTTGCGCAATCCCGTTGCGAACCGGTAGTAAAGGTAAGTAGAACCCACCCCTGGTGTGTTTGTGTGTGTGAAAATCAGGATGGGCTGGGGCCACTTCCACACACCGAACTCTGAACGTGACGAGTACATGAAGTGAAGATTACAATGCTATCAAAATGTCGTCTCCTGCCTCCGCTGTGCAAATTTTGTTTTGATCTAAAAATAAGCCTCCCGAGAGCTGTTGTGACAGATTGTTCACCCCGTCAGCCCTTTAGCTGATCCTTTTTACCTTTTTTTTTAAAAAAAAAAAGAGGGGAAAAAAAGAGAAAAGAAATCAGACGGGCTGACACGTTTATAGCTGTGAAGTCATTTGCTGCTCCCTGAAAAGGTTGGCCGTCGAGATGACCGTCGAGATGGCCGAACCGGCCATCTCTTCTTTTCCGTACTTCAGAAATTGATGGGGTTTAAGTGGTTTTGGATGTCCTTGGAGAGCACTCGGCTGTCATCAAGATAGCCCCGAAGCACTGGAAGAGGCTTTCACGAGGGGATGCTGTAAGAACCTGGAAATAACAGGCTCCTGGCCTGAAGAGGCAGATGGAAGATCTTGGTAGGATAAATTACCCATCCATTTTGAAAGCTTTAAAATAGATAGGTCTGCTGCAGTGGTGAAATCCTCCATGGATTGCCACTGGTGCACTGCCTGTGCATATGCCAAATGCACGCTGTGCGTGCACGCATGCACAGTGCATGCCAAATGCACACTTTGCACAGAAAAAGGAGGTTTAAAAGGTAAGTAAAACAGCGAGGGGGGAGCGAAGCTGTGCCGTGTGATTTAAATTCACTAGAAATCAGGATTTCCTGCTTTCTAGCAAATATAAATTGCGCGGCACAGCTGATCGTCAGAAATACCGGTTCGAATGAACCGGTAGCAGTTTTTTTTACTGCCAGTTCGCTCGAACTGGTAGCTTTTATCACTACTGGTTCGCTTGAACCGGTGTGAACCGGTAGCATTTCAACCCTGGTCTGCTGTGGGGAAGGATGGTAGAGGACAGGAAGGCCTGGCGGAATGTTGTCCATAGGGTTGCGATGGATCGGACACGGTTTCGCAACTAACAACAACAAAAAATACCAAACTGACTGTTTAATCTCCTTCTTCTCAGGAGAAACAAAACTTAATTCCTTGAAGTAGGTTCTAACTTCTTTCCTGAGCTCAACTCATGTTTGGTCACCTAAGAAGGGACACTCAAAGAACATCTGTCCCTTTTCTCTTTGTCTCAACAGAGAGGTGGTCAGTGATCATATCTTAAAAGAAAATCTGTATCATTGTTAATAAAAAATAGTTTCATTGTGTCTGAAAGTAATATATTCCAATAAAGACTTTTTCATGGAATACTTTTCCAGATCTAAGTGGATTTAAGGTCTCAGCAATTCTAATAACAATATTAAAGATAAAGTCAACCACCAGGAGTATAATTCATGTGTAAAATGGTTAGAAAATTATTTAAGGGCACTGTTCTATTGCAAAAAAGATGGTGCCCACAGAATCAGAAAGAAGTATCTCCTCCCATTTTCATCCTTGTTTTGGGAAAAAGAAAGAAAAGTAGCAGAGAATAAACCATTCAACACTGTATTTTAGCCGCATATTCTTAGGTGCTTGGGGGGGTGGGTCACAGAATCAGGGCTCAGGCGGCTACTATGACCCTGAGCCCCAGGTGGCGTAGCCCATTTTAAAGATATAAGAAATGTTTCAGCCCATAACTTTGAGTTGCTGGTTTCTTACTATTCCTGCTCCCTCTATATATAATTTATATAGTTATATAAGCTCTGTGTAAGTGTTAACTACTCTGCTGTTCTCTTATCCATCACTTTGCAGTTAGGTTTACAAAACGTGCTAAACCTCATGTCCTACTCCACAAAATGTATATCACACCACACCACATGCTATGCCCAACAAAATAAATTACATTACAACTTCATCTCTTCTTAGTCTAGACTAGCACGCAATGCGCACCCAACCAAACTTTCCTGTTCATTTAACCTTCTTGTTTTCAGACCAAACAAGATACTTGTTTTCATTCAAGTATCTGAATTCATAACAAGGGAAATTGTAGAAAAAGGGATGGAAAGCTTATCTAAGCGAGATCCAACCTAAAACTAAGAAGAAATTTCTTGACAGTAGGAACAATTAATCAATGGAACGTGTTGCCTTCAGAAATTCTGGATGCACCATCACTGGAGGTTTTTAGGATGTGATTGGACAACCATTTGTCCAGGATGGTTGCAAGGTTGAGCAGGGGGTTGGACTCGGGTGAAATCCAGCAAGTTCTGATAGGTTCTGGAGAATTGGTAGCGGAAATTTTGAGTAGTTCAGAAAACTGGTAGCAGAAATTTTGAGTAGTTCGGAGAACTGGCAAATGCCACCTCTGGCTAGCCCCAGAGTGGGATGGGAATGGAGATTTTGCAGTATCCTTCCCCTGCCACACCCACCAAGCCACCCCATGCCCAGAGAACCAGTAGTAAAAAAAATTGAATTTCACCACTGGTTGGACTAGAAGACTTCCAAGGTCCCTTCCAACTGGGTTTTTTCTATTCTTTTGAACCCCGGGGAGAGACCTTGGCTAAATGAAAAGAAGGAAGCTTCAGGGAAGCAAAGACACCTCAAATGAGACCAAGAAGTAAAGAAGAAATGAGGAAACTGTAAACTTGTAAGTGTGATTGTTTATCCAAATGAAATGACAGAAATTGTAATAGTGGCAAGGAGACGCAAGAACAAGGTAGTACGTCAGATGTTTACATAGTCTCATCTGTGGTACCTTTGCTTCCCTGAAGCTCCCACTCTTTCACTTACCCATGGTCTCTCTCCTGGGTTCCTTGTTCCACAATAACAAGTGAGTTGTCCCAGTGATGGGATTCAAATAATTTAACAACCGGTTCTCTGCCCTAATGATTTCTTCCAACAACCAGTTCACCAAACTGCTTAGAAGGTGAACAACCGGTTCTCCCGAAGTGGAGCGAACTGGCTGAATCCCACCACTGAGTTCCCCCAATCTTACCACTCCTCTCCCCATAGTCATTAAGCAAATCATTGCCGTTCTCACATGAATCATGAAGTAGTTAAGCAAACCCTTCGACTCAACCCGGCCAAGACCGAGTGGCTGTGGGTACCGGCAACTTGTTCCGATCGAGATGTTCCATCGTTGACCATCGGGGGTGAGGTGTTACCCCCTGTGGATAGGGCCCACAACCTGGGTGTCCTCCTGGATTCATGGTTGTCTCTGGAAGACCATGTGACGACCGTGACCAGTGGGGCATTTGCCCAGGTTCGCCTTGTGCGACAGTTGCGCCCTTACTTGGACCAAGATGCCCTACGCACCATTACTCATGCGCTGGTCACCTCCCGTCTTGACTACTGCAACGCTCTCTACATAGGGCTGCCCTTGAAAACCACTCGAAGGCTTCAGCTGGTGCAGAATGCGGCCGCGCGGGTTGTGATGGGAGCGCCCCCGCACTCCCATGTTACACCCCTCCTGCACGGCTTGCATTGGTTACTGGTTGTCCTTTGGGTGAGGTTCAAGGTGATGGTTATCACCTATAAAGCCCTTCATGGCCTAGGCCCGGGATATGTGTTGGACCCCCTGCAGCCAGTGACAATCCCCAATTGCCTGGTGTGTTCCCACAGACAGGGCCTCCTCAGGGTGCCGTCGGCCAGACAGTGTCGGCTGGCGACCCCCAGGGGGAGAGCTTTCTCTGTGGGCGCACCCACCCTCTGGAACCACTTCCGTTGGAGCTCCGGATGGCCCCTGACCTTCGCTCGTTCCGCCGTGAGTTGAAGACCTGGTTGTTCCGTAGCCTGGACTGATGGGGGTGGGGGGTTAATGAATTTTAAACTGTTTTAAATTGGGTTTTAATTCTATATCGTTTTAATAAGGAATTATGCATTTTACCGTTGTGAGCCGCCCTGAGTCCTCGGAGATAGGGCGGCATATAAATTGCATAAAATAAATAATAAATAAATAAATAAACCCAGCTTACGCCAATGGTTTTGCTTGCCAGGAGATGGCTGAGAAAGTTGCCAACGGCAACCATATGAACCTGGGATGCTGCAACTGTCATAAATAGATGCCATTTGTCAAGCACCCGAATTCGGATCACATGACATGGGGAATGCCGCAACAGTTGTTAAGTGCGAGAGCCAGTTGTTGAGTCACTTTTTTTCAGTGCTGTCGTAACGTCAAACAGTCATGGTTGTAAGTCAAAGATGATCTGTATTCCATTTTGGGGTTCGCACCATAGATCAGGGGTGTCAAACTCGATTTCATTGAGGGCCGCATCAGGGTTGTGTTTGAACTTTGGGGGGCCAGGGTGGGCGTGGCCAGGGTGGGTGTGACCAGCTTGACATCACTGGGGTTTGGGGGCGCCTGTGGTGGCCCGAGCGCTCTGCCAGTGAAAACAGGCTCCCAAGCTCCGTTTCTGGCTTTGACAGCCTCCTGCAGCCCTCTGCCACCCACGGCCCTTGCAAGCTCTGTTTTCGCTGGCAGAGGCACCACGGGCCAGTCCTTCATTGTTTGCAGGGTGGGTCAGATCTAAGCACCCCGCAGGCTGGATCTGGCCCCCAGGCCTTGAGTTTGACACCCCTGCCATAGATTAAACTATAAGTAACCAAACATGTTACACCGTTGCACAAAAAGGTCTACCACCATCTTTCTGCATCTCACTCTGCATCTCTCTCTCTCTCTCTCTTTCTCTGTCTCTGTCTCTCTCTAGCTCTCATTCTCTTTCTCTCTCTTTCTGTCTCTACCTCCATCTCTACCTCTACCTCCACCTCCGTTTCCATTTCCACCTCCTCCTCCATCTCTACTTCAGTGGTGGGTTTCAAATTTTTTTTACTACCGGTTCTGTGGGCGTGGTTTGGTGGTCATGGCATGGCTTGGTGGGCGTGGCAGGAGAAGGATACTGTAAAAACTCCATTCCCTCCCCAGTCCAGGGGAAGGTTACTGCAAAATCTCCATTTCCTTCCAATCAGCTGGGACTCGGGAGGCAGAGAACAGATGGGGGCGGGGCCAGTCAGAATTTTTACTACTGGTTCTCCGAACTACTCAAACTTTCCGCTACCGGTTCTCCAGAAGTGGTCAGAACCTGCTGAAACCCATCTCTGCTCTACTTCCACCCTAAACCATCCTTGACAAATGGCTGTCCACCTCCATCTCCTCCTCTATCTATCACTCTAAGTTTAGCCTGTTGTGCAAAGGCATCTCTTAAGTCTTTATCTGACCTAGCTAAGCCTGTGCAACTTTTCCCAGGGCCACATTTAGCTTCTGGAGGTCACCTGCTGATAGAAAGACAAAGTTGTCCCTGGGGAAAAGAAGGAAAACCCTACATCTTGATTTAACTAAACTGTAAATTTATTAAAAATGCTGACCACCACACCTTCCATATCTTTCAGTTTTCCTTCTCTGATCCCATCCAAGACATCTGGGGGCAACATGTGGTGGGAGCTTTCAGCTTTCATTAAGCTATTCAGGAGCTGCCCACAGATCCCAGATCTCAGGATCTGCGCCCTTCGTGTTCTGAAGGAATCTTAAGAGCTCCATCTTTGGGAGATGGAAAGAAAGGGAAGGGGGAAATTTAGAAGTCAAAACCCACCGCCATTTGGTCTTTGCTAATCAACGGTCACTGTAAGTCAACCTGAGATGGCAAAAGTCAATCTATCAAGACCCAGCTACCTTATGTTCCAGGCCAGAGTCTTTAAACATCAGGGAAAAAGGCTTGATATGCTCTCTTCGCAATTTATCGCCACTCCGCAAGTCGATGGTGTGTTCTATTCGCTTGTTAATTTCCTCAGGCCCAGACTGGACATGCAAAGCTTGTGCAAGATGGTTTGGAAGCAGATTTATTGAATTTCTTGTTAGGGCAGCCAGAGTCTAGGGGAAAGCACATGCAAAAAGAATAAACCGGCTAGTCCCCTTGTGGGTTAAAAAAAATGCAAAATGTTCTGTTCTTTTCAAAACGATCATGTCGCATTGCAAACTGTTAAACAGCATCCCATGCAATTCATTCATCCAGCCACCTGAACGTTTTAGGAGGAGGGGGAGGAGGCTCAGCTAGCAAAGGGCATCTGAGAAGAACGAGCAAACTCTCAGGGTGGCATCTTTTCAAAGTGGCATCAAGCCTCTCGGTTTGTCTGCTTAACGTTCATCTTGCCATTCATTGCTTTAAAAGAGAGAATGAAATTGGGTATGGAGTGGGACAACTCACCACGGCCAACTTGTCATGGTGAACTCGTCGTGGCCAACTCGCCATGGTGAACTCACCATGATAAACTCATTGCGGCCAACTTGTCATGGTGAACTCACCATGATAAACTCACTGTGGCCAACTTGTCATGGTGAACTCGTCATGGCCAACTTGCCATGGTGAACTCACCATGATGAACTCATTGCAGCCAACTTGCCATGGTGAACTCACCATGATAAACTCACCACGGCCAACTTGTCATGGTGAACTCGTCGTGGCCAACTTGCCATGGTGAACTCACCATGATAAACTCATTGTGGCCAACTTGTCATGGGGAGCTCGTCATGGCCAACTCACCATGGTCTATTCTATTCTAACTCTGGTGCAATCTTGAGCTTTGTGGTTTGCTTGCAGACGTTTCATTACCTGACTAGATAACATAATCAGTGCTAGGAGTGTGAAGTTTGCTCCCTGTTTCTATGGAGTAGTTTGCCCTAAATCAGAAGAACTCACCCCAAGCAGATTCTGTGCATCGACAGCCTTGAAACAAGACAGAGACAACCACACCCTTTGACTTTGATCAAAAGACAGGTCTGACCATACTTTCATTGCATATCAAGTCAATGTTTTCCAGGGCTGTGAATTATGGTCTTTCTTTTTTTTTTTGAAGCATTTTAGATGATTTATGTATCTGGTCAAGGCTGACTCTTTCTAAACCTCTCTGTGAGCATGCACCAGAAGAGTGTACTGGTGGGAACAAGCCTTGGACTTAATGTACGTCTAAGATCTTTGGGCAAAGAGTCATTCTGTAAATGAAATCGGTGAATTAATTAATTAATTGATTGATCGATTGATTGATTGATCAATTAAATAAGCAATTAATTAATTAATTAATTAATTTATTAATTATTTATAGCTAGCTACCTAACTTGCTTGCATAGGTCTCTAAAGTTTTTTTTTAATTTATTTAAAGTTTTTATTTTTATTTTTCATAAACACATTTACATGTACAGTCATTTCCATCATTTTTCATTCATCTTTTCTTTTAACTTTCACCCTTTATCTTTACTCCAACTTTTCTTCTTCTCCTCCCCTTCTCTTCCTTCCTGTTTCTCCTCCTATTTCCTTCGTTCTTCCTCTCCTTCTCTTTCCTACTTCCCCTTCTCTTCCCCCACTCCTTCCCCTCTTCTAACCTTCTCCTCTACTCCTCTCCTCTCCTCTCCTTTTTTTCCCTTCCTCTCTCTCTACTCCTTCTCCTCTCTCCTGTTGTTTCCCTTTTCAGTTTAATCTAAAGTGGTATTCGAGCAGCCCCGATTTCCTAATTATCTTTATTCCCATTTCAATTTCTTATTCAGTTATCATTTATTTTTATTTCATCATTTGCGTACATTTTTATAATATCTCACTTTTTCCCTTTTTACCCCCCCTCCCCTTTCTCCTTTTACTTGACATCATTTGGGTATCTATTTTTCTAATTCCCATCATTTGGGTATCTGTTTTCTTCCATCTATTCTCTATCTATTTTATCTCTATGTCCTTTTTCAATTTCTTTTCTAACCAATCATAAAATTTATCCCATGTCTTGAAATACATCAACTCCTCTTTATCTTTTATTCTCAATGTTAATCTATTCATTTCTGCACATTCTAAAATTTTCTTTATGATTTCTCCTTCCAACGGAGCTTGCATAGGTCTCTAGAAGGGTTATAGGCAGCCCTCGACTTCCAACTACCCAACATTTCCATTGCTAAGCAATGATTAAGGGTTAATGATTAAGTTAGTTTTGACCCCATTTTATGACCTTCTGCTGTTAAGTGAATCGCTGCAGCTGTTAAGGGATCCATGCGGTCATTAAGCAAATCTGGCCACTTCTCACATTGATGTTGCTTGTTAGAAACTAGCTGGGTAGGTTTACAAAAGGTGATCGCATGTCAGGTGCCACGAGCCTGAATTTTGATCACCTGACCATGGGATGCTGCAACAGTCATCAGTGGAAAAACCAGTCACTTTTTCTCAGTGCCATTGTAACTTTGAACGGTCAATAAATGAATGGTTATAAGTCGAGGACTATCCGTACAAATATGATAAAGGGAAAATGCTTACAAATATTCTGTATTGAGGCACCTTCCTGTAGTTCCTGACCTGTAGGAATTTCTCAACACCTCCTACTGAATGCACCATGAACCTTTGTCCAGACCTTCACACTTCAGTGCACAAAGATCTATGCACAACCTTCTGTGAATAGACACACTCCTTCTGTAGGAGTGTGTCCATATACTGGCAGCACTCAAATGTGTGCTCTGGTTGTATATTGGGAAGTGGGCAGTATCATGTTTTTAACCCTTGTGCAACATTTATGCAAGATTTCTAGCTGGCTTCCTGATTATTTATGTATCTGGAGATGCTATGACCTGGCAGCTTCTCCATATTCTTATGTGAATAACCAGAGTTATTCATTTTGCAGAGTGAGATGGGAAGCATATAAATTACAGTAAATTACATAGATGATAGATAGATAGATAGATAGATAGATAGATAGATAGATAGATGATACATAGACAGAGAGATATAGATGATAGATAGAGATATGATAGAGAGATAGAGATAGATGATAGATATAGATGATAGAAATAGATAGAGAGAGGGAGAGATGATAGAGAGATAGATGATAGATAGATAAGATAGATGATACATAGAGAGATAGAGATGATAGATAGAGATGTGATAAAAAGATAGAGATAGATGATAGATAGAGATGATAGAAATAGATAGATAGATAGAGATAGAGAGAGAGAGATGATAGTGAGAGAGATGATAGATAGATAGATGATACATAGAGAGATAGAGATGATAGAGATATGATAGAGAGATAGAGATGATAGATATAGATGATAGAAATAGATAGAGATGATAGAGAGATGATAGAGAGATAGATAGATATATGATATATATATATATATATATATATATATATATGATAGATATAGATGATAGAGAGATAGAGAGATATGATAGAGATAGATAGAGATAGATAGATAGAATGATAGATAGATAGATGATTCATAGATAGAGAGAGATGATATATATATATATGATAGAGAGATACATAGATAGAGAGAGATAGATGAGAGATGATTGATAGATAGATAGAGAGAGAGGATAGAGAGATGATAGATAGAGAGATAGATAGATAGAGAGATAGATAGATAGATAGATAGATAGATAGATAGATAGATAGATAGATAGACGGAGATGATAGATAGAGATAGATAGATGATACATAGATAGAGCGATATAGATGATAGATGATAGAGAGATAGAGAGATAGAGATACATAGAGATATGAGAGAGAGTGAGTGAGTGAGAGAGAGATGATAGATAGATAGATAGATAGATAGATAGATAGATAGATAGATAGATCAGTGAAACCCAGCCGGATCTATTCAGCTTGTGCAATCTGGTAGGGCAGGATTCCAAAAATTTGTTTGTATGCTTCTTTGTTTCTTTTACAGATGGAAGCTTATGAGAGAACCACTGGGAGAACTTCAGAGAGTTTAATTTAAAAGCAGTTCAGTCTAATCGCTAGATCAAATTGAATTGGAAAGTTGAATGGTATCATCAAATTAAATGGGATGCCTTTTAGATGGAATCAAACATGCTGGGCTGCTTAACTACGGCACTATTTTTTTTTTTTTTTACATTTGATATATATAAATACAAGAATACAAAACCTATTCAAAATTCAAAATCAAATCCACCCAATTTGATGGGACGTTCAAATCAGACCAATTTTCTGCATAGGTTTGAAGTGTTGAATCGTATTGATTTTCCAAAACACCAGAAGGCAAGACAAGAAACAATGGACAGCAAATAGCACTTATATACCACTTTACAGTGCTTTTACAGCCCTCTCTAAGCAGTTTACAGAGTCAGCCTATTGCCCCCAAGAATCTGGGTCCTCATTTTACCCACCTCGGAAAGATGGAAGGCTGAGTCAACCCTTCAGCAGGAGTAGCCTGCAGTACTGCACTCTAACCACTGTGCCACCGTGTCTCATGGAAACTATGGTACGATGGAAACTAATCGAGGAGAGAAGCAGCCTAGAACTAAGGAGAAACTTCCTAAACAGTGAGAAAAATTAACTAGCGGAATGTCTTCTGAACTTGTGGGTCCTCCATCCCTGGAGATTTTAAAAAGTCTGACATGGTACAGTGTCTCCTGCTTGAGCAGGGGGTTGGACTAGAAGACCTCTAAGGTCCCTTCTGACTTTGTTATTCTGTTCTGTTAAAAAAGAAATGCTTCAAACTGGACGTGGGCTGATTTGCCCATCTCTCCTAATTATGCACAGCCATGCCTGCTGAAATTCCCCATTCTACACATTTATTAAAAGCATGCTGCATTTTAAGCCATGCTTCTGGCTAAGGTTTATTCCCATAACATACCTAATGTTTTTTTTCTGAATGTGAATGACTTCTATGTAACTCCAAATAAATAAATTAAGAAGCAAAAGAAGAAAGGAGGAGCGGGAGACGAGAGGGGAGATGCTTGTAAAAACGCCTACAATAACATTATAGCTTTATAAAATGAGGGGGGAAAATAATATTGGTAACTCAGGGTTGAACTGTAGAGTCCTTGCTGTTCTCTGAGCTTGGTTGCTTTCTTTCAGACTGATAATGTTACCTAGCTGGGTAATGAAATATCTAAAAGAAAATAACTAAGTTTAGAGATCCCCACAAAATGAGAAAGCTAACGGGCGCAACCTGCTGTGCCCATGTGACACCCCTCCTACGCGAGCTGCACTGGCTCCCAGTGGTCTTCCGGGTGCGATTCAAGGTGTTGGTTACCAACTTTAAAGCGCTCCATGGCATAGGACCCAGGTACCTTCGAGACCGACTTCTGCCACAAACAGCCTCCCACCGGCCAGTTCGCTCCCACAGAGAGGGTCTCCTCAGGGTGCCATCTGCCAAGTTATGTCGGCTGGCGACACCCAGGGGGAGGGCCTTCTCTGTGGGAGCCCCTGTCCTGTGGAACGAACTGCCCCTGGAAATGCGCAAGATCTCCGACCTCCGTGTATTTCGCTGTGCCCTCAAGACCCTGCTGTTCCGCCAAGCCGGGCTATCAATTTAATGATTTTTAAATTGGGTTTTAAATTTTTGGGGTTTTAAATTTCAGCCGAATTATGTAATAATTTTAATTCTTTTTAACTGATGTTTGTCTTTGTGTTTTTTAATAGGCTGTACACCGCCCTGAGTCCTTCGGGAGAAGGGCGGTATATAAATTAATTAATTAATTAATTAATTAATTAATTAATTAATTAATTACATTTAAGGTTTCAAAAAATCAAAAACCAAAAGCCCAATGCAGCATGATTTTGTTCCTTCAAAATGTTTAAACAATAGAGCATGACAGCTGCCCAATGGTGCCTTGAATGAAAGAGATAAATACTTCCTTCTCATCCGTGGTGGGTTTCAAATTTTTTTACTACCGGTTCTGTGGGCGTGGCTTGGTGGGCGTGGCAGGGGAAGGATACTGTAAAATCTCCATTTCCTCCCCACTCCAGGAGAAGGATACTGCAAAATCCCCATTTCATCCCGATCAGCTGGGACTTGGGAGGCAGTGAATAGATGGGGGTGGGGCCAGTCAGAATTTTTACTACCAGTTCTCCGAACTACTCAAACTTTCCGCTACCGGTTCTCCAGAACTGGTCAGAACCTGCTGAAACCCACCTCTGCTTCTCATACTGATTAATATCTATCTTTTGAAGGCAGGATGTTGCAAAAACCTGGAGAATTAGTCAGCGTGCTGATTGGAGAATTCTGAGAGTTGAAGTCCGTAAAGCTTAAAGTTCCCAAAATTGAGAAACACTAGCTTGAAACCATCTCCATTCAAAATGAAGGTTTTAAAACCCAGAGCTTTCCAAGTTGTGGACCTCCAACCCACATCACTTTTAGCCAGCATGACCAACAGTGATAAATCCCAAAGGTGCTTTGTTCAAGAGGCAGCTGGACTCTCTTTGTTCTTCCTTGAAGATGCTTAGTTTCTCATCCACGTTCAGAACTGAAGAAGCTTCTTGGATGAGAAGTGAAACGTCTTCAAGGAAAAGCAAAGAAAGTCCAATTGCCTCTTGAAAAAAAGAAAAACACTTCAGGGACAACCATGACCTGGATCAGGGGTGGGTTCTAAATTTTTTTACTTCTGTGGGCATGGCTTATTTTGTGGGCGTGGCTTGGAGGTCATGTGACTAGGTGGGCATGGCTAGCTGGTCAGAGTCATTTCTGGAAGGTCCTTGCACTTACGACCAGTCCTCGCACTTACGACCCGACTCATTTGTTTGCTTTTAACACTGATCAGCTGTAGGGGGGCCCTTTGAAGCCCCGCGGCAAGAGTTTAAACAGTTTTTTTCCCTCTAGTCATCAGCTGGGACTCAGGAGGCAGCAATAGATTGGGGGTGGGACCAAATAAAAGGTAAGGATAATGTGGGGGGTGGGGGGGTGGGAGGGCGGAGGGGGGAGAACCGGTTCGGTGACGTCATATCGTCACCGCTACCGGCTCGGCCGAACCGGACCGAACCGGGAGGAACCCACCACTGACCTGGATGACTGAGAATCTCCATACACAACAGTAATAAATGATGAGATCTGACATTTGAGCTACAGAAACAACAATAAACAACAACACTGATCCTAAAAATCACACTATTTCAGTATTGTCCTTCCATTGCCGTTCTACCTTGGAAACACATTTTGCTGTGATCCACAGTTCCTTGAGTTTTCTTTTCACTCCCAACCTTAAAAAGTTATGCTTCATAGCCACAAAGAAGGCTGTGCACCTCAGAATATTTGCACAGACCCTATAGATTTCACCTATCTCATGTGTATATTCGACCTTGCTGTAAAGGGAAGTCCTTGAACAATACTGGGACAAAGTATCACTACTATTTTTTTACAGTGCCATTTGCTCCTAACCGTTAACCCTGATTTCAATCAAATTTTCCACACTACAGCACCAACCGGAGGAATTTACACATCGTAAAGGACACAAGCACAGACATTTAAAGCAGAATAATGAATAACAACGAACCCTGTATGAATATCAGATTTGAGCATGGATGAGTCTTTCATGCAGGTATCTTATTAGAATTGCTAAACACATTCCTGCTTTCAGCTGCGTATCCGTGTAGATCTACAAAGTGGATTTTTCAACCCTGCGGGAAAAAGGGCTACTCTTTTTAATGTTTAATTTGTTCCTGTAATGGTATGTGGGACATTGGGAGACAGGAGAAATGGACTTCGGGAGACAGAAGGAAGACTCTAGTCTAGTGAAGAGAGGGACTAGCAGTGATAGCAGTGTTCCAATATTTGAGGGGGATGCCAACTAAGACAGGGGTCTGCAACCTTAAACACTCAAAGAGCCATTTGGACCTTTTTCCCACAGAAAAGAAAACACCGGGAGCCACAAAACCCTTCCTGTGCCTGACTGTTTCTTGAGCAGCCACAAAACT
This sequence comes from Pantherophis guttatus, assembly GCF_059756535.1. Taxonomy (NCBI): domain Eukaryota; kingdom Metazoa; phylum Chordata; class Lepidosauria; order Squamata; family Colubridae; genus Pantherophis; species Pantherophis guttatus. The sequence goes on from NC_142065.1 coordinate 203,857,367, forward strand.
AGCATATGTAGTTGAATTAAATGTTCTGTTTTCTTCTGAAACTTAACTTTTCTTGGATTTCTCCATGGTTGGCCAACCGGGGGTTGAAAAGCTAAATAAATATCATGCCGGCAGGTGTCGCACATTGGCAGTGGTGACACATATTTTGAGTGACAGGGAGCCACAGCAGAGGGGTGAAAGAGCCACATGCAGCTCCAGAGACACAGGTTGCTGATCCCTGCACTAAGAGGAGGGGATCAACCTGTTTTCCAAAGAACCTGAAGACCAGACAAGGAATAATGGATGGAAACTGAACAAGGAGAGATTCAACCTGGAAATAAGGAGAAATTTTCTGACAGTGAGAACAGTCAGCCAATGGAACAGCTGGCCTTTGGAAATTGTGAGAGCTTCATCACTGGAAGCTTTCAAGAAGAGACTGTAGGGTCTCTTGCTTGGGTGGGGGGTTGGACTAGATGACCTCCAAGGTCCCTTCTAACTCTGTTAATCTGTTAAAGACTCACAGCCAGGGTAAAGGTTAGATAAGCAGCCACATAGCCTGCAGAAGAAATGTGGGCTTGGCAAATATCTCATAAGGGTCACAGGATAACAGAATTGGAAGGGACCTTGGAGATCTTCTAGTCTAACCTTCTGCTCAGGCAGGAAACCCCATTCCGTTTCAGACAAATGGCTGTCCAATTTCTAAAGAGGGACCCTCTTTAGTTTCTGGGACTGTAAAGATGATAGGGGAGAAATAACTCTCTTGTCGTGCAAACTTGATTTTAGCCTTGTTACATAATCCAGACAGGAAGCGTGCCCAGATGAGCTAATCCTACTTTATTGTCATAGGATTATTATAGGATTAATAGAATCTTGCAAGTTTGAATGTACGTTTATCTCCATCACCTCTACAGCGCAAGAAACTAGGGAGGGTCCCTTGCGAAATGTTTGCCATATCCGTTTTCCTTCTGTGGGCATAGCTGTCTCTTATCTAACTTTTCTCCTGACAATGGCTCTTACCCTTGCCTCCCAAGGCCATTCTCATATACAATTACAGTTCCTTATCCCTGTAATCTTCCCAAACTTTTGCTTTTTTTGAAAATTAATCTTCAGCCTCTGAAATCTTTAGCCTCTGGGGTTGGATAGATATTCTGGAGAAATGGTTCTACCTATAGGAGAAGGAGCAGCAGAACCTGAGGGGCAGAGTTAAAAGAGGGACCAGCTTAGAATCTCTACGTAGCCACAAGTAGTCTAAGTTTAACCTCCCTTGGATTTCATGGGCCCTTATCTAACTCCAAGCAGATGCTAACCACTAGTTGAGAAGATACTTGTGCATAGGTGTAATTAGCAATAAATAATTTTAATTGGACTTTCACATGTGGACCTGATCCTTCGCTCCTGACACTACCACTGACTTTGTATAGAGCAACCTAGAACAGATATGAAGTCCGTTAATTGAACTTAAGACCCTCTGCCATCTTGAATTGAAGCAGTCTTCTAATAGCTATAGAGGGCCGAATTCCAAATTCCAATTCCCTGGGAACGCCTTTCAAAATGACAGCAATTCTTATGGGAAAGGGGCCCCGCCACTGAATGTCATTATTGATGTACAGTATTGAGATTTTCTCAGCAGGCAGGAAAAGAAATAAAGAGTACTTTTCCTTCCAAGGAAGAGGATCTTTGGACAGGAAAGACAAAAGTGGGTGCCTGATTTTTAAGTAAGGAAAGATTGGAGGGGAATTATTTATTTATTTATTTGTTTAAATTTCTATACCGCCCTTCTCCAATGTAGGACTCAGGGCGGTGAACAGCCAAAGTAAAAACAAGACATACATACAAACATACAAAATCTAAAAACTGTTTAAAATAATTAAATAATTTTGGCCGTAATTAAAACATTCCAATTTAAAATCCATTTAAAATTTGACTCAAGCCAGCCCAGCTAGTTGGAATAAATGGGTTTTCAGGGCCCGACGAAAAATCCGGAGGTCTGTTATTGTACGTAGCTCTGGGGGGAGGTTGTTCCAGAGGGCGGGCGCCGCCACAGAGAAGGCTCTCCCCCTGGGGGTCGCCAGCCGACATTGTCTGGCGGACGGCACCCTGAGGAGGCCCGCTCTGTGGGAGCGTACTGGCCGGTGGGAGGCTATTGGTGGCAGAAGGCGGTCTCGTAAGTACCCCGGCCCTAAGCCATGGAGCGCTTTAAAGGTGGTCACCAACACCTTGAAGCGCACCCGGAAGATCACCGGGAGCCAGTGCAGCTCGCGCAGGAGAGGTGTCACGTGGGAGCGCCTCGTCGCCCCCAAATTAGGGTTAGAAAGGGAGAGAAGCTGAGTAATGAGTATTATCGCCAGTGCTGGGTTTCAAATTTTTTTACTACCGGTTCTGTGCGTGTGGCTTGGTGGGCGTGGTATGGCTTGGTGGGCGTGGCTTGGTGGGCGTGGCAGGGGTCTTACAACAGTTTGTTTAGTGACCATTCAAAGTTACAACGGCACTGAGAAAAGTGACTTATGACCATTTTTCCCACTTACGACCCCATAATCATGCCACCAGAACTCAGATGCTTGGCAACTGACTCATATTTATGACCATTGCTGGGTCTTTCCCAAGATCACGTGATCACCTTTTGCGACCTTCTGACAAGCAAAGTCAACGGGGAATCCAGATTCACTTAACAACCAGGTGACTAACTTATCAATTGCAGTGATTCACTTAACAACCGAGGCGAGAAATGTCGTTAAATGGGGCAAAAATGCACTTAACCACTGCCTCACTTAACAACAGAAATTTGGGGCTCAATTGTGGTCGTAAGTCAAGGACTACCTGCATATCACAAATGCAGGAGTGCATTGTTCATGCTGCTGGGGAAAAAAAAAACATTTGTTGTGTTGCTGATTGCAGGGAGAACGAAAACAATGCACGTAGAATGCACACACATGGCTTCTAATCTGATGTTCAGATGAATGCACTTAATCAGAGGCAGGGAGGATATCATGATCCCACTGCTACCTTCCCCTACATAATGAACCCAAAGAACTCAGTCTGATGTTAAATTTATATTTACCAACAAAGAAATAAAGGGAGACTAGTATAGAACTATTTCAAGCTATTTAGCTCTCATCAGCTAGCCAACCCTCCTGAATGCAATAGGTCATCCTGAAACTCAATTTTGCTTGGACTGCTAGCTAGCAATCCTGCCAGTTGGAATCATATTTTTTAAACTATTCAGTTAAAATAACTATTCAGGCCTGCATATTTTATTATGCTTGAGAGGAATTATCCAGTTATCTATGCCATCATAGGGGACGCGATGGCTCAGTGGCTAAGACGGTGAGCTTGTCGATCAAAAGGTTGGCAGTTCAGCAGTTCGAATCCCTAGTGCCGCATAACGGGGTGAGCTCATGTTAGTTGTCCCAGCTTCTGCCAACCTAGCAGTTCGAAAGCACGTAACAAATGCAAGTAGAAAAATAGGGACCACCTTTGGTGGGAAGGTAACAGCGTTCCATGCGCCTTTGGCGTTTAGTCATGCCAACCACATGACCACAGAGAGGTCTTTAGACAGCGCTGGCTTTTCGGCTTTGAAACAGAGATGAGCACCGCCCCCTAGAATCGGGAACGACTAGCACATATGTGAGAGGGGAACCTTCATCTTTTACCTGTAACCTTTACCTTCTAGGATTCGGATTGGGGCTGAAAGGCGAAAGTGGAAGCAGTATGCTCCGATCGATATTGTGTAGGCCAGGTTGCCCTGATAAAGAACATTTAATCTCTCTCCCCTGGTATAGCCGTCAAAGCAAGGAGAGCCCGTGGCTTAGAGGTTAATACATCTATCTAGTATGTAAGTATCCCGGGTTCGAATCGAAGAAAGGGTATGGCTAGCTAACGTGAGCTACATAGCTTGAAATAGATCTATACTAGTCTCCCTTTATTTCTTTGTCGGTAAATACAAATTTAACAGAAAAATAGTTTGTGGTGAAAGCAACTGCCTGAGAAGGCTCCTGGATTGGGGCTGAAAGGTGAAAGCGGAAGCAGTATGGTCCATCCCATATTTAGGTAGATAAAAAAATCTGATAATTTTTTTTTTTTATTATTTAGCCCTGATAAAAAATACTTAACTCAGTCTGATTTAACACCCAGGACTGCTAGGATAAAAAGGTGGAGAACTCAATATATCAGCCTAAAGTCTTAAAAGGAAAACCATGAGAGAAAAGAAACAGGTCAGGCATACGTAAGATTACCAGAAGCAGGAAGAATTAATAGGAAGCATTTATATTCCATTTGACACCCTGCAAATGAAGGTGACTGCAAATCGGCAGACAAAATTGCCCAGCAATCTGTTCTCAATTTTCTCCACTTTTATAATATCTAATTACAGCAAACTACCCTCAATGCAGGAAGCCAGTAAGGAGAGTTGGTCATGCATAGAATGAAAAGGAATCAAAAAAGATTCTTGGAAAGAAATAAAAATGAACCTGGGATAAACCCAGGTCCAAGTCCACTCTCAGTTATGGATGTTTCCTGGATAATTTTGGATCAGTTCAACTCTTGCGGGGGTGGGGTGTGTGTCTTCAGCTAAGATCTATCTCACAGGGTTGTGTTTATAAAGAAAAGTAGGAGGATGGAGGGCTAGATGTGCCATTTTGAGCTCCTAAAGGAAAGATGGGACAGGAATCTAATAAATAAAGATTTTACAGATTAAGACAACAGTACCACCAGCTCTGGGGAGATGTTCCTCAGAGAGTTGTGAAGGTTTCTTACTCCCTGTTGTGGCCCGCCAGCAGATCTGACAGCAGATTCAGACAGTGAGGAGGTTGGGGAAGAACATGGGCCAGCCCTGGAGTCTGGGGAAGGCTCTGATGGGGGGGACTGCATTGGAGGCAGAGAGGGGGCCAGGGCCATATGCCAGCTATTAGCTGCCTTCGGAGTCAGACATCAGTGAGGTAGACGAACAGTGTGCACATCCGCAGAGTTGCCAGATGAAGGGAACAGTTAAAGAACAAGGGTCAACTTGGGAATAAGGCCACAGGTGGACGATGAATGGCCCCTCCCAGAGGGAATAAAAGAGGAGCGAAAGGGGAAGGGTGTGTTAGGATATGGTTTGAGCCTAACAAGTTGTCCAGGCAATATATGTGTTCTGTGACTTTAATATGAATATGTATTGTGTGACTTTAAACTTTTCCTGCTGATTCATTGTAATGCTGAGTCATGCTGTAATTAGATAATCACTGGTTGTGAATGTATTTAAGCAAGGTACTGTAACATATTCAGTTGATGATAAACTACCATAGTGTGTGGAGTTGCTATCCATTGTGCTATCATCATTGGATGGATCTGCTACCATCGTGGTTTGTGAACCAGAGTGAGTTTGTTATTCTAACCAACTACTGTTTGTGTGGTAAGAAGATATTTGTATCACTGGACTGATTTAACTGGCAAAGACTTGAATTGATTTAAAGACTATGAGATTGTTTTTTCACTATAAAGTAAACTTTTGATAAACCAGTTTGCACATCTCTTATTCATTGCTCTCAGCAACGTTTCTCTGTGCTCTACACTCTGCTGGTTGGTAACACAACAACAATATCCTTAACAGGATGTTTACAGGAGACAATTAGTTCATTACTGCATTCTTGCCAAGTATTGCTGTGTCTGAAAGATATCGGCCTGGCTACTTTCCAAGCCTGATAAAGGTCGGTAATTGTGAACTATCTTGAAAGACTGTGGGAGAGGAAAGACGTCGCTGGAGAGGAATTCACTGTAAATTAAAGGGGTTTATCAGGACGAGGACTCAGCTTCGTGCTGCTGTGGAAGTCTAGGTCAGAACAGAAGGAGGGAGGGCTAGATGTGCCATTTTGAGCTCCTAAAGGAAAGATGGGATAGGAATCTAATAAATAAAGATCTTACAGATTAAGACAACAGTAGCACCAGCTCTGGGGAGATGTTCCTCAGAGAGTTGTGAAGGTTTCTTACTCCCAAGTCAAAGCGTTGGATATAAAAGAGCAAAGCAAGATGGCTTACATGACAAAGCTTTAATATCAAGGCATGGAGACATTTCAAAAAAGTAGGACTAAGTTCATGCAGAGAAGGAAGACTCCGATTGTGTGATTTTTGAATCTGCCCTAGCAAAAAAATGGAGGCGATGTTCGGTTGACTTTCTTCCAGACTGACTCATAGTCCATCAAGTGTGGCAGAAAAGACTTGGTGTCTTAGGGCATTTTAACCTTTTCTGCTTTAATTTCTCTCGACAGCCTTCAAAAGGGATTTTGATGAGATAGCTCATAGAGGAAGAGAGAGAGAGAGAAAGTCACAACCCACTCATGTTGAAGCTGCCAAATTTTCTAGTTATGAGGTCAGAAATCATGTCTCTATCTGGGCTGTACAAATTGCTGAAATTGCTTGCTGGAAAAACACAACCACACCTCCAGTGAGCTTCAGGCACTGTTGGGAGAGATATCTGAGATGAAAAATTGCCTTGAACAGAACTTCTATCTCTCTCCCTTCATCCCTGAGGAATTTCAAAGTGCTTGCTTCTGTTTCCATCACCCTAAGTGTTGTTGACTTTTGAGATATCCGTTCCCCCAACTGTTCATCGACTGAACCCAAAGGTTTCTTCAGAATGAGAAGATAGGTGTCATGATCTCGTGAGACAAGATCCGCCCTTTAGGCATGTCTGTGAGATGGCAGAAGACAGCTATAAAAGGGGCATAGATCATTCTCATGATGTAATGATTTACAATTTGACATGTGTATCATTTTCTATCCCTACCTTGGAGAAACTCAACCACGTTCTTCCATACATTCCCTGTTTGTCACAATGATGGGCTTCAAAGCTGAATGAAAAAGTCCTAAAGGCAGCATTTATATTAAGAAATCTCTCTCTCTCTCTCTCTCTCTCTCTCTCTCTCTCTCTCATTTCCCCCTCTGTCCCCCCTTCTCTCTCTCTCTCTCCTTCTCTCCTTCTCTCTGTTTCTCTCTCTCCTTCTCTCTCTCTCCTTCTCTCTGTCTCTCTCTCCTTCTCTGTCTCTCTCTCCTTCTCTCTGTCTCTCTCTCCTTCTCTGTCTCCCTCCCCCCTCTCTCCTCTCTGTCTCTCTCTCTCCTTCTCTCCTTCTCTCTGTCTCTCTGTCTCCTTCTCTCTGTCTCTCTCTTTCTCTCTCTCCTCTCTGTCTCTCTCTCCTTCTCTGTCTCTCTCTCCCTCCCCTCCCTCCCCCTTTCTTTCTCTCTGTCTCTCCTTCTCTTCGTCTCTCCTTCTCTCTGTCTCTCTCAGCTTCTCTGTCTCTCTTTCCTTCTCTCTGTCTCTCTCTCTCTCCCTTCCCCTCCCTCTTCCTTTCTCTCTCTCTCTCTCCTCTCTCCCTCTCTCAGGACAACATCTGAAGACAATCAGAATGAGGACAAATGAGCATGTCTTCAGTTTGGGTAAAAAAAAAGAGGCAAAAATGTACCCAACCATAGTGGTAAACAATTTTTTTTTTACGTCTATAAGTTTGCACATCAGTGAAGGTAAGTGGAGGAATCTGGGAGTGATTCTACAGAATAGGAGGTTTTTTTGAACCCAGAGAGCAGATGCTTTCATTCGGTCTATCAGTTCATCACATAGATGGAAAATCATTTTTCTTATCTTTTGCCATAACCCAGAACCATTCAGCTACTGAGCAAAACACCATTTTCAACCAGAGGAAGCTTGAAAACTTCCATTTGTGCTGCAAAATTTATAGGACGGATGGCTGAGATTTTACAACAGGCTAAACCCAGATGAACAAAACTCAGTGCCTGGGTTTTTATACTTTAGGCCAAACAAATGAATGAGATTGATTTAATGTACTGGCTTGATTCATTTTATATAGTAAGAAAAAAACCAGCAACTGGTTACTAAAGCACGCTGAACCACAAATTACCTACCTCCATTTTAGCTTGGTCTAAGCAAAGCCCAAATAATGATTGGATGGCTTGGAATTCTTTGAGATGGGATAGGGGCAGTGGGCATAGAATATAATGCATACCCTAAATATGCTATTTAGTTATTCTTGGGAGGAAAAATCTCTGCAAAGATATTAAGGTGAAATTTAGCAATTATTATAGCAAATGCAGCTATTTTCTGCTGAGTTAAACATAGTTCATATTTGCTTTATTATGCATGGCTGCAGTTCCGCAAAATCTCATCTACGTGAAATCTGCAAATTAGGATCTAGAGCCAGTGTGATCTAGTGGTCAAAGCTCCAGCCTAGAAAATGGGAGAGTGTGAATTCTAGTCTTGCCTTAGACATGAAAGACAGCTGGGCGTCTTTGGCCCAATCACTGGGGGACTGTGAGTTCTAGTCCTGCCTTAGGCTTGAAAGACAGCTGGGCGTCTTTGGGCCAATCACCACAGGACTGTGATTTCTAGTTCCGCCTTAGGCATGAAACCAAGCTGGGTGACTTTGGGACAATCACCGGGGAACTGTGAGTTCCAGTCCCGCCTTAGGATTCAAAGCCAGCTGGGTGTCTTTGGGCCAATCACCGGGGGACTGTGAATTCTAGTCTTGCCTTAGGCTTGAAAGCCAGCTGGGTGACTTTGGCCCAATCACTGGGGGACTGTGAGTTCTAGTCCTGCCTTAGGCTTGAAAGACAGCTGGGCGTCTTTGGGCCAATCACCACAGGACTGTGATTTCTAATTCCGCCTTAGGCATGAAACCAAGCTGGGTGACTTTGGGACAATCACCGGGGGACTGTGAGTTCCAGTCCTGCCTTAGGATTCAAAGCCAGCTGGGTGTCTTTGGCCCAATCACTGGGGGACTGTGAGTTCTAGTCCTGCCTTAGGCTTGAAAGACAGCTGGGCGTCTTTGGGCCAATCCCATCTTTGGCTCTGGGAAAAATCACCCTGGTTTAGAGGATGGATCACTGGATGTGGCCCTCCCAAGCTCCGTTTCCCCTGGCAGAAGCACCACAGGCTGGTCCTTCGCTGTTTCCACGGTGGCCCCATGGGCCAGATCTAAGCATTCTGTGGGCTGGAAACAGCTTCCAGGCCTTGAGTTTGACACCCCTGCTTTACAAGATCAGGTTGCAAGCAATGCTCCAAGCAACACCAAGAGCCTCGGTGGTGCAGCAGACTAAAGTGCTATTAAGTAGCACCAGCTGCCTGCAATTACTGCAAGTTCAAATCTCACCAGGCTCAAGGTTGACTCAGCCTTCCATCCTTCCGAGGTAGGTAAAATGAGGACCCAGATTGTGGGGGCAATAAGCTGACTTTGTATAAAAGAACACCGCTTGGGGGGGGGGGGCAAAAAGCCCTACTAAGCAGGTACATACAAAAGTATGAAGGCTATTGCTTAATGCATTGTAAGCCGCCCTGAGTCTCTGGAGAAGGGCGGCATATAAATCGAACCAATACTGTAAATAAATAAATACTCTGTGTGATCCTGAAAATGCCCATTTTCTATCATTTTCTATCATCTTTTAGAAACCTGCTTTTTAAACTTAGTCATCCTTTGGCTCAACATCTTTATTCTAGTTTTAAACTCTGTGATTATTTTAATTACAATTAAAACTCTCTTTTTTTCTATATTTTTTAATATTATCTTTAGCTATTTTGAACACCGTTTTTGGCATCAAGGGGAGAAGAATTTCCATAAAGTATAGTACTATGGCATTCCTAATTTTATTTTTTTTATCTAATAGGCATGCATAGGATTTTCACTGAGGTTTGCGAGGGAGGAATAAATCCTGCTGGAATACAATTTCTAAACTATAATGCCAATTTTGATTTCTAATAAAACTCAGAAATACCAGAATAGTAGATAGTGGGGGATGTTCAAAAGAGCACAACCTCTTTCTAAAAAGAGCCTTGGTAGTACAATAGTCTAAGGCACCCTGTTATTAAGCTGGTTATTAAGACCAGCTGCCTGCAATTACTGCAGGTTCGAATCTCGCCAAGGCTCAAGGTTGACTCAGCCTTCCATCCTTTCTAAGGTAGGTAAATTGAGGACCCAGTTGTGGGGGCAATAAGCTGACTTTGTATAAATATACAAAAGTATGAAAGCTATTGCTTAACGCATTGTAAGCCGCCCTGAGTCTCCGGAGAAGGGCGGCATATAAATCAAATAAAAAATAAAAAATAAATAAAATATTCCAGAGGAATTTTCCCACCCAAAATGGGCCAGTCTAAATATTCCATGGTCCTTCATCCAATTTGAAGCCATGCAGACCAGGAGTGGGTTCTAATTTTTTTTACTACTGGTTCTCTGGGCGTGGTTTGGTGGGGTCATGTGACTGGGTGGGTGTGGCCAACTTTTTTTTTTTTTTTTTACTTTTAAAAGCATTTTTTCTACAACCTCAAGAGGTTGCAGAAAAAAAATGCTTTGAAAAGCCTTTGCTGATCAGGCAACTCAGCTGAGATCGTCAGAGGCTTTTCAAAGCAATGTTTTTACCACCCCTTCAGCTGAAGAGGTTGTAGAAAAAATGCTTTGAAAAGCCTCTGACAATCTCAGCTGAGCCGCGGGATCATCAGAGGCTGTTTTTTTTACTTTCAAAAGCATTTTTTCCGCTGAAGAGGTTGTAGAAAAAATGCTTTTAAAAGTAAAAAAAAAAAAAAGCCTCTGATGAGGTGGGCGGGGTAAGCAAGTGGCGACCGGGCCGGGGACCGGTTCGGGGGCGTGGCCAGCCAATGTTATTACTGGTTCTCCGAACTACTACAAATTTTTACTACTGGTTCTTGTCAACCAGTGCGAACCGGGAGCAACCCACCACTGATGCAGACATAGTTAACAGATTCCTGAATAAACAACTACTGTGGTCACCCAACACACTAAACTGTAAATTTGGATTCACAAGCTCCAAATGTTGTATTTAGGGAATCCTAACCCTAACCCTAACCCTATGCCCAAATAGTAAAACCCTATTATGGTTTCATTTGGTGGCTGAAGTCACTCTGAATTCTAAGGTGAGGCTGGATATCCACAATGTGACAAAGCAAAAACCATCCAGTCCAGTGGTGGGTTTCAAATTTTTTTTACTACCGGTTCTGTGAGTGTGGCTTGGTGGGCGTGGCTTGGTGGGCGTGGCAGGGGAAGGATACTGTAAAATCTCCATTCCCTCCCCAATCCAGGAGAAGGTTACTGCAAAATCCCCATTTCCTCCCGATCATCTGGGACTCGGGAGGCAGAGAATAGATGGGGGCGGGGCCAGTCAGAATTTTTACTACCGGTTCTCCGAACTACTCAAAATTTCCGCTACCGGTTCTCCAGAACTGGTCAGAACCTGCTGAAACCCACCTCTGATCCAGTCTCATTTTAAATCATAATAGTAAGAACAATAAACTAGGGGTGACATGATAGTAAATACAAAAACTAAGAGTGACACGGTTACAGTATTCTGGTATTTGAGAGGCTACCACATAGAAGAGGGGACCAGCTTATTTTTCAAAGCACTTGAATCAGTGGTAGGATGCTGCCGGTTTAACAACCAGTCCAGTGATTGCGTGCTTCACGCGCGTGCCTAACATGCACACACATGTCTAAGGCACGCTGTGCGCACATGCACAGTTTTACAAATACTATTCTTCCGTGTTACCACTTGGGAGTAACACAGCTGAGGTGCGGCAATCGGTTCTGCCATGCCAATCAGCTGAGAAGTTAAAGATAAGTAAAGCGCAGGGGTGGGGAGTGGGGCAGACCGACCTGATCCTCGGAGCGAACCGGTTCGCTCCCAGCTGATCATCGGAGCTATCGGTTCGTCCGAACTGGTCCGAACCAGTAGAATCCCATCCCTGATTTGAAGGCAAGACAAGAAACAATGGATGGAAACTAATCAAGGAGAGAAGCAACCTGGAATTAAAGAGAAACTTCCTAACAGTGAGAACAATTAATCAGTGGAACAGAAGTTGCCTTCAGAGGTTGTGGGTGCTTCGTCACTGCAGGTTTTTAAGAAGAGGCTGGACAGCCACTTGTCTGAAATGGTATAGGATCTCTTGTTTGAGCAGGAGGTAGGATTAGAAAACCTCCAAGGTCCCTTCCAGCTCTGTTCTGATTGAAAACAACAACAGCTGGAGCACCTTTTAAACACCATCGGCATCGAGAAGTTTACCATCGGTCAATTGCAAAAGGCAGCTTTACTCAGAACAGCTTACATCCTGTGACAATATCTGTAATACCATCAAACATCCACATTTGCCTAGCCCAGGTCTTTGAGTAGGACTCGATAGGTGGACAAAAATGCCAAATCCAGTCTGAACTTCTGGCTGACTGTATTACAAACCATAACAATTTCTTAAACATCCACTTCTGCCTATCTCAGGTCCTTGGGAAGGACTCGATAAGCGGACAAAAATGCTGAATCCAGTCTAAACATCTGGCTGACTGAATGACATATAGTATAATAACTTCAGTGTATATTTCCACTCAATTGTAGGAGATGACCAGGCTGAGCCAGACGAAGAGGGTCAAATGCATCATAAGTCATGAGTCCCTGTGCGCCCGCAAGAGAGCTAAGTCCACAAAGAAGTGGGAGTCAAACTATTCTCCAAAGCCCCTGAGGGTAGAACAAAAAGGAATGGGTGGAACTAATCAAGGAGAGAAGCAACTTAGAACTAAGGAGAAATTTCCTGACAGTGAGAACAATTAATCAGTGGAACAACTTGCCTCCAGAAGTTGTGAATGCTCCAACACTGGAAGTTTTTAAGAAGAGATTGGATAACCATTTGTCTGAAGTGGTGTAGGGTTTCCTGCCTAAGCAGTGGGTTGGATTAGAAGACCTCCAAGGTCCCTTCCAACTCTGTTATTCTGTTCTGTTCTGTTCTGTTCTGTTCTGTTCTGTTCTGTTCTGTTCTGTTCTGTTCTGTTCTACTCTACTCTACTCTACTCTACTCTACTCTACTCTACTCTACTCTACTCTACTCTACTTTATTCCAGCCCACCTTGAATGCCTTTCTTATGTCCCGCTCATTTCCCTTGACCGTTAGTCATTCAGATTCTTGTAGAGAACTTCAGCTTGCAATAAATCTTTATACTCATTTGAACTGCCCGAATCTCCTGGTTTACCCAGCATTTAACATCATTTCCACAAATCATTCTGGTGGCCAATAAAGATAGTAATACCAGTATTACCATAAAAACACAACCAAAATAAATAACTACATGACAAAAATAAAAAAAGAATAGTAGCTGAGAACAACCATTGAAAATAAATATATAATTATATTATAATGAATTAATTATAATTATGTTATAATTAATTAAATATAATTATAATTATATAATATATATTAACTATAACTCATAGGGTCAACTAACCTCCCAATCTGTGTGCCTAGGAGAAGAGCGAGTTTTAAGGTCTTCTGAATAACCACCAAGACTGGGGTCACCTAATCTCATGGAAAAATCAGAGTGACAGACAAGCCATCCCTAGTATATTGCACAAACCCAGCCAGTATTTTCCCTGTCGGATTATGGTTTAGTTTCTAACATAAAGCAGATGAAGCAACCAATTGTGTCATGACTTGACAAAATCAGTCAGGAAGTGTTCGTAAGAGATTGAACAGAAACGAAGCCCTCTCTTTGCAGAAGTAATCTTCTCTCTCTCTCTCTCTCTCTCTCTCCTCTCTCTCTCTCTCTCTCTCTCTCTCTCTCTCTCTATCTATCTATCTATCTATCTATCTATCTATCTATATAAATGGCTCTTTCTCTCTCTGTGTGTATGTATGTTCCAGCATAACTCTGGAATGCCTCGAGCAATTTCAACCAAACTTAGTACACAGATAACTTACTCTCTGGAAAAAAATATTGTGTGGGTAAGACACCCTAACACCCCTTGGTATGTGTGTGTTCCAGCATAACTCTGGAATGCCTGGGCCACTGAAATGAAAAGGAATGAATTATATCTATAGTGTCAAATCACAGTACTTTTGACAGTGATAGTGTGCATTTTGGATTCAAGTTCTGTTAAGATAGCCTGTTGTGCCTTAAAATGGCTTCTACTGTACAGCACAGTGGAGTTGCCATGGCTTCACATTACTCCACAAGGGGGCTCCCTCTGGTAAGGGGATTGGTTCTGTAAACAAAACACAACACCCCTAGGCCCTCAGCTTCAAGCAAAGATGGCAAGTTGTCGGGGAAGGTGCCTGCTAATGCAGATAATTACCTCAAAGGCAGGATTGGAATAAATAAATACCCGGGCAATGCCAGGTTATCAACTAGTGAGTAAATAAATCCCTATATGAGACAGGAAAATGGAACCTAGATTTTTCCTCATTGTAATAATCTTCTGGATGTAGAGAAAACGAGCATGTAAATAACTCTTTGTCTCTACATATGTCTCTTAGTTCACAGAGGTGACCCTTTTTAGAAATCTGGATGGACCTCCAGAAACAATGAAAATCAGCTTGATGTGAGGGCCAGGATAGCCAAGATAAACGGTCATTTTTTAAATATATTTAATGAGGGGGGGATTGGCTTGTTTTTTCCCCCTCCTATTCTATATATTGTAACAGAATTTTTCTTAATTACTAGAAACGGTTGAGAATCTTGATTCGTTGCAATGGGTGTTAATGTGATGAAAAAATGGAACAACAAATATGCCACACTGTTTTGCTGCAACTGCCTCCCCTTACTACTTGCATGTTGACATCGCAACACAGGTAGGAGAGGGGTGGTGTTTGTAAGGCAGTAACATGCTCGTTTTGTCAAGTGTCTCTCCTCAGCCCCATGAGGATCTTCTTCATGATACTGCATTGCAGGGAAACATTCTGTTTCCCATCCGCTATCTGAAGAGCCTTCAAGGGTACTTACCATTTGCCCACCTGGGAAGATTATGGCTGGCTTTATGACATTTATGTTGTACTAATAGTTAGGAGTTTAAATTGGTATCTATCTCTCTTTCCATCAATCCAGCTATCCATCATCTACGTATCTACCTAACCATCTTTCTCCATCCATCCATCCATATTCATCCAACCCTGTCTGTCTGACTGTCGGTCGGTTTGTCTGTCTGTCTCTTCCTTCCATCCATCCATCCATCCATCCATCCATCCATCCATCCATCTCTCTATCCATTTATCTATCATCTATCTACCTAAGCCTCTTTTGTCATCCATCCATTCATTCATCTACTGATCCATCCATCTAGCAATCATGTTCTCTCTCTCTCTCTATCCATCCATCATCCTTTTACCTCTTTATCTATCTATCTATCTATCTATCTATCTATCTATCTATCTATCTATCTATCTATCTATCTATCTATCATCTATCTATCCATCTATCCATCCATCCCTCATTGATCTACCTCACCATTTCCATCCATCCATCCGTCCATCGACCCACCCATCATCTTTCTTTCTTTCTCTTCTTTCTTTCTCCCTCTCTCTCTCTCATGCATTAGTATCTAATCTCTCTTTTCATCTTTTCATCCACCTCTAACTACTTATCCATCCATCCATCCATCTATCTTTCTCTCTCTCTCTCTCTCAGGCACCCATGGGTCCACCAAAGTAAAAAACACATTAAGCTTAAAACATGCCTAAAATCTACAGCCCACCCCATTTCAGAGTCTGGAATGACAAGTTTTCAGCCACCGTGTTTTGATGGTGCCTCTCGCGCTTTCTGTGGAGCAGAGCTCTGATATGTTTCCAGTTCAACTAACACTCAGAGAAAAGGGACATTTGGATACCTAGGTTAATTCTGCCCAGCGGCAGCATTTTTAATTAGCTCTTGTCATTTGGCGGAAAGGCTAAGCAGAAATGCCTTTCCTTGGATATGGAAATCAAGTCAAACCTAGGTGGCAGGTAGATATTAAAGAGGAACATTAAACTTACATGCTGCTTTCCCACGATGTTATCAAAAGGCAGCTCGGGGCTCCAGGATCCTTCCGTGAAAGTGGGTCCACTGTTTCTCCTATCCGAAGAAGGGATCGACTCTTTGACAATGTCTTCGGGTAAAGTCAGCAGGTTTTCCTCGGGCTGTTTGATCAAGTAGGTCTCGATGTTGTGCTTCCTCAAAAATTCGTTGCGTTCTTTGCCGTGTCCTTCCTCCACTTTGTAATCCCCATTGAGACAATCCAAAGTCGCCTTGGATATGTGGATTCGCCTACATGGAGAGGGAAAGAAGGAGCAGGATGGATGGAAGGGAGGCACAGGTTGGGCAATTCTGAGGAACGCCAAGTGGCAAAACGTTGCCAAATGCTTTTCTGCGGCTGAAAAAAGTTCTGCTGCAAATTCTGTCAGGAGTGGATTTCCATATTTGGCTCCCAATGAATCGCTGGGTAGAGTTATATTGTATGTACCGATCAGGAGTGGGATTCAAAAATTTTAAAAACTGGTTCTCTGCCCAGGTGCTGGGTGGACATGGCTGTGATGGGCGTGGCCTATTCGGCCTCCTGCATCACGTGTGTGTGTGTGTGTGTGTGTGTGTGTGTGTGTGTGTTTCACCCTCCCCAGGCTCCGGAGGTTTTCCTTGAGCTTCTGGGAGGGTGAAAACGGCCTCCCCGGGCTCCGGAGGTCCTTCAGAGTCTGAAAATGGACCCATTTTTGGACTTCCAGAACTTCTGGGATGCCCATTTTTCACCCTTCCAGAGCCTCCGCACAGGCGCTGCACTTATCTGGCATCTCAAATGGGCCACATGGAGACTCCTGTGAGGGGTTGGGTGGAGAGGGTCATCCAGTCCTTGCAACTATCAGTTTGGCGAACCAGATTTTAAATTATTGGGGTTTTAAATTTGTTCAGCCAAATTATTTAATTCGTTTTAATCTATTTTAAATTTTGTATTTATATGTTTTATTCTATGGCTGTTCACCGCCCTGAGTCCTTCGGGAGTAGGGCGGTATACAAATTCAATAAATAAAATAAATAAATAAAATAAACATCCTATTTGCCCGAACCGGCTGAATCCCACCTCTGGTACTGATAGTCCCCCACTTACAACCGTTCATTTAGCGACCATTTGGAGTTACAACGGCGCTGAAAAAAGTGACTTATGACCGTTTTTCACACTTGCAACCCTAGCAGCATCCCCTTGGTCACGTGATCAAAATTCAGATGCTCAGCAACTGACTCATATTTATGATGGTTGCAGCTTCCCGCGGGTCATGTGATCCACCTTTTTCGAACTTCTGACAAGCAAAGACAATGGGGAAGCCAGATTCGTTTAACAACCTAACTGAACAACTGCAGTGATTCATTTAACAATTGTGGCAAGAAAGGTCGTAAACAGGGGGCAAAACTCTCTTTAACAAATGTCTCACTAAGGGACAGAAATCTGGGGTACAATTGTCATCGTAAGTCGAGGACTACCTCTATGTGCCTACTCAATGTTGATTCCTGGCAAATGCCTACACCAGTCCCTGTGGTTTTCTCAGGAAGTGGTTTGCTCTTGCCTGCTTTCTAGGGCTGAAAGAGAATGACTGGCCCAATTTCACCCAGATGGTTTCGCACCTAAAATGGGACTAGAACTCACAATCTCCTAGTTTCTAGTCTAACACCAATATTAGCTGAAATAGTTAGCATTAATTGTTCTCCTTTAAAAAAACATCTTTTTGGAAATATATAAAGTCCTTATAGTGGGGTAAGAAAACTCTTGAAGTTTCTTCCTTTTTATTTATTTTATTTATTTATTTAATTTGTATACCGCCCTTCTCAGGACTCAGGGCGGTGAACAGCCACGGTAAAAACATAACATATAAAATTTAAAAGCAATTTAAAAAAACATAAATAATTTTGGCCATCAATTTAAAATAACCCAGTTAAAACCAATTATAAATTTAAACAGCCAAAATGCCTCACATGCTAATATCAGCCACTCTGGAAAGCAATTTATTCTTTTTTTCTTTCGGTACTTCCTGGGCTGATCAAAGAACCACTTTTCACCCTCTCTTTAAATTTTATTTTATTCAAGAAAATGTATAAACATGAAACGAAACAAAACGAAACATTTTAAAAATGGTGCATGTCCTGGACGGATCAGAGATATTGATTGTGGTAATGTGTGGTAGATGAGAAGCCACTATAGACTTTCTGCAAATCATATACAATAACAAGACTGTTAACAGAAGATTTTAAAGTTTTCAAGAGTAATGCTCCTTTCAAGGATTGGGACCGTTTTCTGTATGATGAACCACACATGGCTGTTAGAAAGTAGATAAAAAGGTTGAGATAGAATAGAATGGAATGGGACGGGACGGGATGGGACGGGACGGAACAGGACAGGACAGAATAGAATAACAGAGTTGGAAGGGGCCTTGGAGGTCTTCTAGTCCAACCCCCTGCTTAGGCAGGAAACCCTACACCACTTCAGATAAATGGTTATCCAACACCTTAAAAACTTCCAGTGTTGGAGCTGGAAACTTCTGGAGGCCAGTTGTTCCACTGATTAGTTGTTCTAATTGTCAGGAAATTTCTCCTTAGTTCTAGGTTGCTTCTCTCCTTGATTAGTTTCCACCCATTGCTTCTTTTCCTACCCTCAGGTGCTTTGGAGAATAGCTTGACTCCCTTCTTCTTTGTGGCAGCCCCTGAGATATTGGAACACTGCTATCATGTCTCCCCTAGTCCTTCTTTTCATTAAACTAGACATACCCAGTTCCTGCAACCCTTCTCTATATGTTTTAGCCTCAAGTCCAGATATTGTGATATGGGATTTTCCCACTTGCTGTTGATCTTCTAATATTATTAATTTGTTTTTTTTATCCTCCCTTTATTATTTTTATACATAACTCAAAGCTTTCATGCTTAAGGCAGAACTACAACTCACTGTCTCCTGGTGGTCTAGCCTGGTGCCTTAACCACTAGATTAAACTGGATTTTATTTTTATTAGTGGTTTTTATTGGTTTTATTACGACCCTATGTAGATAAGAACCACTTTTGAACTATGCCTGCATTATTAGCAGTAACGCTGAAATCGGGCTGGTGGGCTATGTAATTTTGAGCATATGGCAGCTTTCCGCCTGGGTAGTAAGTAT